>NW_026126511.1:45045000-45457500 GCF_943737965.1 Phodopus roborovskii | reverse complement strand
CACATTATACATGAGGGGTTCCAGTTACAGTCCCTCAAAAAGATGATTACTAAGCCTCTGCTAGAAAACACAATCTTCAATTGTACTCCTTTGTCCACGTCAAGTCACTGTTAGGAGGGTTCATTAACTGCAGTTTCAAAATTTACCACCAGGCAACTGACCTGCTATGACACCATTCTCTGTACCTACTTGCAAAGGCCTGCCTAAGAGGATGAGATTCAAACCGTATACCACCCAAGTCAGAACCCATTGCATTTCTTTTCATTGTACAGGCTGAACATCCTTTTAAAAGTACAAAATGCCAGGCTCCAAATTGTAAAACCTTTGGACTCTAGAATGAAGTCATAAGGGGAAATTCCACTCCTGACCACGTGTCAGGTTGCAATCAAAAGGCAGGTAAACTAAAAAATACTCTGTGAAATTACCTTCAGGTTATATAGAATAGGTGACTATGAAACATAAAGCGAGTTTTGTGCTTTTAGCTAGGCTCTCCCAATGCTTTACGATTATGTATTTAGTATGTAAATACTCCAAAATTTAAACCCAAATTCTCTGCTTCTAAGCATTTTAGATAAGGGACGCTCAACCTGCATATGAGAGTGGGCTTTCTGATTCAGTGAGTTTTACTGGCCTTGCTACATACAAAAGTAACATGTGCAGAAAGGGAAGCCCCAGATGTCCATGCCTCTTTCTCCTTTCTAAGTTCCAGGGCTGCCCATTTCCCCAGTTCCTGTCCAAACCTTTGTGCTATCCCGCCCCACCCCGCAGCCTTTAAAAATTATTGTGAATGCAAAGCTTTCTTCTGTGCCTGCCCTGCAGAGCTCAGCACACCTTGGAGCCAACATCTCACTTGCCTCCTTCCACCAAGGGCTGACTGTGGGTGATGACCTCGGAGTCCCCACGACCTTCAGCCACTCCTGCTCCTGAATTCAGCTCAGAAAGCCTATACTGTAAGTACAGCAGGCCCTGGGCTTGAAGCCATCTATAGTAGATTTGGATTAGTCACAGGAGCGAAAGCTGTGTGGTGACTGGATGCTGATATGCTCACAACATTACACTTACAAAGCACTACACATTTTTCAATGTGACAATGTGCCACCCTGTGATTCATCACTTCCACGTCAACGGGTGACCCAAATTTAAATGGAACGTTCGCATCGCAAAGATAGCTGAAGCACCTTGTTTGGGGATAGTTAGTTGAGATGGGAGTGAGCCACCTAATCTAATGTCATCCTCCCTCTGTCTCTTCCCTCTACTCTGTCAACAGCAGCAGCATCTTCTCCCCAAAGGGTATTTATTTATGATTCCTTAAAGCTTGCCTGAGGGTACAGAAAGCAAAGCCAGCCACAAGCCATAGAGCCAGGCAATGGCGATACACACCTTATTCCCAGCAGCCGTACTAGATAGCCATAGAGCAGGCGGTGGTGGCACGCGCCTTTAATCCCAGGACTCAGAAGACAGGGAAATGGATCTCTGTTAGTTCAAAGCCACACTGAGCTACATGAAAATGATTCAGTACTAGAGAGAAACAGCTCACACAAAAGTGATCTCAGCACTTGGGACCACACACCTTTAATCCCAGGATTTAAGAGGTATAAAAGGAAGAAGCAAAGTCAGTCTTGGAGAATTTGTCCTCAGTCACACTGAGGAGAGGACAGACCTTTCGGTCGGTCTGAGGTAGGGGGAAGAGCTAGTGGCCGGCTGCTTTGCTTTTCTGATCTTCAGCCTGAACTCCAATATCAATTATTCATTTTACAGCTTAATGTCTGGATATTTGTTTGTTTGTTTACTTTCTCGTCTTGTCTGTCTTTCTAGGTAAACCCTATGAGAGGCAGCACCTGGCTGTTTTCTCACTCCTTTGACCAGAGTTAGAACGACCGCTGTGCTTTAATTCACTGGGCACATGAGAAGCAGGTGTTGCTGAAAAAAACAAGGCCCAGTGTCTCTGTCCACATGCTCCTGGATCTGGAGCAGGAAAGGACAGTCACAGGGAGAATGAGCATCTCATTGCCAAACATCTTCCAGGGTTTAGAACACAAAAAGAGAATACCAACCACAGGCAGACCAGTGCCAAAGAGGAGTGGCAAGGGGACCTGCTTCAAACTAAAGGATTTCTCTTCTCTCTAAAGGCAAACCAGTCTCGGTGATGGGAGATGTCATTCTATATATGTTTCTCATACTGGTTACTGAATAAAGCACTGTTGGCCAATAGGAAAGGAAGATAGGCAGGACTAGGAGACAAGGAGGAAAGAGGAAGTAGAAAGGAGGAGCCAAGATGGAGAGTCTGGAGAAAGCAGTATGCCGGCCGGCTCCCCAGTAAGAGAAATACATAGATCAACAGAAATGGGTTAATAATTAAGATAGAACTAGCGGATAAGAAACAAGTAACCGGGCCAATAGCACTGTATCAAATACAGAGTCTCTGTGTGTTATTTGGGGCTGGCGCGGCAGACTGAAAAACCGTACTTCCTACATCTCGGGGAACTACAAAGAAGCCATATGCAGCCTATCAATTCCCTTCTTTCATCCTTAAAAAAATAAGCTGGGTGTGGGGGCTACAGGATACAAGGGAAAGTGAGAGCATCTCTCTCTTTGAAGACTGGGGTCTTCTGGCTTCATGTAAGCAGTCTAGAAGTTTCTCAACCATTCAAACACGGAGTTACGATATGACAACAGAGCAGTCATGGTTCCTGGTGTCTAGCTAAGAGACATAAAAACACACCCACACAAAACTGGTCCGTGAATGTTTAGAACAGCATTATGGTCGAAAGTTCTGAACAGTTAGTTCCAATATATATCTGATGGTTCATGGATGAACTGCGGTATGGCCATGCAATGAATGCTAACTGACAGAAAAGGAAATGAAGTCTTAATGCATGCCAGAATATTCCTGGGCCCTGAAAATACTATACTACTAAGAAGAAGGCAGCCACAAAGCATTACACACTGTTTGGCAGCAGTACAAGTCTAGAATTAACTCACGGTACAGAAGACAGGTATGTGTTTGCCTAGAGTCAGGGGAACGGCTGATAAGTGGTGGAGTTGGGGGTAAGGAAGGTAGACAGTGATTGACAGTTGCCCAACTCCCTGTAAAGTATGCTTAGTAAATAACCACAGAACCGTAGACTGTGTGAGTAAAGCTGCTGTTTCAGATTCAAAGCAAACACATAGCCAATAGCCAGATCCTTGTGTGGGCTGCAGAAGGCAGGAGAGTGGGGGTGCTTCCCAGCCTCCTTTCTCCTGCAGCACTCATTCGAGACTTTTGCTGAAGGCCTACTGCATATCAAAAGCTATGGTGGGCACCTGGAGATTAAGCGGGAGCCAGCTGTGCCTCCCAGCAGTCATTGCTCTTGGGGTATCACTCATTGAACCACAGGGCAGGAAGCAGCCAAAAGCAGTCCTCTGTTGTGGGTTGTGGACTGAAATCATTAAAGAAAAAAAAAAAAAAAATGTCTGGGAGGACTCAGGTCCATGCCAGAACCGTACACCTAGATGAGGCATGCTTGCCTCAAAGGTGGGTGTGGGGCAGAATGCAGAAGGAGAGTCTCGGAGTCACCAACAGGAAGTTGCATGACAGAAAACCCTGGAGGCCAATAAATGGTGCCAGCCCTACCCTGGCATTCTCTCTGGCCATACTGTGGGTGTGGGTGTTGCCATTTTGTTTATTTGTTTTAAAGGAAGACAGGAGCAGGGGTGGGGCAATGAACACAAGTCATTACTCAGCATTTCCTGCAGGTCTCATGTTTGCAAAGCACTCCTGCCCCCAGTCCTCAACTGCCTGAAATAATAAAGGAATTCGAGACTCGGGCCAAGAACTCCAAGTACTAAGTAGATACAAGAGCCTCCCCCTGAGTGTTGGGCAAGGCAGGAACTATTTAAAAACGAATCCCATAAAAGAAACACTATTGGAAAAATATAATCCGGTGTAATAATCTGTGTGGAACTAACATGGCACTCAGAGGCTATGAACTCTGTCCATGTATGTTTTCCTACTCACACCAGGACATGGGCCCACTCTGAAAACACTACTGGTGGCATCCTTCTCTGTGAGCCTGGAATTCTAAGAGTGACACACACAATTACAGAAAAACTCTCTGGCTGGGTGGACAGCTCCTGATCATCCCAAAGCGCAGTATCGAGGTTTTCTGTATGATGGCCAATGGGCCAGCATTCCCTGCAATCACACTATGTATGAGCAGCCATATCCTAAAAGTACCATCGATTGTGATTTGGGGACTCAACTACATAGGATTAGAAAACGATGGGATTTGTCTATCTGTGTTTACATTAAGTATAATATGAACATCCCTAATCCAAAACTAGAAAATCCAAAATGCCCCAAGACTCAAAATTGTTTGAGCACTGACATGATATCACAGGTGGATTACACACTATGATGAAATGATTTTAAAAAAAGAAAAACTGTACAAAATTATCTTCAGGCAACATGCATTAAGACATATACTAAAAAAGAGGGATGAATTTACAGCTATCTGCTATTCCTTAAACATTTCACTACACATATTTCAAAATCCAAAACAGTCTGAAATCATAAACACTTGCAGTCCTGAGTTGAACCAAGCTCAGTCCTCAGTGAGACCACCAGACAAAGTCTACTAGTGAATATACTCAAAACCATTACTAAAACAGATGTATTTTATGAGGACAGCATGCTTCCAAATTATAATAGAGCCACATAAAAATTTTAAAAACCAACCTTTTTTGAGAAAATGATCTTAAGAAAGCATTTCAGGGATGTCATTAACTGGAGGTCAGATCAACATCAATTCTTCTCTGATGCACTACATAAGACAGTTAGGAAGCATCCCTCCCACACCAAAACATGAGCATGAGCGCGCGCACACACACACACACACACACACACACACACACACACACAAGAGAGAGAGAGAGAGAGAGAGAGAGAACATACTATAGACAAGTGAAAACTTTCCATGCCAAAATCTGCAAAAAGCCAAACCCCAAAGAGACCAGCCTAGTACTTGTGGGAGCCAGCATCTTGCCTAGGGCATTTACTGATGTCAGAAAGGATGGCTGAGTGGCTTACAGTAACATTTCAAAGGACCTTATGGGGCCAGCAGGACAAAAATTAGAGAGCCCAGCCTCACAATGAGTTGGCTGTAATTTCAGTAAAACATAAAGCACAGATGTCTACAGATGAAGACAGTTAAAAGACTTAATAAGCAGGAGTTAAGAGAGTTGTTTAGCACAGTTCTAAAATGGCAGGCATATATATTCTAAAAACAGATTTGAGACCATATTTAAAAAAAAAAAAAAACCCTCCCATTTCTGTAGAGACAGAAACTAAACTACATTCATGGTGAAATACTCAACACAGTAACCAAAAAAGCAGGAAAAAGTTAGCATATATCAGATTGGAAAATGGTATAAAATATAGATCCAAATGTCATGTATGTGATACCAAATGATCCTTATATACATTTCTTCAAGCCCATATAGAAGTTAGTTACTAAAGTTGAACGCATGCTTTTTACCTTCACAGTGGGAAATCCATATCCACAGGGATCCCAGTATATATTTATCTGCCCCCTACAGACAAAGGATTGACCTAGTATCATCTCAGGCGACTGTGGTTTCCAGAAGCAAGAGTCCAAAAACAAGCATGTCGGGTATTGTGAGTGTAGTGGTGAGTTAGTCTGGTAAGGCCTGAGGTTGGTAAGGGTGATTGTAAAGGTAGGAGCATGGATGGACAGTCCACACAATCCTCTCTGACTACATGCTACCCCTGGGAGCCAAATGGCTAAATGGAGTGGTAGGGAAGGGCAAGTGAGGGGCAAGCACCCAGCCTAAAGGGAGGAAGCCGCCACAACAGTCCCCCAAGCAAGCTGGAAGATGACCCGCTTAATTATGGCCAAATCCTGCTTCCCCTAGGCTCCCCATTGCTTCCCCTTCTTGAATCATCCTACCTGAACCCAGAGATCTGCATAGGCTCCCAGGTGACACTTTCGCCATCCCACTGTCCCAGCATTTACCAATGCAGAGTGTCTGTCCCAACAAGCTTAGCTCTAAGAAAAATCTGCCTAGCTTCCCGCCATCTCCTCATCCCAGCTTTCACAGGGTTATAATAAAGTGGGCCCAAGAGTTTGTTCTCTGCTTTTCTCCTCAACCTAGGTAGCACTTTTATTGCCCTGGGGTTTGGGACTAGAGATGTAAACTCCTGAACCTCTCCCAGGGTGGAATGGGTGCATGCAGGTGTGATCTGGGCTTTGCACACACAGTCCTAAGTATTGCCTAGGTTAACCAGAACCACTGCCCAGACCTGAGCTAGCTAGGGGAAATACACAAATACAAACTTGATCTGCTGTAACAGTCCTGACCCAATTGTCTCAGTCTCATTCTCCCCCAACCTGGCAACACTGGGCACCAAGTAGAAAGAGATCCACCCCTAAAGAGCAATGTTTCCTTCCAGCTACCACAAGCCTGATGTCCCAAGTATGTCTGTCCTAACTAGCTCTGCAGCTGAAACCTTTTGCACCCAGTGGCAAAACCTTGACTTTGGTGTCTGGACGTATTCACGTTCCTGTGAACAGGCTGTGTTGAAAATACCCTCCAAGTGGGGCTGTGTCACCTTGGCTACTTCCTGGGTTTCCATTACTGCAGCAGGAGGAACAGAGCACACGGACTTTAACGCTGAGTGCTTTATTAATAAGTAATTCCTATGGACTCTTCCCGGGCCCCGCCCAGCAGAAAGCCATTGCACTCACCCTCATACATCTCCAGGATGTGGACGGTGTCACCGATCTGCAAGGAGAGTTCCACATCTTGAGATGCATTGTAGTTATAGATTGCTGTGAATGAGAAGAAAGGGGATTAGAAAACAAGTTATGAAATGGCACATTCAAAATTTAGTCACCAGTATATCTGTTCTAGTTCACTTCTCCATTGCTGTGATAAAATACGGACCAAGTTTACAATTGATTACCTAGAGAGCCCAAGGCAGGAACCTGGAAACAGGAACCAAAGCAGAAACTGGGAAGGAACTCTGCCTACTGGCTTCCTTTCTCTGGCTTGCTCAGATACTTTTCTTATCAGTCACACCTGCCTAAGGATGGATGGTACTGCCCACAGTGCGCTGGGCTACCTTCCATCAACCAACAATTAGAAAAAAATGCCCCAAAGACAAGCTTACAAACCAATGAAATGAAGGGAATTCAACAGCAGAGGTTCCCTCTTTCTAGGTCTGTCAACTTGACAATCAACACTCGCCATCACAGTACTCAACAAGTCATCCTCTGTTGAATGATCTCATGTGATCCACTCCAGGTAAAGCAGAAAACTTGAGCTGTATTTCCTCCAACGTGCTGACTGGTTGCCTAGCATATACCACACGGGTCACATAAAACACATAGACGTAGCCTCTAGTCCCAAGAAACATAACAGCCAAGTGGGAGGGAGAAAGATATCAAATATATAATCCCAGAAATAACTGTTTGATTAAAGTCGGGAGAGCACTACAGAAGAATCCAGGCTAGAGGATACAGTAAGAAGTTCTATGGGTCAGTCCCCTTGTCCATGAGAGAACAGCCAACCTGAAAGTCATTTAAGTTTATGGTCTTTCAGACACAGGGGAGTGGTCTCTTGGCTTCTTTGACATGATGCTCTCTGATCGAAAAGGCTGTATATGAGGGCCATCTACCTCAAACAACAGATTTAGTTTACAATACAAGGATGGCACCATAACGCTGCCCTCCATACTCTGGGGACAGAGTAACCCCAGCACTCCATAATCCTTAGGTCAGGTAATGTTAGGACCCCATACAAAACAGTAGACTAACTCACAATTGAAACTGGGAAGAAGAACAAGCCAGAGTTTTGCATAGGTACTTCATCATAACTCCACACAAGTGACTAAGAAACACATGAACCGCATTCAGCACTATTAGTCATGGGGGAATGCAAATCAAAACCACCATCAGATGCCTCTTCACACCTACTAGAACAGCTGTATTTAAAAAAAAAAAAAAAAAAAAAAAAAAAAAGTTTACCAAGAATACAGGGTTGCTAGAGCTCAAATCTGTGGCTGGTAAGACTGCACAACAAGAGACCTTTCAGAAACTAGACTGAAAGTTTCTTAAAAGTTAAGTAATTGGCCAAGCAGTGGTGGCACATAACTTTAATCCCAGCACTCGGGAAGCAGAGGCAGGTGGATCTCTGTAAGTTCGAGGCCAGTCTGGTCTGCAGAGGGAGTGCCAGGACAGGCTCTAAAGCTACAGAGAGAAACCCTGTCTCAAAAAAAAAAAAAAAAAAAAAAAAAAAAACAAAAAACACAAAACAAAACAAACAAAAAAAGTTAAATACATTTACTACATGACTCAGCACATCCACTCCTAGAAGAGCAAGAAAAAGAAGAAAAACTACGTCAGACCTACACAATACCCTTTTCTCAATGTTCATAGTTGCTGCGGTGGGTAGAAGAGTGGGCCCTGAGATATCCACACCAGTCTCCTGCAATGTTTGGACACCGCCTTATGGGGGGGGGGGGGAGGTAAGAGAGAGGACATGTAGTTATCTTAGGGTGTTTCCCGCAAGTTGAAGGAAGGAAAGGAGGAATGAATGGAAGCCAGGATTTGTTGTAACCTAGCAACCAGAACAGCCAGCCACCACCAGAGCTGGCAGTAGCATGGGATAGACCCTCCTGAGAGTCTCCAGGACTGGCATGCAGACCAGTCCAAACCTTCATTTCAAAACTCTGGGCTCCAGGACTTGAGGCAATGCATTGTTGTTGTTTCAAGCCATTGAATTTGCCATCATTTGTCACAGCACCCGCAAGACACCAATGTGACTACGCTATTCACAACAGTCAACAAGGAAAAACAACTCAGCTGTGGCTGGGTGCACAAACTATGGTACAGCTGTGCCTTGATATCCATTCCAGATGTTCTGTACAACCCCCACCCTGGGAGGATAAGAAAATATTCAATATCTCACAAAACAAGGTGTGGTGTTGACTCATAGCTTAAGCATTCTCTCTCCTCTTCTATGACTACAGATGACTGACAGTACCTAAAATAATGTAGTTGCTAGTAGGCAGCTACTACACTGTATTAAGAACTACAGCTGGTAGAATGTCGCCCCATAAACATGAGGATCTGATATTGGAACCATAGCACCCATTTAAAAGGCCGAGTGTGGGCACAGATGCCCCTGTAGACTTGCATAGGGGGCCTGAAGGCAGGATGACCCCTGGGGCCCTCCAGTCAGCCAGTCTAGACAATCCAGATTCAGTGAGAGAACCTGTCTCAAAAAATAAGACAATGGAGAGGGCAGAGAGCAATGGAAGAAGCCACTTAATGTTGACCTCTACCCTAAAAATGCATACACCCTACATACATACACATGCATGTATACATACATACATATGCTCTATACATACATGCATATACACATACAAAAAGAAAAAGCTGAGAAGAAAAATACCTACTCATATTCAACAGACACAAAATCTTTTCCAAATTGTTTTGATCTGAGGTGAATCACACTTTCTCAAGCAACATGAAGTCCCTTTCTCAACATCCATCATATTACTTACTAGTTGCCCTTTTTGTATCACAAACTGTTAGAGAATGACATCAGAGAAACAAACACATAGATGTGGCTCATGTGCCCTACTCAAAACTGATAAGGGAGCTGACCATAAATTCATGCAATAGGACAGCTTTAGACAATGAAGGCTGATATACAGACACATGCCACAACCCGGATAACCACAAAGTATGCTAAGAAAAAGAAGACATAAGCAAATATGTTTTTTTCTCTGCTTATTTTTAAATGTTTGGAATATGCTAATTTGCCAGACAAGAGAGCAAATGATTTGCTGTTTCAGTTGGATATGAGGACAGTGACTGAGCCAACTATCCATTTGGGAACTTTTGAGGGAGGTGAAGACTCCAGACTGAACTGTGGTGACAAACAGCTCCATCATATTAAAGTGACTAAATTGGGGGCTGGAAAGAAGGCTCAGAGGACAGGAGCTCTTATTGCTGTTATAAAGGACCTGGGTTCAGTTCCCAGCTCCCACATCAGGCATCACATAGCCTCCTGTAACTCCAATTCCAGGGGACCTAACATCTTCTAACCTCCACAGGCATCCGCTCCCATGTGGTACCAATCACACAGGCACACACACATACACAGAAATAAAAACTAATATTTCAAAAATAATCCACCACTGAACTGGACACTGAGAACACATGGGTGTTACAATCTGTAAACTATGGTTCAGAGAAAATTCTTTTTAAATAGATATATTTCTTGTCTTCATTAAGGGCTAATCTGCATCCACCTAAGAAAAAAGAACCAACTTGGAGATTCAGCTATAAACACTACAATCACTGTCAGATCCATCTCTACCAGTGTGACCATCACATGAGGATGGCCACTCAATCCATCCTCTTATCCTACAGGGGTCATGAAGAACATCCTACCCAGTTAGGAAAGAAAGGAGTCCCTGTCATTGCCTGTGGTGGACACATCCTATTCTCTCCCTGGGCTGCAGCCTGGCTTGTGTCACAGAAACTTGTCAGTGAGGGAAGAGAATAAGAACATCCTGCCACCTCTCAGAAATGGCCTCTCCTGTATGAAGGAGGTCACCATTTCAAATAGTGTCCCTCTGCAGTCTTGGTTTAGAAGCCTGAAGAAGTACCCTGGCAGTAATTTTCTATTGTACTTTCAGAGTAGGCTGTGGTTTCTGAATAAGGACTGTCTGGGGAAGTGGGTTAGGAGAAATGGCACAGAATGCAGGGGGAGGGAGTTCCAGCCTCCCTGGCCTGTCCCTGTGTCCCCAGACTACAGCCACTGCAGTCTCACTACAGTTCAACTCCATCTCACTGCTGCAGTTTGCTTCAGTTACCCATGAAGTATATGGTGGGTTTCCTACAGAAAAACATGGTGATTCTTGACACCACTTAGATCCAATTCACTGCCATCCCCTAAAATGCTTCTTCCTACCTTCCCTCCCCCACGGAAACAGGAAGCAGTGAAGCCACTTTGTCACAAGCTGTGTAAAGACCATCTTCACTCTTCCTGGTTCTTAGTCATGGAAAAGTAAGCAGAGGCACTCAAAGGCAGCCTCAAAGTCAGCTCCAGCTACAAGCATCTGCCTACGACTGCTAGAATTACATGCATACATGTATGCATGCTCGCACGCATGCATGCAGGAATGAACCTAACCACACAAGTAGGCACAAAAACAGATAGATATATACACACACAGGTGAGTTACACACGTGCGCGCACACGCGTGTGCACGCGCGCGCGCGCACACACACACACACACACACACACACACAAAGACCAGTAATCTCAAAATGCATAAGTATCCACTTTTCCTCCACCATCTGTCAAATTCACCCTCTTCTCTAGTCTATGCCCTTCTGTGCTCAGAAGCTGAAGGGATGGCTCAGCAGTTAAAAGCATTAGCTGCTCTTCTAGAAGACCTGGATACTATTCCCAGCTCCCACAAAGAGGCTCACAACCACCTGTGATTCCAGTCCAAGGGATCCAATGACCTATTCCGACACCCTCAGGCACCACACACACATGGTGCACAGACAGACATGCATGCAGACAAAACAGCTGTGCACATAAAATATTTATTCAAAAGTCCTATATTCTCCTTGAAATCCAATGCTCAACTCCTCTGTTTTAACCACAGTCTCTCTCTTCTTTAGGACAATCCAAATCTCACAACCACAATTCAACTCCACAAACAGCTCCTGACAACCCCTCTCCACTCTGCATGAAGTCTTTCCTCTGAAATCCTACAATAATTTCCCTTCAGAAGTTTGTGTTAGCAACCATAGATAATCCTGTGCAATGGCCTGCCACCAATTGGAAGGTAAAGCCCTCCCAAATGTGGACCACAATCATACTGCCTTCATCTACCCATGAGCACAGACTTAACCCAAAGAAGAATTCAGGGTACCCTTTGTTTACGTATTTTGTTTACTTTAAGTATCAAGATATGAGGTTAGCCTCCTAACTCTCTCTATAGCAATGACCTTGATCTTCTGATTTCCCAGCCTGCATCCTCCCAGGGCTGGATTACAGGCTTGGAGCCACCACACTCAGAGTATGCAATACTAGGGACTGAACCTAGGACCTTTGTGCAACTGAGCCACTTTTCCCACTCCTTAGTTTACTTTTTAAACACATGATTTGTCCTTTTTATACTCCATTATTCTTCCTTTCCCCATCCTCTGTCCCTACTCCCCCTTTTCCAAATACTGTCCTTTCTACTCTCACGTCACACATACATATGCATACATGTACACACACATATCCAAGTCTAGACTGCAGCAACATCTGTCATTCTCAGCCTGACTGACTGCTGACTGCTGGACGTGGGACTCCAGACTTGTATCCATCTCCCCGTAAACGCATCATTTCACTCTTTTTTTAATGGCTGAATAAAACTCCACTGAGTAAACACACATTTCCAGAGGAAATATTTTAAATATAAAATACACAGAACAGTTCAGGTATTCACCACTTCTTCCCCCGACGCAACCATGCTTCTGCTTCCCTCCGAGAGGCCTCTGTGCTTTGCCATCACATAGGGACAGGATGTCAAAAACCACCTCTCTGGACACATTATCAACAGGGAAAAAAAATGTATATTTCTTTCCTACTGAGGCTGTCAGAGACACATGCCTTAGGCAATGTTCTTCAGAAAGGGGCTAAGATATCTTTGTGTTCTTTCTCTGGGTAAAAGTATGAACAGGGCTGCAGTCACTTACAGCAATCTGCTCCACCTAACGCATCTCTTTAGAGGCACGCCCTCCTCTTCCCTCCCCCAAAAGGACACGTGTCACATTTCCTCTGTAGCTCTCCTCACACAGCCCTGTGGCTCTCCTCACACAGCCCTGTGGCTCTCCTCACACAGCCCTGTGGCTCTCCTCACACAGCCCTGTGGCTCTCCTCACACAGCCCTGTGGCTCTCCTCACACAGCCCTGTGGCTCTCCTCACACAGCCCTGTAACTCTCCTCACACAGCCCTGTGGCTCTCCTCACACAGCCCTGTAGCTCTCCTCACACAGCCCCGTGGCTCTCCTCACACAGCCCCTGTAGCTGCCCTCACACAGCCCTGTAGCTCTGCTCACACAGCCCCTGTGGCTCTCCTCACACCGCTCCACTATGACACACAGCAGCCAATGGGAGATGAGACTACGAAGGGTTAGATTCAGCACACCAGCAGCATGGCTTTTGGTGAGACTGCACTATGCATCTCTGACCAGGATGGCCAGTAATGGTAAAAGTATGCCCTGGAATAGTCTAGACGTAGAGAAGAACCAAGATTTCTCTCACTAAATGAAAACACTAGCTCCAAAGCCAAGCTTCATCATACAAAGTCATGGCTGACGATCACCTTGTGCTAGCCTGATGCTGTTTTGAACACAGAATAAAAATGAAGTGCACTTAGGGGAGAAACTAGTGTTTTCATCTAGAACATGAATACCTATTATAAAGAAAATTAAGGGGCTGGAGAGACGGCTCAGGTAAAGAGCACTGGCTGCTCTTCCAGAGGACCTGCGTTCAGTTCCCAGCACCAACATGGCTGCTCATAACTGTCTGTAATTCCAATTCTGAAGGATCCAACACCCTTACACAGACATTCGTGCAGAGAAAACATCAGTCAATGCACATAAAATAAAAATAAATCATTCTTTTTTTTTAATTAAATAAAATCAGGAAAATGCTGGGGATGTAGCTTTGGTGGCACAGAGTACTTGTATATGAGATGCAACATTTAGTCCTCAGCCCCACCTACACCAGGCATGGTGGTACAAAGCTATAATCCCAGCCCTGGGAAGATGGAGGCAGAAGAATTAGGCATTCACCCTTGTCTATACATAAGGTTCAAAGCCAGCCTTAGTTAGAATCGGCCCCTTCTCAAAGCAACAACAACAAAAACCCACAAAGCAAAAGGAGAAAGCTAGGGAGAATGAGGTGGCACACCCCTTCAGTCCCAGAACTCAGAGGCAGAGGCAAGCAAGACGATCACTGTGTTCCAGGCCAGCCTGGTCTGCAGAGCAAGCTTCAGGACAGCGAGGGCTCCAAGAGAGACCCTGTCTCACAAAACAAAAAAGAAGTAGGGGAAGGGGAGAAGGAGGCTAGGAGATCCTAAGGTTAAACAAAGCAGAATTCAAGACTCTTTTTTTTCCCCCCTTCCATTTGCAGCCTTTCAAGGATTTACTTAACCTAGACCTCAGTTTCTCGTCTCTATAACAAGAACCAGACTAGATGATGACTCAAGGGCCCTTAGCTCCAGCTTCCTGATTCATGAAGTGACAATCCATAGAGACACGCTGCTTTGAACTGGCAGGCACCGCCGCAATCTCTTGTTTTGTCTGAGGAAATTAAAGAATAGGGAGTAGCTGTATAGAAGTGGCTTCCCTGACTGCTTTGTGCAAGGTTGGGAAAGACAAATCGCTGGGATTCTTCCCTAAGCAGCTCACTGTTTGTATCAGCAAAGTGTAATTTCGCAGAGCAAAACAGACAAGACAGTATGTCTACAAATGTGAAACAGTTTGCATTTCACCAAATCCTTGATTTAGCTTTTTCTTTGAAACTAGGCTTATACAAGAGAAGGAGGATTGAAGATGAAAGACACTTGAAAATTGCATAATAAGCAACCAAAAGAACACTTTTGGGAGCTGCAAACAGGATCAGTTTTGATGAAGGAAAGCCTGTTGGTCATCAGTTATAAGTCTTTCTAATGAATTGAGATCTTTGAGTCCCCAGATTATAGTCCCCTGTGAAACAACTGGAACCTTTCATTTTTATAAATAAAATCTATACAAGGAGTGCCCAGCAAGCAAAGAATAAGGTCTCAATTTGAGTACTTTGCTACTCAGAATATTTAGATAAACAGATTTATTCATTTCCATTACTGTGCATGATGTGGGTTTCTCTCTCTTCCCTCCCTCTCTTCTTTTCTTCTTTCTTGTAGACAGTTGCCTTAAATTGCCCAGGTTGACCGTAACTCATATCCTGCCTCATCCCCATGGTACAGGGATTACAGGCCTGTACCACAACACTCATTTTTTTTTTTCAGTTTCATTATTATCTTTATCTGTTTAGCTATTAGTTCTACTAAGACTAAAGACTCACAACTCATTTTTGATCTTCATTCTGGCTTTAATGCATTAATGCCCTAGAAGGGCATATGAATTTTTTATCTTTTTTTTTTTTTTTTTTTTTTTTTTTTTTTGGTTTTGGTTTTGGTTTTTGGAGCCAGGGTTTCTCTGCATACCTCTGACTGGAATTTGTTCTGTCTTGAATCCAGAGATCTACCTGCCTTTGCCTCCTGAGTGCTGGGATTAAAGCCTTACAATAACACTGCCCAGTGATTTTTTTTTAAATCTTAAATATAACATTATAATAAGGGTTAGAAAATAATATTTGACAGTAGGTATATTACCAAGAAGTACTAAAAGTCTATTGCTTCAAGACAACAGTTAGGTTTCAAACTGGCCTCTCTGCATTGAAATGGCCATGACCCCTCCTGCTCTGATCTGCCTAGGTCATGCCTGGGTCAGGATCAGGACACCTGTTGCCATTCTTAACAACTCTGTCCTCCTCCTCCTCAGGAGCAGGAGCTTCTGGGTTTTTCATTTATGCAACCACTCAGGAGACTACTAGATATCATAACCTACTGACTGGTTGTTATCCCAGAAGTTTCTTTTCTTTTAAATTTTAGTTTATGTGCATTGGTGTTTTGCCTGCATGTATGTCTGTGTGAGGATGTCAGATCTCCTGGAACTGGAGCTACAGATAGTTGTGAACTGCCATGTGGGTGTTGGGAATTGAATCCAGGTCCTCTAGAAGCGCAGCCAGTGTTCATAACTACTGAGCCATGTGTCCAGCCTGTATCCCAGAGTCTATGTAAGTTCATAGGACAACTGCCTTGATCTAGATAGCTATTAACCCAGCTCCAGTTTACTGACTGGCTCAATGGCACCATCTAAATTAACACAAGATTAAATTTAATCTTTTAGGAGAGGAGAGCTGAAACAGGGAATTCAAAATTACAGAACAAAAGGTCTGTGGTCTACGAACACAGGGACTTTCCCCCCCACAGCTTCCTCATCTGAAGAAGAGAGGTCACAGCCCATTGTTCACAGGGTTTGTGAAGCCCAGAAAGGGGAATCTGTGCAGGGCCCCTTGGACGATGACTAACACCTGGCAGGCACTGACTATAGGGCAGTCACCTGCCTCTCTCCTTCTTCCCTTTCCTTCCCTGCTCAGCTTCCTATTTTGAGCACAACAGCATCTGCACTGGATGAAAACTGTCAATCAGAGAGGACTAGAGATATCAGAGGACGAATTGATCTTCGGTGTCCTTCTGGGGTTGCTGGACAGTCAGTGATCTGCACATGATCGCGGGGCTTTTCATTAGAGGCAGCTAAGCATTCCCCTGGAGAAGCAGCACTTGGGTCTGGGATGTTTTAGTATCTAAGCCCTCTCCTTTCTCTCTTCCAAGCATTTCTGTAATGATTCAACTGAGGAGCCAGGGTGTGATTCAGAGGGCCGGCGATGCTCTTAACCATATACACTCCCCATATCTCTCTCCGTTTCACTGACCTCTGTTCCTTTTCACTGAGTTCTTTCTTGGTTATCAAAATAGGAGAAGTAAAAGAAGGAAAAACCTGATTCTAACTAAAGCAGTTTTTGCCACAAGCAAGAAAAATAATCAACCCAGAACATCTTCATCCAATCACATAGGTTCTCATAAGCTTGCAGCTGAGGAACCAGGGTCATTAGCACATGCCTGGAGTCTCAGCACTAGGGAGACCATGGTGGGATGACTGTCACAAGTTCAAAGCCAGCCTAGTATACACAGCAAGTTTCAGATTAGCCATGCTACATAGTGAAGATGTATCTCAAAAAACAAGCACAAATAAAAGGATTGCTCCTGAGATACGCTCTCATTAAAAGAAGATTAAAGAGAGCTAACATCTCAGATGCTTTGAGTTTACTGCATCTGACTTATGAACAGAAATCCTAAGTGACAAAGAGAATGAAAAGCTAGAAGCCAGAACTACACAATCTAGAAAAGTTGTAGAATATTTTTTTAATATATAGGTAAAGATATGTTACATTTGTTTTACCTTGCCTCCTAAAGCACCTGATTGGTTTAGTAAAGAGCTGAACAGCCAATAGCTAGGCAAAAGAGAATAGGAGGAAGAATCTAGATTCCACAGAGGAGAGAGAAAGGAAGAAGTAGAGAACAAGGAAGAAAGAGAGGGACACGCAGGGGCTCAGGAGCCAGTCAGCCCTGGAGACAGCAGGAAAGAAAGGGAGAAAAGGAGAGGTAAAAAAGCCCCTAGGCAAAAATGTAGATGCACAAGTTAAAATAAGAGCTAAAATAAGGCTGAGCAATCATAGCAAATACAAGTCTCCATGTCATGATTTGGGAGCTGGTTGGTGATCCAAAAGAAGGCATGTTACAAGGCTCTTTTGAATGACAGTCAATGAGGTCAGGGTCTACTTTTCTCCATATGTATAGTGATTCTAAGACAAACCTCATTTCACTGAGGAAATTAATGATACCCAATCAAGCTACCAAAATCTGTTCATTTCAACTATCCACCTGGAAAGGAGAAGGTTCCAGCAGCAGCTTCTGACTTGGGCATACTTCTCAGCAGAGCCTACAGCCCCACAGCCCATCGAAGGGACAAGCAGTCCCAGGACTGTGCCTGGGAGGTCCATAGCACTCAGCTGCTGTGGCATTACAGGCACTGAAGCCCCAGCTGACCAACCCTCAGCAGGAAACCAGACAGATAGATATACATGTATGCGGCCAAGATGGGAGGAACAAGAAGAGTCAGAGAAAGAAGACAGAAAGTACGGGGATCTGGGAAGCCACTTAGACAAACCTTGCTTCAAAAGTGAAGAGGGGCCCCGCATGTGTATGCATGTGCCTGTGCCTGTGTGCAGCTGAAAAGTGACAATGGTGACGGAAAATACTGGTGTGTCACTTCAGACGCTTAGCATAGCTCGTCTAATAGAACCTTCCATCCTAAACTCAGCAGCAAGTGATTCAAACTTAGGTTCCTCATTAATTAAATGGCATTTTTTTGAACTAGGATTTGATGAACTAGTTTGTTGGTTAATAAACAGAACATATAAAGAAGCAATATAGCCCACATATATATATATGTTCCATAATGACTCAGAAAACACCTTGTGTACATACATATCTGACTGCTGGTTAACAAACACCTTCATAGCTATGGTGCTAGTGGTTTGCAGATTTTACCATGCATCAGAAGCCCCTGGAAGGCTTTAGAGAACACAGACTTCTGGGTCTAACCTCTGACTCAGTAGGTTAATGAGGCCTGAGGATATACACTTGTAGCAAGTATGTCTGCAAAATCTGCTAGTTTAGGGAAGGCACTCTTTAAAAACCCAAAACAATAAAGGTGTCATTCCTATATTGAGCAGCACCCACTGACACCATCAAAGGAGCTAACATGGTCCTCAGTTTACAGATACTGACTGACACAGCATCTCACAGAAAGCCCATGGTCTACCATATATGAAATCAGCATCACACCAGTAGGAACTAAGACTGGCTATGCATATACCTTGGCTCTGCTCTTCTCAGTTCTCAATGGAGGTAATGTAATTGCTTGCTGCCTCAGTTTCCTACTTGTAAAATAGATGTAATTACAGTACCCCTTACAGGTAGGGTTTTTGTGAGGAGTAAGGGCTGAGAAATGTAAGGCACCCAAGTCTAGTGTAGAGCAGTCCCAGTATATATTAACTACCTTTATAAGTTGATGACAGAGCTGGGACTCAAAGACAGGTAGGTCTTCAGGCTCACTCTTCAACACTGTCAATACACATCTTGAGCTGAGTACCAGAAACTTTTCTCTTTCCTTCATTTCAGAGATGTTTAGAAATGGAAGAGTAATGGAAATTCCAGATGTTATTAAAAAAAAAAAAAAAAAAAAAAAAAAAAAAACCCAACCCCAAATGGAAAGGTTTAAGATCACACAGCTAATTAGAGGTAGGCTCAGATGAACAAGGTAGGACAATTTTTCCGAGGGCCACATAAGTGAGTTTTACATTTTACTTTATATTTGTGTGTGGGCATGTGCACACACGGTGTGTGGAAGCTACAGGCATCAGATTCCCCTGGAGCTGGAGTTCCAGACGGTTGTGAGCTGTTTGACAGGTGGTAGAAACTGAACTTAGGTCCTCTCCGGGACAGGTTTGTACGCTTGATCCCTGAGCCACCTCTCTGGCTTTGTGGGAGAGTGTTATAACCTAGAAGAGATGTTACCCTGTATTTAACTATACTTTTGAACAGAGCAAACAGCAGAGCAAACACACGAACAAATGAGGAGACAGCAAAGGTGGGTAAATGCACTGCCACCAAGCCTGACAGCCAGAGTTCAATCGCTGGGACCCACATAGTAGAAGAGAACTAACTTCTGCAATGTGTCCTCTATTCTCTGCTCATGTTATGGCACACACAACCATATACACAAGCACACACACACACATGCATAAATAAATAAGTAATATAAAATTTGGAGAAAAACAAAAATAAATAAGGAATTGCCATTTATGTAAGAAATAAATAATCAGAAAGTAAGCAAATATCAGATCCATGATTCATGTATTTATCATATGTGTGTATACATACGTGTTTATATTTAGCAACACAATAAAATTCTTTTTAAGCTAAAACAATTGGAGTCAAGTCAACTCACAGATATATACAATCTTTTTCTATTTCCTCTTAGAATCCAAAGGCACATACATTATTACCCTTAATGAATTAATCTACATTCCAAAACAGTATTTCGTGATAATCTCTCACATTTCAAAGAAATTCACCTGCATTCCATTTTCATCTCAAATACATTTAATAGTAACCAAATGTAACATAAAAGTTTTGTGATTTCAACATGCCTTTTGACTTATCCCCAAAGCAATAAAGTATTTTCAGGCATGTGTGCTCATAAAAGGAATATATAGTTCATAAAAATCTTGACCACCAAGCTTACGACACAATCTAAACGTTAATAGGAAAATCACATGTTTCCAAAGGAGACATCTAGGCTTGATGGCTTGCTCATCCCCTGACATTTAAAAATAAAAGTCATTTTCTAGATGAAATATTGTTTCCCTGGAGTATGAACAGTCAAATGATGTCATTCTATCAATAAATAGAAATAAAAAAATAAATAAAAGTCATTCTAAAAAGCAGTGGGAAATCTATCTGCCATTCTTACATTAGAGTTCTGTACTGCATTTTTACATGTCACTCTAATGGCTGGGTAGCAGTGAGCTTCGGTCATTGCTCTCCAGCAGCTCCAAATCCTGCCTACACCCTGATACCGCCATGGCGAGGCCTCCTATGAACAAAGATACTGTGTTTTATGAGTTGTGTGAATCTCATGTACATACATCATTCACCATTTATACCTCCAACCTATCTTTCTGTCCCAGAGGGAACTTCTTAGAATACCAGAGCATGATACTATGCAAGGGGGAAAAAAGGATGGAGACAGAGGGGCACCAAACTAACAAGAAACTAAGATGTGTCTATTTCAAGAGAATGCTGGGGACAGACGGCTTTTGGTCACTCAGATTCAACACTGAATCTTAGATCTTAGAGCTGCTATCTCCACCCTACCCATGAGCCTTCCCTTCCTCGTCTGAATACAAGATAACAAACACCCTTGTGGTCTTGATCATCCCCTCCACCATCATCCCCCTTCAGACCATGCCCCTCACCATCACCCTCCCCTCCACCATCATCCCTCCCACCATCACCCCCCATCATGACCCTCCCCCCACCATCATCCCCCCACCATCACCCTCCCTCCACCATCATCCGTGCTCCACCATCATCCCTCCACCATCACCCCCCTCCACCATCATCCCTGCTCCATCATCCCCCCACCCTCCACCACCATCCCCCTCACCATCACCCCCCTCCACCATCATCCCCCCACCATGACCCTCCCCCCACCATCATCCCCCCACCATCAACCTCCCTCCACCATCATCTCTGCTCCACCATCATCCACACTCCACACTCTTCACATGCATTTAATCACGCTGTGACTGCGTGGAGCTTAAGTGGCATTTCCAAAGCACTCAACAGGAAAGAATTAGCCATGGGAGCCACTGCAATACTAATCTCCCAGTCCATACCAGCGAGGTAACTCCCCCCTCACTTCATAAGAAATCTTATCTCCCAGCTACAAAACACACCATTCTGGCCATCCCAAAAGCTCTCTGCTCATGTCCCAAAACTTCCCTGCCTATGACTAAAGAACTTCTGAGGCTCCTTCCTGTCTGAGTCCCTTTTTGAAATTCCCTCGTTACCAAATGGCTTTTACTGCTTTTCTCCAGCTGACTTAATCCTAACCATAAATCAAATTTACAAAAGCCTAATTCAGCCACAGCACCCTCTGGATGACAGTGCTAAGCCATCTAACTTACAGCTGAGTCAACTGTCTTTGTTACTATTGCTGTGAAGAGACACAATGACCAAGAAAGTGCTTAATTGGGGGATTGCTTACAATTTCAGAGGGTGAGGTCATGCCCATCACGGCGGGAAGCATGGCATCAGGCAGGCAAGCATGGCGCTGGAGCAGTAACTGAGAACTTATATCCAATCCACTACAGAAGGTGAAGAGGGAGGGGGAGGGGAGGGGGAACCTCAAAGCCCACCCCCCAGTGACACATACACCTCTTCCAACAAGGCTACACTTCCTAATCCTTCACCAACTAGGAACCAAACATTCAAATACATGAGCCTATGGGAGGTATTCCTTTTCAAGTCACCATATCAACACAACCTGTTGTGTGATGTGGCCTGCCCAAGTCTGTCATGGGCTCCATGAAAAGGATGCGTTCAACCAGTGGCTCGTATTGATAAATTCTATTTGCTCAAGGGCTTTTTAGACACGGGTTTCCTTTTGTGTGCATCGATTCCTATTTACCTAAACCTGTAAGACCTTTCTGTTAAGATTTTCTCAAGAGGAAGTGGAGAATGTTGTCTTGTCTGTACTCCATAGTGGTGGGGGATATAAACCATACAACTCCTTGACAAATAGGGTTAATGTCATTTTGGTAGCTCCATGGCTCTTTGAAAGAACTGAGAAGGGTAAAGTTAGCTGTCTGGGTTTAGAACCATTTTCTGTCTCTTAATTCTCTGCCACGTAATAGGGAAAAAATGTAGTAATATTGATTGATAAATGTTTCAATATTTAAATTGCATCTTTCTCTTTGGCAATTTCAATTTATACTTATCTTTTAAAAAATATTTTGCTTTCTGGACTGTGGATGTTGTCTTTGTATTGGCCCAGCACTGGAAACAATAAAAAGTCCTTCAACTCCAGGACAGACTGTGGTATATCCATTCCCTAGAATTGTACTCCACAATGAGAAAGACAATTGTGGCTGAATACAATGTAAAGAAATAGATGGGCAAGTGATGAAGCCAGACTTGAGCGGATGGACACAAACTGCATTGTCCTGAGGTTATAACATTCTGGAAGAGAGAAAACCGTAAGAAGGGCAGACAGATTCACGCTTGCCAAGGGCCAAGGCTGGAAGCCGGTTGGCGATAAGGGCTGTGAGGAGAGGGCTCAGTACTCTACTGCTGCGTACTACAGGACTGAATGGGTGTGTCAAAATGCCCACACCTCAGCAGGACCAAAAATGAATGATGAAGCCAGCAGTTCAAATACAAAATAGAACTATTCATTCAACAAATGTTTAAATAATGACTTGCTACTACTGGGTAAGGAAGCAAGTAAGTGTAATGTGTGTTCCCACATCATAGGTGAAAAAAAAAGCGTAACTAGGGATGTAATGTGAAAACAAGAATCCACAAGTACTAAAATAAAAAACACATGGAGATATATAATTATATAGTATATGTGTGTATATTTATATGTGTATATATGTTTGTGTGTGTATATATATATATATATATATATGTAAATATAAGTTTTTTTTAAGACAGTTTCTCTGTGCCTTTGGAAGCTGTCCTCGTACTAGCTCTTGTGGACCAGGCTGGTCTCAAACTCACAGAGATCCACTGCCTCTGCCTCCCAAGTGCTGGGATTAAAGGTATGTGTCACCAATGCCTGGCTACATGGTAATATTTTTATAACTTTGGGAAAATTTACTCACTGACAGCTCAGCTAAAAAAGCAAAAGACTAAAGGTTTGGTCAGACAAAAAAATAAACTCCCATAGAATAAAGAGCCCACAAGTAACAGGAAAATTCACCCCAGAGGGGAAAAAATTACAATAGAAAAAATGGCAGAAAAATATGTGACAGAAGATATTCATTGCAAATGGTGAAGAGAGAATGCTATCAGTTCAGATGAAATAACCCAGGAACACACAGAGGTCAATTACAGACACATAAAGGCCCAGGAGGCCCATGAACATGCTTCACAAAGTTTTTATTTTTACCATTATGAATCAAAATAACAAAATGTTTTAGAATGTGGCAACCAAAGTTGGACGCATATGTATGGAAATACAGATGTACTCAAAGCACTCTCCATCCTACCACAGAGACTCCTGCCCAACCATGTTCATTGCTGCTCTATTCCTTAAAGGCAGGAACTAGTAGAAAAGAAAATGTGGTGTATTTACACCATGGAATATTACTTAGCTGTCAAAAATAAGATACCATGAAACTAGAAGGTAAATGGATGGAAGTAAGAAAAATATCATCCTCAGTGAGGTAACCCAGACCCAGAAAGATCAATATGATATGTTTTCACTTATATGTGGATATTAGCTGTTAAGTCAACTATAACAAAGCTACAATAAATAAGTAAATATAGAAAAGGGAAATAAAATAGATAGTTATGCATGGATGGGGGTGGGAACTGGAACAGGAGGATCAAGTGGGAGGTAGGTAAGAAAGGGAAATAGAGAGACCGCTAAAATTATGGACCATTTGAGGAATGTAGTATGAAAACTTAATACAGAAGAAGCTTCCTAAAACACACATATATGAGGGCAATCTAAATGAAATGGACAAATAATGGGGAAGACAGAGCCCCAACTAGACATCTTGTTATCAAATGAAGCTTCTGGTGGCAGGAATAGGCTATATCCAATTGAGTCATTGTCCAAAATGTTCCCATTAGACTCTCCAAACAACCCAGACTTGTCAAGACTATAGGTTGCTCTCCATAGACCGATGGCAAGGCCCCATTGCTGAAGACATCACCTACACAATGCATTGAACTTGGAGAAATTCAGCTGGTGCCTATGTAGAGCATTTACTCCTACATTCTAGTGCCAGTATGCTACCAAAGGAGAAACATAAACATTAACCTAGCCACAAAGCCTTTAATTTACCATGGTGCCCTGCCTGCCAGATATGCCAGTGCAATGGTGGGGCACAAAGCTTGCGGGAGTAACCAACTGATTTGACTGAAGGCCCACTCCATGAGATGGAACCCATACCCAACACTACTTCAGTGACAAAAACCTGAGACTACACACCCCAGGGACCTAGCGGGGAGACACACACAATACTGGCCAAAAAACAAATACCACCCCAAGAAAAAAACAGCGATAAAGCGACTCCTAAGGACATTCTTCTCCTTCCCTTCTCATAGATCAGTGCCTTGCTTAACCATCATCAGAGAAAAATCCTCCTGCAGCAGACGGGAACAAATAATACAGAGACTCACAGCCAGACACTATACAGAGAATGAGAAACCTTGGAACATTCAGCCCTAATGGGCTGGTTTCCATCGAATCCCTCTCCTCATGGTTCAGGAAACCCTGCAGAAGAGGAGGAGGCAGAAAGAGTCTAACAGCCAAAGGGTATGGAAGACAACAAGGAAGCAAGGCCCTATAAACACAGCAGGACTGACGCACATACTAACTCTCAGAGACTGGGAATGCCTGCACTAGGTCAGCACAGGTCAGCACCAGATGGGAGTCCTAGGGCTGAAAGGAGATACAAATGCATGCTCCCATCCCTAATCCAGAAGTAATCTCCAACTGATAACCACTTGCAAATGAATTTCAGAGTGTCACTAAAGAAATAAGCTACTCGTTAAGGGTAGGCTGCATGCCTAGCAGTAAGTGGCCAATTGCAAAAGAACTCAATGCTTTGGAGAGTCCTTGTCTCAGAATGTCATGTCAAGGATTTTTTTCCCCTCCCCTTAATTTTATCTTATTTTTTATTTTGATATTTATACCCTACAGGTCCTTTGCATATATAGTATCCATTTATTGTTTTTACAGAATTCCTGACCCTGCCAATAAATAGGTCTCTATCTATAATTGTGTCCTGTGCCTTTTCTTGGGCTCTTTTCCTTCTGTTTATTTTGTCCTGTTCCAATGTGTTACTTGTTATTTTATTTCATTATTATCCCTTAGAAGCTTGTTTGTTTTTAACAAGAGACAGAAAGGGGGTGGATCTGGATGGGAGGAGAGAGACATGGGCGGAAATGGGAGGAGCAGAAGGAGGGGAAACATAATCAGGATATATTAAGTGAAGGGGGAAAAACTACTTTCAATACAGGAGAAAAAAATGAAAGAAAATACTGCCCAAAGGGTACTAGCCAGGATCTTTCCCCCACTTCCACCCCGTGTGTGTGTGTGTGTGTGTGTGTGTGTGTGTGTGTGTGTGTGTGTGTGTGTGTGTGTGTTGGGATGGAACCAAAGACCATCATTGAACCAACCACACCTGAGCTGGGGTCTTGTTTTCAGAAGATAAGATATAGTATTTGAGTTTGGTGGGTTATGAAGAAATAGGTCTAAGCACTGTAAATGCAAACACCAACCACATAAAATTAGCATGGTCATGGAATGAAACACAGAAATTTCCAGAATTCCCTTTCATGGCTCTTTTCAAAAGTAACCACTCTGTTGACTCTACAGATGGTGAGTATTTCAAGCTTATTTTGAACCTTTCCGTATCTGTTTTAAACCTGTTTAACTGAATTAGAGTAATTAATGTGCATGTTTTTCCAAACTAGAAATATTCCCTTAAAATATTTGTTTGTTTGTTTGTTTGTGCATGGGGAAGATGCCACGGTGTGGTGTGCATGTATAGGACAGAGGACAACTTATAGGAAGAGTCAATTCTCCTCAACTTGTGGGTTCTGGGGATCGAACTCAGGCAGGCATCTTTACCAGATGAACCATCTTGCCAGTCCACCATTTTTGGTTAAATAAATAAGTGAGCCTAAAAGTACAGAAAATATGTGACCAAGTTTATATAACAGATTACTGACATGAGTTCAAAATATTAGAGAAAAACTTGGTCTACTTGTTTTCATTTGAGTTATTTCTTCAGTTATGCAAAGCTATCTGTGGCCTACAAACACACCTCAGATTACACAGACTTGAAATGAAATAATCGGATTCCAACTGGATCTTTTAAGAGAACAGAGCAAAACAGTTAAAAACAATTCAGAGGAAAGCAAAGTATCTGAGGACTGAGAAGAACCTTTGAAAAGGAAACTGTCAGGGATTTTTCCAAGATGCAAATTAATCTAACAGGTGCAAAACTAGAAAAACAAATCTAAGGAGTCAACCTTGAAAAATACATATAATTATGGCACTTTTGTTTTGTTTTGTGAGGAAAGGTGTTTGGATTAAGCAATGTTGGTATTCTGGGCTACATGCAAGAAAAGAAATTAAGGGGGGTCCCTCATCCTATAAAAAATAATGATGATGGTAATGAGTGAGCCTTAGACCTATGCACTTGGCATCACAAAGTTCGAGATCCACAGTAAGCAGTTTCCAAGAGTAGCTGGCAGTTGCAGCCCCAGTGGAGAGGTCAGCACACAGGCCTCTCACACAATGCCAGCATGAATGCCAAAGGCTCTCAGTTTTGTGGGGAATAATCTGACCAGCAATTATCCTTTGACCTTAGCAGGAATCTGAGCATCTATGTGAGGAAACACACTTAGAGCTGTTTACTGCTAGGCTGCATGTCATGGTAGCAGAGGCAGAAACAAACCCTGAAGGCAAGAAAAAGGCAATGAAATGTATCCTGTACCGGTGGAGAACAGCCATCTTTTATGGGGTGGTGAGTCAGGGCTGTATTCGCTGACCTGGAAAAGGTGTCCATGAGATGTTGTTAAATGGGTGAGAAGGGGGAGAGAAGTTGCTGAATACCGTATGTGGTATGACTCTCTTCCAAATATCTCAAAAAGCAAAGTGCAACCTAACACATACATCTATTTTCACAAAGAAAGAAAGGTGACTGGCACCAGCTAGCCTTTTACATCTTATTTGACATCTTTTCAAATTTGTAACTGGTTGGGACGTAGTGGTGCTTGCTTTTAAGCCCAGCACTAAAGGCAGAGGTGGAGGCCAGCCTGGTCTACAAAGTGAGCTCCAGGACAGCCAAGAAGGACAACATAGAGAGGTACTCTCGAAAAATAAATTAATTCATTCATAAGTGGGGACTAGGAAAGTGGCACGGTGGTTAAAAGCACTTGTTGCTCTTGCAGAAGAACGAGATTTGATTCCCAGCACCTGCACAGTGCCTCACAACCATCTGTAACTCCAATTCCAGAGTGTCCCAATCCTTTTCTGACTTCCACAGGCACCAGGCTCACACATGGCACACATAAATCCACGCGGAGAAAGTATCTGTACACAGTAAAATATAATCTAACAAAGTTTTAAAAAAGATGAAATCTGTGCTAAAATACACGCAACATAACTAACCATTGCCACCTAAACAAGGGTACATTCCAGCAGGTTACAGACAGTCACACTGTTGTGCAAAATTGGAACCTTCAATAATGTGTAACTCTGCATCCTCTAAACACTAGCTCTCTGTGGCCCTGCTCCCTCTTCACTGCCTTCCACTTCCTGTCTCTGTGAATCGGACTGTGAAAGGCATCCCAACAAAGTGGAATCGCAGTGAGTTTTCATTTTGTTATCTAAGGTCTCCCATGCTGCAGCATGTATCAGATGTTCCTTTTCTTCAAGGCTAATAACTTTCCATCGTGCACACAGGCACACCCAGAGACCTACAGGGCATACACACATATATGCGTTATACACTTTGTTTACCCACTCATTTATTGGTGGATACTGAGGTTGTACAAATAATACCTTAATTGATTGACATGGATATACAACCACCTCTATGAGACTTGGTTTTCCTTACACCCACAAGTGGATGAGGTAATATACACGTTAATTTATTTTTCAGGAATTACTATAACTGCTTTTTACAAGTGTTGTGCCACAGACACTAATTTCTACACATTCCTGACATTTTTTCCTTCCTTCCTTCCTTCCTTCCTCGCTTCTTCCCTCCCCTCCCCCCCTCTACTTATTTATTTAATTTTTTGAGACAGGTTCTCACACCCGAGCCTTGGCTGCTCTGGAACTCACTGTGTAGACTAGGCTGGTCTCAAACTCATAGATATCCATTTGCCTCTGCTTCCAGAGTGCTGGGACTAAGGCACATGCCACCATGGCTGGCTTCTTTTCACCTTTCCAAGAGTAGCCATGCTAATAGGTAGGAGGTACTATCTTGTTGCTGGTTTTAGTTTTTCCACTGTTTGTTTTTTAAGATTTCTTTCATTTTATGTATATTGTGATGTTTTGGGTGCATGTGTTTCTGTGCACCTTGAGCATGTCTGGTGCCCACTGAGATCAGAAGAAGGTATCAGATCCCCTGGAATGGGGCTATAGGGAGCCTCTGCTAGGAGGTAGAGAGAGAGAGAGAGAATGTTAGAGAGGGATGACTTCTACTATGGTGTTACTGTGGTGATAACAGGGTTCCTGGTCTTAATCCTACCTAGTAAGGGGATAAAGGATGATAAAAGTTCATTTTATTTATTCTCATGGAACTTCTGTGAACGAGTGACAGTCAGGCATGTCATGTTTTAATTTGTAATATTTGAGAAAATATAATTCTGGGTGAAGCAAATCTGTCCACCTGTCCCTGAAGAGAGCTATCATGTCTCCCATCCCTGAAATAAATATGACATGACGCACTGAAATATATTTCTATTTACTTCTAAGATGGGTTTTGGAACTATTCATAAGTGACAAGGTATACCCTTGGGGTTGTGTTCTCAGATTTTTTTTTTCTAAATAAGATTAGACTTATTCAAATAAGAAAAAAATCTATATCTACCTGAATTCAAACCAAAGAACTAAAAGAGCTCTGTGGAGGGATTATCCCTATTCAACAATGATGGTTCAGGACAGAGCAGTATGGGAAAAACGGGATATCCAATGCACCATATTCTTCTGAGGGAAGATCATCCTCTACACATCAGGACCTCTAGAAGGAAGCCAGTGCTACTTGCTACTGGGGAGAAGCAAGGAGCACCTCAAATTCCAAATCAGCAGTGTTCACTTGATCTAAGACCTGAAACATCTTTGAAATCTGAAATACTTTTAGTCTCAAGCATTTCAGATAATGGTCATCCCCCCCCCCATAGTTATAATCATTGATAGGTATCTAGGTACATCCATAATGCCCACTGAGACTTTATAACTGACAAAGCTAGAAATTCAAAATATGAATTTCTTCCTCATTGTTTGATTCCAAGTAGTCTTAATACCACGCCTCATACCTTCTAATAGTACCCTTGGCTCTCTGAGATGATAGATATGGTTCCTTTCCTGAGAAGGCTACCCTGAGCAGGAACATTCCTCCCCAGCCTTCAGCCATGGTTCTCCAAGACTGTACCCTACCCATGAAGCTGCAGCTCCATAGCTATGTTCCAGGTCATGGAGGAGAAAGATACTAGGACAATAAGTATTCCTGGCTCATGTTGCTTGTTCGATGCTGTTACCATTGTCATACAAAGAAGAACCTCAAACTCTCCAACAAGCTAAGTCACTGTGCAAGACCAGCCCCACAAGTAGCAAACTCATGAAAGAGAGGTGAGTAAGACCCTCAAAATCAATGACTACAACAGTCATTGCTAAGGCCTGCAGATGTCATCCAGTTACTTGTTTAAACACAAAATACCACAGGGTTCTTACTGTGTAGTCCTGGTTGGTCTGGAGATTTCTATGTTTACCAGGCTGGACTCAAACTCTGAGATCCACCTGCCGTTGCCTCTCTAGTTTTAGTATTAAAGGTATATGTCATAAAGTATCTCTCTGTTACATTAAGTTACACATCAATTTCCAGTGTTTGAAATGATTAAGAAAATTACTTTTACATGGTTTAGGGGGATATTTCATATATATATGAATTTAGGTGGGTATTTCTACAAACAAACACACACACTTTAATTTCCCCTGCCCCCTTCCAACTCTTCCCATGTCCCTTAACACTCCTCAAATTCATGGCCTCTTATTCTTTGGATATTTTGTTTTTTAATTTACTCCCCAGTTGAGGAATTCTGTTTTCCTCTTGCTTTTTATTTTAGAGTTTCACCCTGAAGCCCAGAATGATCTCAGCCTCCACCAGAGTGCTGAGATTACAGGTGTGAGCCAACACACTTGGCACTGAATGATTTCAATAACCTTTTCTTTATCCAAACTGAAAAAGTTTTCAACATTAACAGGCATCACTTCTACTATGTCTGCTTTTTGAACACAGAATGATACTGCTATAATGAATAATCTTTTTTGTTTAAAGCCCCAAAATCTAGAGTTTATTTCAGTGATACGCCCAAAATAAAACCACAAAGTTCAAGGGTTTGAGTTGGCTACAAGTTTCTCTCTGTGCGTCTAGCAGGGAAAGGTTACTTTCTCCCTGCTGTCCCTCCCTCATAAGAAGTGACACTATCACTTAGTATACAAATTGTCATGGAGACCACCCTCTGCCCACAATGATGATCAGGCTGAATGAAGCATCCCATAGACAAAACTTAAGAGTTAAGGATGCAGGAGAAGACACCTTTCTCCTGTGACCATCCTGTGACAGACACTGTCTTGTTCAAAGGTACTCTGTTCCCACAGAGCATGTGGATCACACAGTCATTCTGGCTTATCTGCATTTTAAAAGTCAAAATCAAAGTGGTCACCCAATTCCCCATGCTTTTCAAAGAGACACAAAGAGTAGGGCCAGGCCATTGTGAGGCCAGCCATTACCTGGACCAGAGAAACTATGTCTCAGCCATAGACAAGATGATTAAAGAGTTCAGGGTTCCCCTCTGGTCAACTGGCATGCTTTCTCACATCCCTAGTCCCAGTCACACTGGGTCCCATAAAGGGCTCCTATGCTAACACATGGGAAAACAGCTGTTTCCCAGGGCCAGGAGGGTGCTGGAACGTGGGTCCTCTACCCTCATTAAAGGGGGGGGGGAGTTTGCATGTAAGCCACACACATTATCCCATATGTTTTAAACTATCTACAGATCACACATACAACACAACACGGATGTTATGCAAGTCACTATGGCACTGCACTGTTTAGGGACAAAGGACAGGGCCCAAATCAAAGGTCTATATATGTTCCATGTGGCTGCAAACAAATGGGCAAACACAGATGCTGCCAGCCCGCAGCATTTCCAGCAAGGTTTGTGTGACTGTTTTTACTCTAGTCCTTAGCTGGCTGCTGACAGGAGAAAACTGGGAAGACAGAAACACAGCTGGTCAGGGACCAGTTCTAGGTGTCCCTGGTTCTGTGTTGTGCCTGTAGCAGAGAAGACTGTGCCAAGCAAGGCCTCTCACATACATCACAACCCAACAGCCTACTGCTCCATACCCGCTCACATTGAGAAAGTAGGGGGCAGGGAACAGAGTATGGGGTTGGCTGGTGACAGAACCCCACAGTTGGGGGCACTTTCTATAAGCACTCCTAACCACTGTGCCTAACTGCAGACAGTGACAACGTATGTTACACACATGGGACTTCAGCAGTCTCATTATCCTCAGGGATACACTTGGGGCCCCAGTAGACATCTCAAATAGACAGTACTAAACTACAGTGAAATGTCAACAACAACAAAAAATTCACCTTCCCTAAGGGAAGGAAACACTTCAGGGGTTTGCTTGTTGTATCTGATTTGCTGGCATCAATGTTCTTGCACACCGAAGCCACCATTAATAAGGACTACTTAACCACCATCCCTCTGATGCTGAGACAGTCAATCTAACAAGGAGGTGGCCTAACTCACCAACAGGTGGGTACACTGCAAAGCACGGATCTGCTGGACTGAGGGCTGAATCACTCCGGGTAAGACGGTATAGGATGTGCAAAAATTGACTGTGTGACTTAAAACTTAAGCAGTTTACTTTGGAAATGTTCCACTTAATAAAGTCTATGGCTGACTGTGGGTAACTGGAACCACAGAAATTAAAAAATGAGGGTAAAAGGGAAATGCTGCCTCGGTTGGATTAAATCTATGTTCAGGTATGAAAACGCCATTTCCTCTTCAGCAGAGCAAACCGTCACTCATGTGCTCTAGGCTACCTGACCTCATGCTGTTTCCTACTCCCACAGCAGACATAGTATCCTAGCCCAAATCTCTCTGTGATGAGTTTACTGAACACACAGAGGGGATACAGGTCAACATCAAAAGAGCAACATGCATGGGAAGAATTAGTCCTCTTTGAGAGGTAGGGAGAATCAAGGCCCTGGCCACAGGCTTGCTAGTCAAAGGCTCAACCTCCCCCACCTCCAACCTCTCCTACCATGTTGGGGGCTGGTAGTGGAGCTAAGTGAAGAAACGTAGCTTGTATAAGGACCTGGGTTTCATCTCCAGCGCCAAAAGAAAATGAAACGGCACAGGCTGGTTTGGCAAGGCCATGAGAAGCAACATGAACATCCCAGGCTCCACTACAGTGCTGTTCAAAAGTGTTGATGGTGATAGGCTCAGAGGTCGCGATTTTGAATAGTGAATATATGCCCCTCATTCACAACACTGCTTCTCCTCGGAGTGTGGAGAAGTTCTCTGAGAAAGCTTATTCCCCCCTGAAATACTCTTAAAGGGTGCTAGCAACTAAGCTCTAAAAAGCCCATGGAAAATGCAGACCCCAAACTAGAGCAAACTCCTAGTCTCCCATTTCTCACATCTTGGAAGCCTTCAGGGGGAGAACCACAACCAGGCACAGCACAAAGGAATCACTACAAATGACTTGACCAGCCAGCCAGGGTCTGGACCTAGAGATTCCCAGTTTTGTCTCTGCTTCACTCAGACCCCTTTTCAGAGCACTCCTGGCTTTGTGTGAAACAAAGCAGTCTAGATGAGGAGAGCTTCAGACACCAGAGAGACCCCAGGGAAGTCACTCTACCCCAGCCTGTCCTTCTCCATCCTGACAGTTCATTCCAGGCCAGAAACACAAAGCCTTCCCCCGCCTCTGGGCCTGGGCGGGATCCACAGGAAACTTCTTGCTTAGGCTCCCACTGAGCCCAGGGTTTAACTTTCCATCTTTCATTCCCACCCACACACCCACCACTCCATGGGCTCAGGCAACCTTTCACACAAACTCGCCCACCCACAACCACTGGGGGCTAGTTCCAAAACTCTCTTAAACAGCCCTACAGAGCCTTTTCCTGGGACTCAAGAATTAGCCTTCAATCCCCTAGGGACTAGTCTCTAAACAGCAGACTCCTCTTTGTTTAGGGTTTTACCAGTTAAAATGCAGGGGTCAGTTAAACAAAGCCAAGTTTCAATGCCTGAATCTGAGTCTATCTCCCAGGCATTTGAATGCAAAGTCTGGAGAGATAGAAGATGGTGTTGGCCTCAGTTGACTAGGCTGGTCCCATTATGGCTGCCCTTTCCCCAGGTCTCCCTGTAGGGCAGCACAAAGAGATTTTTCAGATGAACCTCACTTGCCAGCATCAACATAAACCAAATTATTCAGACACTCTTAACTACCCCCCCATGAGCGAGTCAGTCACGTGATACATCTGGGTATTTCCTTTCAAAATACTTTCCAACTCAAATGGAATCCAGATGTTGCTGGCAAGTATTGATCCAGCCTCTTTCCAGGGTGCCACCCACATAATGAAGCCTCAACTCTACTTGACTCTCACCTGTAGTATTAATTTCCTCTCTGAGGAACAGTACAAAACCTGCCCACTGCCATGGTGGGTCCCTGAAACTGGTCTGTCAAAGAAAAAGAAAATTCATACATTGAAAAGGGCTTGAATGGAACAGGCTAAAAATACCAACCTGTTTCCTGGTCAAGATTACACAGATGGGTTTAGATCTAGAGAACCTTGACCCTTTTTTTAATTAAATAAGAATACTCCTAATGCTTTTAATACCTCAGAGTTTATGGTTGAATAGTTCTTTAAAGGGAAATTTTTCAAAATCTTTCCTGGATGATAGATCATAATTGTCATTTTTAAATGTATGTATGTATGGGCCATTTTTCAATGTGTATATGTGTGTGCACAGAAGGCCAGAAGTCAACCTCCTGTGTCATCCCTCAAGTATGATCATCCTGTGTCATCCCTCAGGTGTGATCATCCTGTGCCATCCCTCAGGTGTGATCATTCTGTGTCATCATCCCTCAGGTGTGATCACCTTCCTTGAGTCACAGTCTCACTTTTATCTGGAGCTCAGCAACTCAGCTAGCCTGGCTTCCCTGCTAAGCCCCAGCCAGCTACCTATCTCTTCCTCCCCAAGGCTAGGATTACACCCAGCTTTCTTACATGGCTTTAGGACACCACACACGAGTACTTTTGCTTTCAGGGCAAGCACTTTACTACTTGAACCATTTTCCCCAGCCCTTACAAGTCATTTTATATCCCATAAATTCTCACTATCCTTTACAGTGTAAAACTCAAAAGACCATGCACATTTTATAGAGCACTTTACTAGTGCAGGCCTCGTTCAGAAAGCGATTTGGCCCCTTCACCTCTGGTGAGGTCTAATAGCACCCATCTTCCCAGATGATGAAACAGGCCATGGGGTCTTCTCTGATCTCACCAATGTAAACTATTCACGTTTCCTCTTCTTTGTGCTTCTCTCCAGAAACATGACCTCTATGTGCACAGAATAACTCGGGCTTCATTATGCACCCAGAAGATAAAAATACCTTATTCTAATGGTTCCATACACTCCCCAAGACAGGTTGTCCTACTTTCTGTTGCCATAATAAAAACCTCCTGATAAAAAGCAACTTAGGTGAGAAAGGGTTTATTTTAGCCTATGGTTACAGTCCATCAACACAGGGACATCACAGCAGGCGAAAGAAGCTTGAGACAGTTTGGACACACCACATTCATAGCCAACAGCTGAGAGAAATGAGTCTATCTATGCTCGGTGCTCAGCTCGGTTCCTCCACTCTTAGACCGTCCAGGACCCAGATCCTGGGAGGGTAAGATGCTCCCCACTTTCTGCTTGGGTCTTCCCATGTCAATGACATCAGTCAACACAGTCCCTCCCCAGACACAGACATGCCCATGGACCAACCTGATTTTGACAATCCCTCATTGAAACCTTTCCCAAGTGATGCTAGGTTGAGTTGACAATGAAAACTAACCATCACACGGATCCTGGCCTCACAACAGCATCCCCTGGAGCATTTCAAAATACAACAGAAGTGTGTGTATGTTTTGCATCCAGGAGACTCCAGTGTTGGTGGGAGTTCAGAGCCTTTCTCTTTAGAAGGCGTCCCAGCTGCTTGCCTATCATGTTGTTATTCGGCTATCTTAGAACCTTGCTTTTGTGGGTAAAAATTAAGCTTATACAGTGAATGAATGCCCGGCTTATTGACTAACTATTATTAGATGTTATGCAAGCAGAGACAATTGTGTTTCAGTGAATGCAGCACCCCAACCCCCATCTCTGCCAGCCTCTCCATCCCTTCATTCAGCCCCGGATACAGTGGCCTTCCTACTGTTTCAGAAATGGCCAAACCTTCCCTGTTCCCTATCAGCCTCCTTAGCATTATTATGGCCATAGCTCCTATCAACCACTACCACCACTGTGTGAAGACAGAGTTCCACTATGTAACCCAAACTGGCTTTGAACTCACAAGAGATTTGGCTGCCTTTGAATGTTGGGATTACAAAGTGTGCACTCCTTTGCTGGGCAGTTTGCTTCTTCCTACTCAGAATTCAACTTCATCTGTCTGTGGATTCTGTGGGGAGATAGGCAAGCCCTGCTCTTTTCTTGCCCATCTACGGTGTTGAAAGAGCCACTTCTCTTTTGTGGAGAAAGAAACAGGGGCCTCCCCGACTTTCCAAATGACTTCCAGGATCCTACCTTAGAAAACTACAACAGTAGAGAAACAAAAATAGCTTAGACATCAACAAATTTACTGGTCAATTCTTCAGGGCTGTATGTGAAATGTCATCTCTATGCAGACACACCATTCTCCATACCTTTCATTAGAGTATTAAGGGGTGATCTGTTTCTCAAAAAGTTACAACCCAGTGGCAAGTCTTCACAGGAGATTCAGAAATCATGTTCTCAAAAGAAGTAAGGGTAAGGTCATGTAGCAAACAGAAACAAACTTGAAAGTGAATCCACACTCCCTCTTCCCTCTGACCCTGACAATGCTGTGTGTGTGTTTGTGTGTTGATATCTAGCATCAGATACTTCCCACCTTATTTTTTTTGGACGGTGTCTCTCACTGATTCACCTATACTGGCTGAGGAGCAAGCCCAGGGAGCCTCTTGTCCCCCACTCCTTCCAGTACTAGGGTGACAGGTGTGTGCCATTGCACCAAGGTTTTGTTTTGTTTGTGTGTTTTTAATGTTCGTGTTAGACGTTGGAACTCAGGCCCTTATGCTATGCAGTGTGCCCTTTCACAAAGTGTGCCATCTCCCCAGTCCACAATGAACCCTCACCAAAACTGAAGTGCCTCCACTCCCTGGACCACTCTGCCATCCTAGCCAATTGCACTAGGTTATGCCACTATGTGTATGATTAAGCTCTGGGCTGCTAACAGCCAAGGGCAACATTCCCCTTCCCAACAATTTGATTATTCACAAATATGCGTGTGATGAGGACAGCAAGCAGAGAAGAAGGCCCCCATTCGCCTGAAGCCTCTTTCAAATGCCTCTTCATTCCAAAACAGTCTGGGCAGGGCATCTTTAGACCCGCCTCTCCAGATGCCCGCAGCAGAAAAAGAACTCACTCTCCTTCCTGCAGCAATGGCTCCAATTGTTTCCGTTTCCTCTAGCACGCAGCATCTACAACTTAGGCACCCCGCCGCACTCTATGTACTTATGTACCATCCTCTCCACGGATTCCAAATCAACTATGCTGGGATAAAGGGGCAGGAAACATTCATAGCCATTTGGGAGGAGTAGAAAGAGAAGAGAGCAGGCATCAAAATAAAGACGAGGGTTTTCCTGAATCCCAGACAGTTACAGGATTCCTCCCCATCCTTAGACTCTTGAATCTTGTGACACAGTGTTGCAGTGTGTCTTTTTTTTTTTTTTTTTTTTTTTTAATGACAGGGTCTCACTATGTAGTTCTAGATGGCTCGGAACTCACTATGTAGACCAGGCTAGCCTCAGGCGCATAGGGATCAACCTGCCTCTGCTGCATGCTGCATGGGTGTACTATCCCATCTGGTTCACAGTGTCTTTAACCAGATGAAGGGCCCTAGGTGCCCTCCTTCCTGTCAACTGTGATCTACAACTATTCAAAGGAAAATTCCAGAAATAGACCATTCATAACTTTCCTTTTTCCAGGTAATAGTAATCAAATTGAGTTGAAAGCGTGCTAAGCAAGTATGCTACTACTAAGCTACCTCCCCAGTAGGTAAGTTCTGAATAACTTTGATCACAGTCTACTGTGCTACCAGTTGTTGCTATTCTCCTGGTGTGTCCAATTTATATACTGCACTTTATTTCATCGCAGGGCAGTCCAGGCAGGGTTGGGTATGACCTAAGAGGCACTCCCTAGGGATCTTGGAACAAATTCCTTAAGGCTACAGGCAGGACTATGTCCATGGAAAGTTCTCCAAGGTACTCCAAGGAACAAGGAACCAGGTAAACTTGTATAGTTGGGCCATTAGAGTACAAGTTACCTCAGGGGCAGCACTAGGCCCAGAGCCCATTTTGTAGGCTAGTCCTAGCACCCGGGAGGCAGAGGCAGGCCAGCCTCTGTGAGTTCGAGGCCAGCCTGGTCTACAGAGCTAGTTCTAGGACAGATTCCAAAAGCTACACAGAGGAAACCCTGTCTCGGAAAAGCCAAAAGAAAATAAATAAAAAATAACAAACGATCTCTTCCACATCAGTTCCATTCTGTCCATCAGTCATCTTCTGCTTCTTCACAGCTTGCTCTCTTAACTCCAGGTAAAAAGTGATTTCAACTTGTTGCCTGGACTCAGTGCTCTCAATTAACCTTTGGTTTCTGTAACAAAACTGTCCTTGAGACATCCTCATCCATCTCCCAGGGAATCTGAGGAGTTACATCCTCATCCATCTCCCAGGGAATCTGAGGAGTTACATCCTCATCCATCTCCCAGGGAATCTGAGGAGTTACCCACTTCTTTGTGTCATGTCATATGTACTTGCTTTGGCATCCCTAGGGGTCAAGCCCACAGACACCAGTCACTAATGGCAGGAGGTGTCTCACAGAGGGTACCTAGGTCTCCTTGAAGCTATGGGCTGACAGGTACAGTCACTGTTCACCACGCAAGAACTAAGCAGCCTCTAGAATTTCATGCTGGAGTAGGCCTGCACCGATCTCACAGCCAACTGTTAAATGTTGAGGAATGTCGTGAGCGCCCAGCTAATCCACCGCTTCTCTGAAGTTGGCCACAGTGGGGATATTTGCACTACAGATGTTGGCACATGCTACAGATTTAGGCTGCTTTGTGTAACCCCTCCTGGAGAGCAAGCAAGCTTTCTAGCACAATGAGCTGCTGGGGCTTGGGGGGACAGAACAAAACCTGAAATCGCAGAACAACAGACTAGGAGTCTCCCCAATCTGACACAATCTATACCACCTTTCTCCACCCTTTGTGCCCACCAAAGCAGACAACTTCCTCCCTACCCACTTGGTGCAGAGACCACTGCTTGCTGTCTTGAACCAGAGCTCCCACCTTCACACCAGCATGCTCATCTCAAGTTCAAGCTCTCTGAAGTCTTCTCCACTAAAATGCCACCCTTCTTAGCTGCATGGTTCATATTCAGCCTTCCTGCCGGCAGGGTTAGAATTGCCTGTAGGATTTATAAAGCTCCCACAAACAGTTTTTTATGCTTGCTTCTCCAAACCTTCCAGACGCTAAGCAGAAACCTGGATGCTCTTGGGATGAAGCAGGAAGCTGAGGATGAACAAATTCAGAAATTGTATTTCTACAGGTCCCGGTCAAAGCATCTCCCTCCCCTGCCTGCACCAGTGATTCAGGACAGCTAGCTCAGGAGCTCCCCAACCTATCTGACCCTTGACACAAGATTCCTGGCCAGGAGGCCGCAAGAGGCCTGGGTTTGACACATGTGTGCATTACACCGGTCAAGTGGGAGAATATCAGGAATTAAACAGCAGAGATTAAACTATGATCCAGGAACAGTGGGTTCATGATTCAGTGTGAATCCTCCCATGTCTCAGGCAGGTATGCCTGCCAGAACAAATGTCTAGGCAACAGACATTTCTTTTCCTGCAGCAGTGGGGCTAGAAGTATGAGATCAGAGGCCAGCATGAATGCTTTCTGGAGTTACACTCATCTGGGCTAGAGGTGACCCCCATCTGTCTATGTCCTCTTGTGACACACAGTAAGCTCTCTGTTTTTTCTGATAAAAACACCTAATCCACCATGAGAGTCCCACCTCTTGGCTTCATGAAGTGCACCCATCCCTCAATGGCTCCATCTCAAATACCTTCGTACGTAAGTGTTAGAATTTCAACATATGCATGGGACTAGGGGGGACATGATCCAGACCAGCACCCAGAAAAAATAATCTCCCCTTAAATATTTTAGTGAAGATTACGTGGAGATTTGTGAATCAGACTTGAAAACTGTTTTAAGAGTTTCTGTTACTGCAACAAAACACTATGACCAAAAGCAAGTTGGGGAGGAAAGGGTTTAATCAGCTTACATTTCCATACTGCTATTCTTCATCAAAGGAAGTCAGGGCAGGAACTCAAAACAGGACAGGACACCTGGAGGCAGGAGCTGATGCAGAGGCCATGGAGGAGTGCTGCTTTCTGGCTTACTACTCACGGCTTGCTCAACCTGCTTTAGGACCACCAGCCCAGGGATGGCATTGCCCACGATGGGCCGGGCCCTCCCCCACTGATCACTAATTGAAAAACTGTCTTACAGTTGGGTCTCATGGAGGCATTTCCTCAACCAAGGCTCCTTCCTTCCTCTCTGATGACTCTAGCTTGTATCAAGTTGACACACAAAACCAATCAGTACAGAAACTATATGAACAAAGTCATAACTTCAGTGTCAAATGGAAAAAATTAGTTCTTCATGTCAGGGGTCACTTACCAGTCTGCAAGTATATGAAAGCAGTAGCTTTCATATCAATATTTCACATAAATTTTTATTTCATATGAATAAAATATAAAAATCATATTACAGTTGGCAATGTTAAGAAACTCTGACCAACCTCCTTTGATACAGTCTCTCAAGGGGACCCTAGAGATCACTGATTCATTTAGGTTGTGTGGCAAGTGATTCCCTGGGACCCCTCTGTCTCCTCCTTCCTAGTACTGGGATAAAAGTGCATGCATGCCTTTTTATCTGGGTGATGGGATCTAGCTGGGATCCTAATGTTTGCCAAGCTAGCACTGAGCCATCTTCCCAGCCCTGCTACTTCTTGACAGCAGTAGTTTTAAGAAGGAACCATGCACAAGCATGCAGTTCCTTATGTCCCCGTGCCCTCCCCGATCTTTACATGTCTAGTGTTTGGAAATAGCAAAGACCAAAGTCACACTCCAAATGCTACCAAAGGGGAAAGCAAGAGGGGTACTGACTTGCTTTTGAAGTAAAGTCATATTGTCAAAATCTGAACTGGGCAAGCCAACCTGTATCTAACTCAAGAAAGAAAATATAACTGACAGATTCAATATTTCCAAGGCACTTGGCTTAGGCCAGGACTCAAACATGAAAAGAATGCTTCCGCAGGCTTTGGTCCTTTCTCAACCTGTGAGCTTACATGCAAGACCTCCCCAGAGTCATCAAGCAATTGGAAAATGATCACAGAGCAGCAATCTCCCCCACTGCCAAAGACAAACTCCATCTCCACCTCTCTCAGACATGCCCAATCTTCTGAGAAGTGATTCCAGGCAGTTGTATATTCAGACAACTCTTTGGCTTAAGTAGACTTGACAGGCTCATAGGTACATAGTTCTGCCTTTGGGAGTTAGATAATTCAGGTAGTTTGTACATAAACAACAGGTCCGAGACTCCTGGTCACGATGTATACAAATACATGAGTTCGGAAATCCATTTTTGTCCCTTCATTAGATGAAAGAGAAAGAAGCCACGTGCCCTGCCTGCTCTCTATGTGTTTACACTGTATGTGTGTGTGCCTGCGTGTAGCATGTGTGTTCACATGTTATAAAGGTCTGTACATACATGTAGAAGCCAGAAGTCAGTCAGGTGCCTTCCCCAATTGCTCTCCACATTGGTTTTTTTGTTTGTTTGTAGACATGTCTTTAGAAGCTGGTTAGGATCAGCTACCAGGAAGTTCCAAAGATCCACCTATCTCTACTTCTACCCCAAGTGCTAGGATCTGAACTCACCTCCTCAGACTTTAAACATTCTTATTTAATGCTCAGGCCCACCTAGCAGCTGCTGCACATAAACAGGATTCAGTTAATGTGGCCTGCTTCCGAGCCCTAAGGGAGATTAGTGGCCAGTCCATGGGATTTCAGCTCAAATCAGCATGACTCAGAACTTCCATGTGAGTTCACTGTGAGTGAATCAACTCACTCATTCATTCAAGCCAACCTCTTCTAGATCAGAGAGTAACTGTTCCTGTCAGGTCAGACAACAAACAGCATGTCATCTCTGGGAGGAATGAAAGCATTTTCCAGGAAGACTATTGGAAGATCAGGCCACTTCAAGTTATAAAAGATTGGAAAGCTATTAGAATTTGGTCTGCACCTGTGAACGTGAAGATGGGTCAGAGCTAAACACTATTTTTTGTTTGTTTGTTTGTTTGTTTTGTTTTATAAAACAAGGTTTCTCTGTATAGATCTGGAGCCTGTCCTGGAACTAGCTCTTGTACACCAAGCTGTCTGGAACTCACAGAGATCCACCTGCCTCTACCTCCCAAGTGCTAGGACTAAAGGTGTGTGCCACCACCACCCTGCAAGCACTATTAACTATACTAGGTCATTAACCATGTCCTGTCAACAAGGGAACCCAATCACCACAGCACTTGATTGACAGGCCAGTATATGGCCTACTAGCTGAACCTTTTGTATCTCAGATAGTGACCCGCGGTGTACCATTATTGTGTATAGAATCTTATATTCACCTTTTACCTTGACTTAAAGCCTTTTATGACATCAGAAAGGCAAAGAGCAATAAAGGTTAGAAGACTGGTACTTCAAAACCCCCAGCCTGAAGCAGCTACTCTCCAACATCACTCTGCAGCAAAGGCTCTCAAGCGTTGACCTTGACAACTCAGATTTCAAGCCTGGCTTGGCTGCAGGACACACAGTGGGCAGAACTAACAGTGGTAGCCATGGTTCTCAAGCTGGCTTAGTGTATGTCACTAAGCAAACCAATGTATGTCTCCATATTCCTCAGTAATTCAGACATATCTTTTCTAAAAGGAATGCATTGACAAAGCTTGGATTACAATAATAACTGTATATAGATGTGGCTTCATTGTTGAAATGCTTTATTTTCTGTAATGCAAAATAAAGTAATTATGTCACATTTAATTGCCTTTAAATTAAGAATGCTCCATCCAACATAAATAGCTACTCAGAGCTCTGACACAGCTGACAAATTGAAGCTCAAATTAATGAAATGTGACTGTAAGTTTTACATTTTAGGATAATCAACAGATGAGAGTAACAATGCAAATTCCATTTTTCTTTATCTGAATCTTGGATCTTTCTTTTCTGATTATAATGAAGAGACGGAGTATTCATAAGCAATCAACTGAGTGGGAGAGAGTGAAGCATACTAAGAGTTCCTGGAACTCTTGATGGTTATATATAATTTATCAAGCTACATTTTTGCTAGAATGAACGAGTCAGCATTGGGAGACAGCATAGAAAACCTTCATACCAAAGCCACCTAAAACATCCTGTGTGGTTTGGGGCAAACCTCCAAACCCTTTGTTTTGGTTGTTGGATCTTCAAGGCAGAGGTGACTGCAATGGCTTTCTTTGGTCATAAAATGACATTAATAATAGCAGGTCTGTTCAATTTATTTGCTTTAATCTATAATCCATTTCAAACAGACAGACTTTAAGAGGCACAAAGAGATTCCACAAATGTTCTGGGGCTGGTGAGATAGCTCAGTGGGCAAATGTGCTTGCCACCAAGCTTGACTTCCTGAGTTTTGTTCCCGGGACTCAATTGTGGAAGGAGAGAACCGATTCCTATAAGTTGTCCTCTGACCTCCACCATGGCGAATGTGTGCACACTAACAACATACACACATACATTCACACCAAATAAAAATGCAAAACAACAACACAGCCCTCCTTTCTACTGATGAAACTTGATCTCCTCTCCCCTTCAGAAACCAACTGTGAACAAATACTTTTCTAGTCTTCCAGCAATTGAGGACATGTATAAGTAAAAGGATATGTTTTTCTTTTCCTTTTATATCCAGTGCCTAAAAAATGCGTCTGACACGTAGTAGGTACCGCTAAAGTCCTTGTTTAATGAATGCAATCAACACTCTGTACTTTATCTTACTGTTATGTCCCAGGAAAGCCCACAGCAATGCATTCATTAGATCGAAGTGCCTTGTTCTTTTTTTTTTTTTTTTTTTAAGTTTATTTAGGTTTGGCATGTATGCAGAAAAGGACATCTACCATGTATACATATTTCCCTTAATTTTTAACAAAGTGAGAACTCACCTAGCCAGTATCTAGTTTAAGAAACAGAGTGAACATAAACAAAACGCCCTTGGCTTGATAGCACCTGCATGATAGATCATCTATATCAGACACTATCTAATGGTATATGCAGAGGCCTGCCTTTAAATGTCTATATAATTTTCCATCATGCACACATATCATAAATGATGGAGCCCAGCAAAAAAAAAAAAAAAAAAAAAAAAAACATATCCTTTTCCACATTTTCACTATAAGTAATATTTATAACCTCTGACCTTCTTATCATTCCCTATCTATCAGCAAGATAAACTCTTAAATCAAGTTGTCAATTTTAATCATTCCTTGCTGGAATGATTCAATTTTAACCATTCCATGTCAACAACTTTATTGTTAAAACCACTATCACTCCAAAGTCTATTTAGCCGATACACTACACGGTTATCGCAAGTATACCAATCTCCCCAGTAAGTTGGATCTTTGGCAAGTATGCGGCCATGAAGTTCACAGAACCTACCTCTGAATCTAGCAAGCTGGGAAAGAAAAACTCATCACGATCCATACTTTCAAGGTCTGGCAAATAGTCCTTTGCTCACCCTGGCCCAGAGGAAGGGCAATGCGCTCTTCACTCCCACTGAACAGAGAACAGCACCAGCACCTGCATGAAATGCGGCTGCATCTCTTCACCCAGTGTTAAGCAGTCCATTCCCCACCAGAGAATGAGAAGCTGATTCACCAAAGAATCAGATTCCAGGCTTGCACTAGAAGGCTTCCGAATGTGGCATCCTCACTTTGCACAAATTCATTTCTAACAGAACTACCCTTTTCCAACGTCCATGCCATTCTCCTGATCCTCCATGAATAATGTGCCCTCCATTCATCCCTCAATGCTTTGTCAAACACAGCAGTTCTCAAATCTGCCAGTGACGTGGTGACAAGTGGCCCAACTTACTAATTTTGTGATGGATACTATGTCAGCATCATTGTGCTGTGCACCATAGACCCAGGACCCCACAGCAGAGGCCTGACACCATGTGAGAAGTCAGCGGCCAATCCATGAAGACACAGTCATCCTCTTGGCAGGCTCAAAAATACTTCCTTCTACAAACTCTGAAACAGGAAGCCATTTAGTAGTGCCTTCCTGTTTTAGTAGGAAGGAACTTCAGTAGTAAGGCTTTTATTGTCAACGAATGTCTAATTTTTGCAGTGTTGAGGCAGAACATACACATAAGACAGATGTTCTATCACTGAACAACAACCCCCACTCCTGTGTCTCTCTCCGGTTTGGTTTGTTTGTTCCCTAAAGCAGCCCAAGCTAGCCTCAAACTCAGCATGTAGCTGTGGCTGCTTTGAACTTCTGACCCTCTTGCCTCTACCTCTTGATGACAGGTGTGTGTCATCACACACCTTATTTATAACAAAAACCCTACCTGGAAAATAAGGAAGAACCGGCATTTTCTTCTTGGGATGCAGATCTGATAAAGAAGTTTGCTCTCTCCTTGGGAGAGAAGAGAAGTTAGGAAACAAGTTGAAGCCATCCTCCCCAATGCTCAATGATTGGGGGTGGGAGGAAGAAAGGAAGAGCAAAGGGAGCCGAAAGATTGTAAGACTAATAGGTAACTTCAGTGAAATAGTATTTTCAGGACACAACAGAGACTGTGCCCAATATGAACTCAGAGATGGTGACACAGTGTACAAGGCCTGTGCAATAGAGGGGGGATGATGGAAGGTGTGTGACCTCACTTCTAGCTGAGGAGCTATTATATAAGCATTTGGTAGCTACTGGGAGAGGAAGAGTCAGTTCCTTTAAAGTGACCCCTGGTAGGCTGGCCAAGAGTCAGGGCAGGCCCCGGATTTCAAGGCTAGCAAGGCAACACAAACAGGTCTCCATGGAGAAAGAAGAAAAAAGGTAACCTCGGGGTATGTGGGAAGGGATGAGAAGGAAGGTTGACAGGGAGTTAGGATAAGAGTTGAGGGGAGTGAATAGCTTCAAAAAACATTGCATGGAAATTCTCCACGAATTAATTTTTAGTTTTAATATTTAATATATATGAAAGTCAGCTGCTGTCAGCTGTCATGTGACACTGGAAGAGTCCCCTATGCCTCTGGACTTTTTTTCTCCTCTAACATTGCCCAAGAAGGGCTGCTGCTGGGATCCAGTTCTTAGGACATTTTGTCACACTCTCTCTCTCTCTCTCTCTCTCTCTCTCTCTCTCTCTCTCTCTCTCTCTCACACACACACACACACACACACACACATGCACACACACAGCCGGGGGTTGGGGGGGACACACCGCAGAGCTGTGAGATTTTACAGCATCCTTAGGATTGGGTTCACAGCTCATCTCCAGCAGTAACACCTGGTGTCCTAGTTACTTTGCTGCTGCTGTGAAAAGATACCATGTCCAAGGCAACTTATGGAGATGGAGTTGACTTGGGTTTAAGGTTCCATGGCGGCAGAGTGAAGGCATGCTGGCAAGAACAAGGTGAGAGCAACTGAGCACTCTGATCTTGAACCCCAGAAAGCAGGAAGAGAGAGAGAGAGCAAACTGGGAATGTGACAATGCTTTGAAACCTCAAAACACGCCCAGTGGCATACTTCCTCCAGCAAGGTCACACCTTCTAATCCTACTCACACAGCTTCACCAACTGGGGACCAAGAATTCAAATGTCCAAGACTATGGGGGACATTCTCCCCCTCTCTCTCACCCACGTTTGTTTTTAGAGATAGGGTTTCTCTGTGGAGTTCTGGCTATCCTAGAACTCACTCAGTAGACCAGGGTATCCTAGAATTCACTCTGTAGACCAGGCTAGCCTTGAACTTACTGATGATGACATTTATCATTCAACCTACTACACCTGGGATTCGAAGGCCACATGGTTCCATCTTCACAGAACACAGGGTACCCATGTGACAAAGTTACCACAGGATATATTTGTGCTCATCTTATCTGAGTCTGCAACAGCCTGATTTCCAGAGAGTGCATCTCTGCTGCAATCTCCTTCCCTCATGTTCCCTGCAAGGGCAGAGAGACTAAGATCCTTAGAGGAGGGTCCAACTGGCCCCTGATGTGGACAATCAAGAGTTGTATCAGGCTTGAAAATGGAAGAAGATGGCCCAACCAGCAAAAGGTGGAAAACAATTCTGACACCATTTGAACAACAGGGAGGGGCTGTATGGAGCCCATGTGCAGACACACAAAGCCCACTTGTCTCTGGCTGGGATCCTGGTTGCCAGCAATTCAGTCACTGGATGGGGCCTGTCAGCTTGGGCTCAGGGGAGAACACTGAACATCACTTGGAAAAACACAATGAATTCATGCACTTATCAGCTGCTTCCCTGGTCCCATTTCTGCCTCCAAACAACCTCACCAAAGCCCTTCTTCAGGCTTCCCAGCAAAACCCACTAATCCCAAAGCAAATTGGGGCTAATTATAAACCAAGGTTGAAGCATTACTAAAGAACTCGCCACATCTTTTGATGCCCACAGGGAGGATGGACACTATAGATGCTTTTACCTCTGTTGTAAGTGGGGAAGTACATTTCCCTCCATGGGAGGTAAAATGTTGGTTGGGGTTCCCCCCCCCCTTCCTTTTTTTTCTGAGACAAGGTCTCTAGCTGAGTAGGCCAGGCTGGCTTCCAACTAGTGGAAATTCCTCTGCCTCTACCTCTTGAGGGATGAAATTGCAGGTGAGTATGTACTAGCACATCTAGCACATCCATTGAAATACTTAGCACTTCTTGACCTCAGAAATACAGGCTAAGGGTCAAGTTCAGTAAGAGTAATTTCAAAGTCCAGGGTCACACCTTTATTTACTTGCCTACTATTTTTTTTTTTTTTAAGACAGGATCTCTGTACAGACCTGGTGGGTCTTGAACTCATGATCCTCCTGCCTCTGCTTCCCCAGTGCTATATTCCTAGAGGCAGGAGGATCATGAGGATGGACACTGTAGATGCTTTTTTTCATTTCTTGAATGTACTAAAAATCCTTTGTAGGTAAAGGGCTATGGTTGTTAAGCTATTACATTGAGTATTTCTGGAAATAAGCTAATAGTTGGGAAATGTTTTCTTTATAAGAGAATTTTATATTGAGAGAAATGAATTTCTTCCTGTCAACTCCTTTGGCTTGTCTCTCCAAATCCATCATGAGAAATGACAAGTTCATTACAAATTTCAGCAACAGGAATTCTGGTAAGTCTTTGAAGGAAAGGTCCTCACCCTATCCCTCAGGCTGGATTTGACTTCACCACCCTCCTGCCTCAGCCCTCCCACAGCCAGCAAGCTTAGAGATGCCTCTTGCCAGTCGGTAACCATTTTCTTTACCTCACTACCTACAATTACTTCCCTTTTCTCTAAAGATGGCCATTGCATGGTATCTTTATTCCGACAGGAAAGCAACACAACTCCTTTTGTGGTACTGGAGGCAAAGGCTTTTCCATATCTCCCTTCTCCCCACAAGCCACACCTTCTTTCTGTGCCAATTCCTGCTCAACATGGCACCATCCAATGACTCAGACCAACATCCCAAGTCTATTTAATATCACCAACTTCTTCTTTCCATTTAGCCAAATTGGCCATGTACCTCCATAAACAATGAGAAAGGTCTCCATTTTCTCCCTATTTAATAAACGCAATATTGATGATTTTAGTTCTTCTCTTACGACAGTGTTCACACAGCCCTGTGATTATAAAGTTCACGAGACCTACTTTCTCCATCGATCAGATGTCCTGTTTCCCATTGCCATGTATCTTGTGGGAAGCACGTGGATGCATATTCTCTGATGAGTGGGTAGACCAGTTAGGTAACTGATGGCCATACAGTCACCTGTACCTCTGCATATTCACTGGGTGCTAACTGCAAGCCAGGTACCATTCCTGGGGCCAGGGTATGCTGCTAAAAATCTGAGAGCTGCTGACACCTCCTAGATTCACGTTTTAGTGTATGAGCAGACAGTAAATCTCAACAAATAAAGGGCTTTACCCACAGAGGCGTGACTCTGAATGGTGGTTGCTTATGCATGATGGACCTCAGAAAGGACTGTCTGAGGAAGAGTTGTCTGAAGACCTGAATAATCAAAGAGAATTGGATTCAACATCCAGGAAGCACATTCCACAAGAGGGAGGCAAGTGCCAAGGCCCTGAGTCAAACTGAGCTTGCAGAGTCCAAAAGACAGAAATGACGCCAGCGTGGCTGGAAGGAAAAGGGATGCAAAGGGGTAGAAAGAACATGGATCTCAATGCACAGGGCATGTTAAGCTATGACCAAGAGGTCCTACATCACTGACCACACCTGGAAAGCATGGAGGACTTATGGGGGAGGAGCCTTGGCTATGTAAGGATGAGAGAGGGGAAAGGGCAAGGAGTTGCTGGTCTGAGGACAAACTATGGAAGAAGGACAAAATTGGTGACAGAACAAACTTGGGATGACTCTGGGCTTAGGGATGACAGGAAGTGGGGAAGGTTCTGGTGCGGGGATTGTTATCCTAGTGCCTAAGATAGCTGCCTGATGTAAGCAGGATGGGATGAAGAGATGCCAGGAAGAGGCCTGCAGGGGTCCAAATCTGGAGACAAAGAGACTCATATCCAAAGAGACAGCATGCGGTCACTGGTATCAGGCAGGCAAAGCAGCCACAGAGACCTGACAAAGCAAGAGGGCAGAGTGGACAGAGGTGGGTCCACGAGAGAAAAATCACGAAGAGATGGGATGAGAGGGCTGGACAAGTAAACCCTCCAAGAGTCACCTGGGGGCCCAGAGCACAAGGTTCAAGTCCTAACACAGCATGGCGGTGGATGCCTTAGATGCCTGTCACCTCAGCACTCAGGCAGCAGAGGCAGGAGGACCCCAATTTTAAGGTCATCGTCCTTTGTATTTCACTCAAGCCAACCTGCTATTACATGAAAGCCTGTCTCAAAATGGGGGTGGGCGGGCACAGCTGTATTAAATCTGCCAAAACAGAACAGAACGGAAGCCATATGGGACGAAAGGGATTCCTATTTCCAGCTCTCCTTACCTAACTACAGCTTATCTTCAGCATCCAGCCTCTATTCATTAACATTCATTGGCAACTCCCTTAACAATTCTGCTGACATTGTCACAAATCCATGCAGAGCGGTGACAATGGTGCCCAAGTCTCAAGAGAGACCAAACAGGGTGACACTTTCCTTCTGCACTCCAAAACCTCAGCGGATCGCCGAAGCTTCAGGCAGTAACAAAGCCCACATACTATGTTTTTCCTATACATACAGAGCTAAGACAAAGTTCCACTCATAAGTTAGGCACCATAAGGGAATAACAATTGTAATAAAATAGACCAACCATGACCATATACTTAAGCAAAACGTCCAGGATTATTACTTTTGGGCTTTGGGGCATTAATAAGCAAAACACAAACACAGCATTGCCAAAATCTAGTCAATCTGATGACCATGATGGCTCTTTAGTGACTACCAGATGGGCAGTGTATACAGCATGGATACTGCAGACAAAGGGATGCTCAATGTCTGGAGGGACAGACTAGGATGTGTGTGTGTGGGGGGGGGTCACCATGCTACTCAGAACAGCATGCAATGAAAAAGAAGAAGAAGAAAAGAAAGAAAAAAAATTGATGAATTACTTGTTCTGGAAGTTTCACTTACTATGTTCATTATCATAGATAACCCAGGCTGTGGAGAACAATCTGGGGGAAGAACCACTGTAATTACTGACTCGGTGTTTCCTGCAACACTACAGAACACAGCAACCATGAATAAGGAGACTGGAAAGATGGCAAAGAGAAAGAATCAGCCAGGCACCAGCCTCCCCTCTTTAGTAAGAAGCAGGTAACAGTGTCCAGCCAGAATCCAACCCTGCTACTTCCATTCCCCATTTCTGTAACTGCTTCTTTACATGGCAGAGACCGAGAAGAAGAAAGAGCTCTGTCAATGGCTGTGTTAAGTTAAAAAGAAAGAAAGAAAAGAAAAAGAATTTTAAAAAAGCCAGGCAAAGAAAGAAAATATCACATAAAAAATGTGTGATGCCAAGTAGGTGTGGCTCTAGCCATCACGGTACCCCCCCCCCAAGTAAGTGGTCTCCAACAATGAGTTCGGGAGAGGCTAGACAGAGTTAGGAAGCTTGGATTAGGGGAGGGACTACAGGGCTTAGAGACCTGTGCCTATTTGCTTCTGCTGGAAAAAGCAACAGTATCTCCCAGCTCTGCTCTAGTCCTTTGTTACATGATGCCTAAAACAGGGGTGTTGACTTGGCTCAGAACCCTTTCAAAAAAGAGTTCTCTAGGTCATCTCTGTGGCTGTTCACATCAGATCCAAACCGACATGTTTTTAAAGCAGAATTTAAAATCACTGTATGGGCCCCAATACATGGGAACATCAATACATATACTTTTAGAACAAACTTTTTTTTTTCCCCAAACAAAAACACTTAGAAGCATGCATTTTGGCATACTTATGGGATTTTAATTTTTTTAAGTTTATTTTATGTGTATGAGTGTTTGCCTGCATGTATGTATTCAGCATGTGTATATCTGGTACCCACAACAGTGAGAAGTAGCCGCAAATCTACTAGAACCCGGGTTGCAGACACATGGTTGAAAACTGAACACTGGTGTAAATACTCTTAGCCACTGGGCCATCTCTCCCGGCCCCTTGTGTGTCCCCTTAATGTCTGGCTTCACAGATGGAAGCTGGAGTTCTCATATGAGCCTGTGGTCCTGCTGAGCCACTGCCATGTCACTCTTAACTCTGGGCAAGCTCCCACGTACACCCACAAGAACATGAGTATGGGAAAGGGACAAGACTTTTTCAGTATCCCTATGAAAAGCTTCTGCATCTCATGAGCCTCTGAAAACCTCCCCAGACCCCTTCATGTCCTGAACCACACTGACATGGTGTTCAGAAGAGCATCTCTTTGGGAAAAGTTAAACAGCACCCACAAGTCCTGAGGCATGTTAACTCTCTGACCCCTCTTCTCCTAGCCTCACTGTTAAAGCGTGAACACATCAAGGATGGGTTCTTCCTCAAGTGAATGCAACTGTGTAATATCTAACACCATCACAGGTAGTGATGTGTTGACAAATGTTAATTACTACTGTGTCTCTCAGGTGGCTCCACAACTAATCAACTGTGTGAGCCTCAACTGAGGGCTCAATTTGAATTCAAAGCCAGAAGTCTGGTAGACTTGAATGGAAGAGAAAGTAAGTACCCTCTGGATTTTGTAAGTGGCACTCTGCATTGACTTCAACTGGAGCTGGGTCCTAAGCCATGGCTGGATGAGCAGAACTTGAGACATTCCCACCAACAGGCACTTTCAGATCCTATCCAGAAACTACCCATATATGCACTCATCAGTAAGTCAAAATTATTGTAACTATTGTTGTTATATTGTTATTTAACACACTGATAAAGGGTATGACATCAAAAATGAGAAGCAAATTGAAAAATATTTCAATACAATGAGTCTCATTTTCAGTCCTCTGCATTTTATTTGATGTACTAAGAAATTTCAACCTGTGAGGGATCCCAGAGCATCACCAGATTGCCAAAGAGCCTCATGCAATCCTGATGCCAAGAACGAACCCCTGGAGTGAAGCAATTCACTTGCCCTCTCTAGGTACCCACTTCCTCTCTTTAAAGGAAACTGGAGCCACTGGGGTTAGCTGATAGAGTGGTTTCCTAACATGCACAAATCCTTGGGTTCAATCCCCAGCATACATAATGTACCAGGTGATGTTAACATGCCTAGAATCCTAGCATTTGGGGTGGAGAGAGTCAGGAGTTCAAGGTTAGACTGGGCTACAAGAGACTTGTCTCAAAAAAGGAAATTAGAGCTGGATTTGGTGGCATATACCTGTAATCCTATCATTCAGGATGCCTAGTGAAAAGGATCATAAGGCCAGCCAAGGCTACTTATCTCAGATTTAAAGGTGGGGGGGGGTGCTGGGTAAAGGGGTTCTGGGACTGAGGGGATACACAGTTCTTGCAGAGGACTAGAGTTCAGGTCCCAGCACCCACATCAGACAACTCACAACCACCTGGAACTCCAGCTCCAGGGCGATCCAACACCTTGTGACTTGCATGAACACCTGCACTCATGTGTATACACCCATGCATATAAAAACATGATTACGAATAGTAAAAATATATACTTAAAAAAAACAAACTGGACTAGTCACTATTAAATCCCCTCCCTGATGTCACACCCCAGCCCCAGGAGTATCGTGCCCAGGGAGAGGCAGGATGGCATGAGCAGGGCATGGGCTGAATACACCAAGAAAGAACAAGTCTGGCTTAGTTCTCAAATTCGTACTCAAGGATCTGCTCTACAAAGCCCGATGCTTGAGGCTAACTGGGGCAAGCACAGCTAAAGTGTTGGAGGGCTAACTGTGAAGGCCAGTATTTCCCTCCAAAGACTTCCTATCACTCTACAGATACCATAAATCCCAACATGCATCAGTGAACTGCTTTGCAAACAAGCCACAAAGAATATAATCTTTGTTCTTGACATAAATGGCTTATGTAGAAACTGACTTAAAAATATACTTGAGCTGAGTGTCATGATGCATACTAGCTAATGCTAGCACTCCCAGGGCTAAGGATGGAGAATTCCAGGCCTGCCTGGGTTACAACAGGGAGACCCTGACTCAGAGAGAGACATACTGAGAGTAACTGAGTGGCAAGCATATTTATCATTAATATGTGCTTAAAATTCAAATATTAGTATTTTACAATTCCATACACTTAAACAGCTAAAAGACTGAGTCACAAGCCTGCATATATAGGCCTGTAAACTCAGTTACTCAGGAGGCTGAGGCAAGAAGATTCCAAGTTCAAGGCCTGCCTGGACAACCTAGCAAGACTCAATAATGAAAATGAACTGTTCTGGGAATACAGATCAGCAGTAGAACCCTTTCCTAGTACTCACAAGGCCCTACGTTCAGTCACCAGTACTGCAAACAAATAACATTGAAAAAGAAAAGTGAAGGAAAACATAATGGTAACTGGCTTCAGAGAATAACACACTTAACACTAAGTACTTAGCACTTCTGGTAGGTCTGCAGGCACTCAGTTCTAAGCACCTCATTCTGGAGTACTGATACTGAGTGTTAAAGTACTTACTCTAAAGAATTAAGTCTCTCAAGCCCCCTTTCTGGATAACACGGATGTACACAATGACCATTTAGGTTCGCCTAACACTAGATGCAGAACTAGTATTTTAGTCAAGAACTAAGGACTCCCAGACAAGTTCAGTCCCTACTGAAAAACAACCAAGAGGGGACCAATCAGAGGTGACAGTGAGGACCACAGTATGGACCTGTTACCTTTCCCAATACAACAATTCAAATGCAGATCACAGTCTGTCCTCACCTTCCCTGAGTGACAGCCTCCTCAGCAGCATACAACCATAGCTGGTGAGTCACCAAAAGCCTCAAGATGGCTACCGGGTAGCTTCCTTCATCAGCTGCCCTCGGAAGTGACAACATTCCTGGGCAGAAAGGCCACAGCAGTACACCTAAGGACATCCACACAGCCTAAGGAATGCTTCCCTACTCCTGCACAAAATGGTGGGGACTCTGGCTTCTTCCAGTAAAAGCCATACTGGGACAAGTGAGGTGTCAAAGTTTAACTGGAGAAAACGGTGCTAAATCTCAAGAAAAGTTATGTTAGCTTGTTTTATAAGGGCACTTCAACATTAAGGGCACATACCACTGAATAACTAACTTAGAGAGGCGACCTCTTGCCCAAAGCAGACACGTTCTAAAACCCCGGGGATCTTGAAACTCTGTACATACTCTGCATTACATGCCTATGGTAGTTCAATCTACAAATTAGGCACCTTAGGACATGAGCAATAACTAATAATAAAAGATTATAATAATGAATCAAAATGTAAGTTATATGAATGGGTTCTCGTTCATGTCTCATTTCATATTCGGGCCTCAGCTGACTATTAATAACTGTAACTGCAGAGAATGAAACTTTAAGGGGGGACTACTGTTTACCTGGCAAAACCTTCTGATTGGCAGAAATTAAAACAAACAAACAAACAAAAAAAACCTTCGTTTGCCAGAATTCTTCCCCTGGGGAGACATAAACAAACATTGACCTCCCTTTTTATAGGGCACTAATGACAACCCGATCCATGATTCCCTCGAAGTCTAACTTGGGGGAACCAATGAGTTCGCTGGGCTTACTTACGGAGCACGAGACAGTAAGTGACCCCAAAGCATTCTTGGTACCAGAAAATCTCTCCCCAGCATGGATGATGGACTTCCCCTTTCACCCTCTATGTATGTGCAATTGCAGCAGAATTAACACAACTAGCCATGCTTGGCATGGTGGTGCATGCCTTTAATCCCAGCTCTTAGAAGGCAGGTTCAAAACCATCAGTTCAAGGCTGCCCTGGTCTACAAAGTGATGTTCCAGGGCAGCCATGGCTACACAAAGGAACTCTGCTTCAAACAAACAAACACCTGGCCGGCCAGAAGGTGTCGGAGGGCAGGGCTGGGATCCTAGAAGAGAAACCAATGACCCTCCACAACCCCTCCAACATCAACCAGTCGATAATCTGAAGAGACTAGCATTCTCTAACACCTGGTGGTGGGGAGGGTTAAGGCCATAAAGTAAGGGTTGACACAACATGGAGACTGGGTGAAGAGCATCAGGGAGCAAATCTGAAGGAAGCAGTGGGCAGGTTTGGACCCAAGGGAAAGGCTAGAGAGGGATGAAGTGTTGGGAGGGTCCTGTAGATGGGGTCGGATCAAGCACAAGGGAGAAAAGCCCCAGGGGACTGACTCTCCATGGAATACTGAACCACAGAGATGAGTGGATTGTCTTCTTGCAGAGTTCACAGAAGGGGAGTGGAGGGAAAGGACTCCTTTATGGGAAATCTGAAAAGTGGCTCCTTCGGGCCCCTCTGCAGCAAGAAGACTTCCAAGCACAAGAGAGCAGAAGACTCATCCTGGACCTTGGTGCATATTCTGTGCTTCAACACCCACATCTACCTGAATCTGCTGTGTCTAGTGAAGTAAGTGTCCCAGATTATACTCTGGAACAACTTTGCTGAGATCTGCCCCAACGACCTTTAATAAATAATCCAATCCAGAGCAGAAGGAAATACTGGAAACATTCTTACTCCCATGCCTTTGAAAACATACAGCAAGCACACTGACGGAAACATACTTGTTGGGAACAACTTTTAACCTAGGTAAAATTAGAAAACACCTTTTATAACTGGCAATTAGTTATTGCTAAACATGTTTTTATTCATTAATTAGTACTCTATACTGCTCAAATAAATTCCCTCTTTTTCTGTGCAGGAAATGGAATCCAAGGCTTTGGCTATGCTATATGATTGACACACCCAACCCTTCATCGATTTTACAGTATTTCACTTGCACAATGATCAGCTACTTACGAGCAGGCATCTGGCCAACGGTCCTATCAGAAGTTTGGGGGTTAAGTAAAGACCAGGTGATCTGGGGCTAAAGAAATCTCACCCAGCCATGTGACCTGCAGCTATGTGAAGGAGCAAAAATTCTAAAAGAAAGTTTTGGGAATATATACATAGATACATATTTACCAATGTGTATGTGCAGGCTTTCAACCTGCATCAAATTAATAATATACTAAAGACAACCTGAGTCATGGTTATGGAGGCACATAGGACGTATGTCTGCAAGGAGTCTAGATGTCACAACAGACTAATTACTTCAGGCAGTGTTTCTGCAGGCCCGGGAGGAGGAGAAAAAGGGGCGTGCTGAAGGGAGTGAAGTAAAGGATTGCATTTCAAACCTGCCAAGGGAATGAATCCGAAAGAAAGTGATACAATTCTCACACAACACACTTGTTTATTCCTTCAAAGTCTCATTGCCATGGCAATCGTCCGGTTAAAGGTGAGTGCTTCCCACCTGACTTCCTTCCATCAAAAGTGAAAGTGGAAAATTTTTCTACCTAGGTCCAAATCCGCATAGCCACGGTTTCGGATCCAAACCAAGAGGACAGACAGCTCAACAACCACAGGGCACTAGAGGACTGGGAATGCCACGCGCCAGCGCGGGACCTAGCCCTTTCTTGCCCCACGGGGAAGCTGTGTCACACCTCTCCATCTATGCCAGTAGGGTCGGATGGGTGTCCTCACTCACACACAGCCCCAGGAGCCCCTGCCCTCCTTCCCACGCCACACACTTCCAGCCTCTTCCATAACCTCCACTCGCAACTTCGGCTTCACATTCTGTGTGTGACTGCGGTCGGGACTGTAGTCCCAGGGAGGAAAGAAGAGGCACTTTGGGGCTTCAGAGTCAGATCTGGGAAAGAGCAGGCGCAAAGCGCACCATCCCACGTGCGACCCTGCTGGCCACCTAAGGCAGAGGGGACCCGACGCGCTCCTACAGTACGCGGCGCTGGAGTTGGAGCTCGGATGGGGAACCAGAGTCCCCAAGCCTAGCAGCACTTTTAGCAACCCGGGAGGGCTGGACTCCCGGGGCTGCAGCACCAGGGAGCCCGGGAGGCGGAGTGTGCGCCAGCTCGGCGGAGCCAAAGCCCGCGGACTCGGTGCCGCTCGGGTCGGGGTGGGGCGGGGCAAATACTCACCAACCCCGTACTTCTGCCTCTTGGTCGGGATCCAGCGGGCCATGGCGACGACCTCGCCCCGCGGCGCTAGCGGCTGTAACTACTCGTGCTCCGAGCGCTACTGCGCCGGTCGGACTCTTCCGCCATGTTCCGGCAAAACTTGGACGACTTTGGCGCGCCGGCCGCGTCTACGCCTCGCCGTCCCGCCTCGCTTGCGCCCGGGACCCCGCACGCCCGCGCCACCAGCCCGCCCGCGGTCACCTGCTGGGGCCGGCGGCCGCGCAGCCCCGCGCGTCCTCCCGGCGCCGCCCCGGCTCCTCCCGCTGGCCGCGCCCTCTGCGCCCCGGCCGCCCGCCTCCCCCGCCGACTCCGCCTCGTCCAGCCCGAGAGCTGGCCGCCTGGTCCTCCCAGGGTCGGCTTTGCGGTCCCCAGCGCTACCGGGCTGTGCCGCCGCGCGCCGAGGAGAAGGAGGAGCTGGTGAGGGTCACCGGTCGCCTCCGGACGCTCAGTAAATTTTTGTTGAATGAATGAGCGGTGAGCTACCGCCTTCGCCTCCGGGAGCCTCTGCAGAAGCCCCGAGAGCCGGAAGCTTGGCTTCGACGCCCGCAGGGATCTAGTGCAAGGGACACGGGCGCTTCAAAAGTATCAGACCCACTGGACCTTCCGTTAGAAAACTTGACGAAGCTCTAATCTGGAAATCCCAGACTCAGGGACTTATTCCTCTCCATTTGCAGTTTCACACTGAGGCAAGGGGTCCACTCCAAAGGGCCCCCTTTCCAAGTGGCCCCCTGCCCAGAAGGCACTCCTGTGGGGAGGATCCTGACACATCCAACCCGGTCTTTCTCCAGACTCGGACTAAAGACTCCAAAAGTTCGTTGACTGCACAAGGATGAGTGTGGCGCCCTCTGCGGGGTGATACGCTTCCCCCAGAAGAGTCCTCCAGGATGAGATAGACTCTATTTAGTAATAAAACTGCAAACTAAAGGGCCAGCTAGCTTCGCCATTTGGGGAAAAAAAAATACTTCTTGCGAGAAATTGTGTTGTTGTTGGAGTCTATGGAGGCTTTCTTGCCAGTTTGGAACCTGACAAGAATAGAACATGAAGTTAAAACACTCAGTAAAAGACAGACATGCTTGATTAGAGATGAGTGAGCTATAGTGGCTTTTTGCAAACTATGCCTGAATAGTTTCTTTTCTTTTTTCTTCTTCTTTTTTTTTCTTTTATCCTGATTTTCCTCTTTAGAAAGTAAGTCATGGGTGAGAGAAACAAAATAGATACCTATTAATGGCCGTGCTTAGACCATCTTTCTTAAAGTGTTTCAGTCATATCTTGTTTTAAATGTTTATTTTTTTTTAACTAAGTTCCTATGGGAATCTATTCATAATGCACAACAAAACATATTTCCATCAGTATAGACAAAGACTCCCACCATCTCCCCAAAATAACTTCTGCGTGGTCAATGACCTCATGATGACCTCATGATCAACTTAACCACCCAGGCTAGGTAATTTCTTCTTCCTCTATAAATGGCCTACTGTGTGTTGGGCACTGAACCTGGAATGAAAGTTCAGAAGTGAGGTGAGACAGACCCCTACCTTCTTCACACTGGAGGAGATGCTGGAGAAAGATTAGAAGAAATGAATGCATGCTACAGGAGGTTAGGCCTGCAGAGAGAAACCCTAGCAAGGAGCATGCAGCGCGTAAGTGCCAAGGATTTACAAAGAAGCATCTGGAAAGGCCTCTGCAGTAAGAAGTGCAGGAAGTGAGGATAACCCATGATGAAGGGGGAAGTATTCTAGACTTTCTGCACAGCCAATGCAAAGGCCACCGAGCAGGTCTAACAGGCTTCAAACTGGCAAAGAATCTGAGTAAAACAGAGGAAACCTGGCTCAAGAGACAGAACTGGAGTGGTGAAGGAGTACCACGGCCAGGATGAGGACTTCATATCCTATGTTATTTTGCATGAAGTTCTGGAGGTTTTGAGCTTGGGTTGTTGGGGCTACCCGACACTGTTCAACTGTCTGCCAAGGGCAAAGGATGCCAGTTAATGAAGACAGCCGGGATGGTAGGTGGCTGGGAAAGGGCTTGAGTTCTGGACACGAACTCAACAGGAGGACAGACGGTGGGAGGCACTCTGCATGAGGCTTCTTTGTCTCTCTGCTTTACTGTCATGTATTTCTGGAAAAGGTTTGACAAAAAGATGTGCTTATGTTTCACTGTGGGTTTTTTTTTTTTTTTTTTTTTTTTTTTTTTTTTTTTTTTTTTTTTTTTTTGAGTCTTTCCTCACACTGTGTACATGCAGGCTCTACAAACCTTGCCTTTGGGGTGTGAAAGGCAAACAAAATCAGTGATGAATGAATAACTCCAAGATGGGAAGTTTGAACATCTCGAGATCACAGCCTTGTTTATACCCTCTGTTTTGGATCAAAGTTTACTTCCTACCTTTGAATACTTCCTAGGATTTATTTCCTCACCCATCCACTGCTCAGCCACTTCTCGACCTGAACCTTTAGCAGCTGTCAACCTTGGTCCAGAATTTGCCCCAGTCACCTGTGTGCACAGAAATGGATGGATGGCCTTTGTTCTTTAACCAAGTATATGTTTTTACATTTAGTGCACACTAGAGTGTTACTCCTTGTTAACACAACCATTCCAGTCAGCTCACTCTTTGTAGTTACAGGCTGTTTCCAAAGCTCGGATTTGATTCTGGGCTCTGGAGATTTCAAGCCTGGCAATGATTGCTTTTAAGAGAGTTGGAGGAAAATGGAAAACTTTCATTGTAACTTCAGTGTGTTTGTTCTTTTCCCTCTGCAGGCTGAAGTCCACTCACTTCGTTATATCAGATGGTTGTATCCCAGTTTGAAAATCCATTTAAATCATAAAAGCACAGCTATTCAAAGTCTTGTTATTAAAATGAGGTTTAAAATTAGAGAGTTGACCAGATGGGTAGGTGGAATAACAGCATGTTCCCCAGAATTATGCCTTCCTTTTTCCTCTGGTGCCTTTTCAGAAGGAAGAAAAAAAAAATACTCCACAATTACAGATACTTAGATTCCAAAGCCCATAAGAATATCAGCACCTCAGGCACAGAAGAATGCTTGCATCTGTGCTTGCAGGAGCTCCAGAGAAAGAAATGAGGAGAGATGAATTTCTAGGCTAGCGTGATTGGCCTGAATTCTGGAGCTATCCTCGACAGTACCTAATATAGAACAGCAAAACAGCCCTTCTTTCCCCATTGATCGGCTTTACTTTACCAAGTCTGCCTGACACAACTTTCTTATAAGAGTATATAAAGTCTGTTAAGGACAATTTTGTGGGAATTTTTTTCCCTAAATAATGAACTGAGTTGCTGCTTGAACTACATAAAACAACAAGGAATACAAATGATTATTGGAGGAGTGATGGAAGTGGGGACGGCACACACCTTTAATTCCAGCACTAGAGAGGCAGAGGCAGGCGGGTCTCCATCAGTTCTAGGCCATCCTGGTATTCAGAGTTAGTTCCAGGACAGCCAGGGTTACACAGAGAATCACTGTTTCAGAAATAAATAAATAAATATAAATGATTATTGGTTCAAAGCCGAGATTTGTGGGCATTTACAGGCCAATGCTATAAAGTGGGTCATGCCTTGGAATTTGGAACCCCTGAGCTGAACAGGGCCACAGACCTTATCTTTTAAGGCCCAGAAACACTTTCTCATACACCCTGGAGAGTCTCACATCATTCTCTACTCTGTATGGTGCAGACACTGACCATCACTTGATCCATCCTCAGTTTAGCTACCTGGCTTTGGGTGGGACATGGACCCTGACGGCTCCGGAGAGAATAATCTTGTTTTTTATGCCATTCCTCTCTTGATCCCCCTCAAGGGAAGATTTATGCTTGGTATGCACTATAACCTCTTACACAACAAAAATAAGACACTTTTGATCTTATTTCTAAGGTGCTCTTTGTTGCAAGCATTTACATTAGTTGTGGCCGGTTTGGGAAGGAGATTGATGATATGAACATTGAGAAATAGTTAGTTTGTTGGTGGTCTGGGGAAATAGCTCAGTGGGTAAAGTACTTAAAGTGTTTGCTGAGTAAGAGTGAAGGCCTGAGTTTGAATTCCAAAGCCTACATAAAGCTGATGGTGTGTTATAATCCCAAGGTCTTTATAGGGGACATGGCCTGGTGGTGTGCTGTAATCCCAAGGTCTCTACAGGAGGACATGGAACAGTGATATGCTGTAATCCAAGGTCTCTATAGGATAACATGGAATGGTGGTATGCTGTAATCCCAGGGTCTCTACAGGAGGACATGGAACAGTGATATGCTGTAATCCAAGGTCTCTATAGGATAACATGGAATGGTGGTATGCTGTAATCCCAGGGTCTCTACAGGGGACATGGCATCATGGTGTGCTGTAATCCCAGGGTCTCTGTAATGAGATGGGAGGTTGAGACAGGAGGCTCCCCTGAAACTTGCAGGCCAGTTAGCAGAAAATGACAAGAGATCCAATTTCAATGAGGTGTAAAGTGAAGACAGACAATAAAGTTCTCTTTTGACATCAACGTGTACATATGATCCACACCAGCACTCACACACAGGAATGTGTACACACACATAAACAAGTACACAGATTTTTAAGTTAATCATTAGTTCGTTGAAAACTATAATAGATTCACAGCCATGTGAGATGGATGAAAGCTCTTTGATTAAAAAAAATAACTTCACTTATATAGTTTTAAAATATTATGCATTGCTTTTGAAATGTCCATGTATGTACATGAAAAAATGCCTTCATAAAGCTTGGCATGGTCATACATAGTTGTAATTCTAGCATTTAGAAGACAGAGGTAGGAACACCCGGAGTCAAGGCCAGCCTAGGATACATGAGAAGTAATCTCAAAAGACAAATACAGGAGCTGGAAAGGTGGTTCTGTGGCCAAGAGCACTTACCACTCTTGCAGAGGACCCAGAATCTCTTCCCAGCCACACATGGCAGCTCTATCCACATGTTATGACATCCTTGACTCACCTCTGTGGGTTCCTGCATGCATGTGGTGCACATATACTTATGCCGGCACACACATAACATAAAAAATAATAAGTAAATGTTTGAAAACAAGGAGATAATGATGAAAATTCATCATTGATATGGAAGACTCATTTATGGGCTAAGAGCACAAGCTGGAAATCGTCTGCTTGCACTTGACCTTTGTTGATGGTAGGAGTCAGGCTCACCAGCAGTTCTTGGTCCCAGTGACACTTGGACTATATTGTCTCCACGACTGTCACACTGTCAGCAGATTTTTCTTCCTGTCACTCTGTCAAGAAAACAAACGCTTGGTCTAGAATTTTTATTAAGTGCCAGAACAATTTCAGTTTCTGTGCGCGACAGTTATGAATAAGGCGAGTATGTAGACAAGCATATACCTAGCTTCCCTACTCCCAATGCCATACTGCAAGGTGAATACAATGCTCATCTTCTTCACTTTATAGATGTGGAAATGGTGGTTTAGAAGGTGACGGAAATTGCCTGCGTTGTTGATTAGTGTCAGACAGAAGTAAATCCAGGCCAAGCAGTCTGCTTCTGCTGGAAACCAGAAGTAGTCACTTGTCTTTTCTGGAAAGCTCTCTCTCTCTGTGTGTGTGTGAACACCTTTGTTGATCAGAGGAATTTTATTGTCGTTGTTTTGTTTTTTCTCTGTGTAGCCCTGGCCTTCCTGGAATTGGCTCTGTAGACCAGGCTGGCCTTGAACTCACATCAATCCACTTACCTCTGACTCCCAAGTCCTGGGATTAAAGACATTTGCTACTACCACCTGGCAGCCATAGGGACTTTGGGGCAATGACTTGATTATGCAGTTAAAACAAGAAAGCAGCCACAATCAATAGGCACATGAATGTGTACAGCTGTGTTTCAATAAAACCTTATTTGTATCTAAAGTTCACATAATTTTTGTTTGCATGAATATCCTTCTTTGGATTTTTGTTCCTGGTCATTTAGGAAAGTGAAAGACATTTATAACTGGAGGCTGTATAAAAGCAGCAGATAAGCTGACTTGGCCAGCAGGTTTTAGTTTGTCAACTCCCACAACCACGCCCTAAAACAAACCAGGATTGCCACCCTGTAGGTGGACAGGAGGGCTGGGACATCCAGGAAGAACAGGATGAACTTTCTCACTGGAAATATTGGTGTGAGGGTCTGGGAGAAAGGAATCCTAAGTAGTAAGAGTTGGGTTAGAAATCATCTGACAGGGGCTGTGGAAAAGGTGATGCATATGTAATCCCAGCCCTTGGGAGGTGGAGGCAGGAGAATCGCAAGTCCCAGGATAGCCTGACCCCTGTAACAAACCCCTTTCTTAAGGAGAGAGACAGAGAAGGAAAGGTGGTGGGGTTAGGGCTGGGCAGGGAATGTGACATTTCTAAGAACAGTGAGACTCCATTTTGTGTTTATTTTTAATGTTTTCTGATCAAGCCACTTTGAAGTCTATACTGAATGATGGGAACTGTAGACCAAAACCCAAACCTCTGTGACACAGATATTTCTAGAGAGGACAGGAGCATCTCAGTTTATGCCTCCCCCCACTACTACACAGACACACACAGACACAAAGACACACACACACACACACACACACACACACACACACACACACACCACAACCCAAAATAAGAAGCTGGTGCTAGAAGGAAATGTCACAATGTACTTGAGGAGATTGGAAGGGCCAGATGAATGGTGGTGGTATCACCTGTTTAAGGTTAGGGCAGAAGAAAATCAAATGCCCAGAATGCTTTGTGAGCCTTCAGAAAAATGGCGTGGAGTCTTCCAGAAATACCTGAAGTGGCTTGGAAGGCAGAATGGGAGCTCTCATCAACTGGACTGAAAAGGCTACTTGGTACCCCACCTGTTAGTTATCCTAAAGTTCATGGTTTTGAATATCATTCTTTGATAGGGTAGAATTGTTACAGACACAATGAAAGAGTTTGAATTCCCTTATCTTGAAAGGTGTTCTTTGAAACTGTGGTCTTGCAAAAAACCCTTACATAGTATAAACTAGACCCAGGTTAGGATGCTGGCAATGGTAGGACAGTAATGCGCCTCCGCCTACTCTGTTCTCAAGATGTAGCTTCATCCAAGTGCCTTGCTCATATTTAGGCAGGCCTCCTAAACCCATTTCTTCCAAGATAACCAACCGTCTTTAAGTGCGTTGCGGCAATCACCTTACTCAGCAGAGCAATTAATTGCTGGTAAGCAGAGTCCTGAAGATCATTACTTCTGTAGTTTCTTAGTCATCTTACTGTGGCATAATATTCTTATTTAAACAGGCCCTTCCCTCCCAGTATATTTCACCTCAGGGTTTGTTCTCTTAAACATTGCAGGCCACATTTGCAGAGAGCCCCTGAGGAGGAGAATTAACTCACTTCGGTTCTTCCTAGATGCAAACTCCACTTAGAAATGATGTATTTGTTACTGCCTGCCCTTGTTAAATGTGGTCTTGGCACATCCAAGTGCCAGGCAGACCCTGGCACTGGGAGGTGATTTTTATTTCTCCTGTAATTTGCCAAACAGGTCTCTGTGAGTCTCGGTCTGCTTATTTGCACATTGCTGTTGTAGTTCTTTGCCTCAGTGCAAATGATGGAATTCTTCATCAGGAAATACAGACTTAAAGAAGAACTCCCATTGTATACCCAGAGTGTGAACAACAGGAAAATTCAAATGGCCACTTAGTTAGCTCAACCTTCTATAACCTGTTTGAAGTAGAAGCACTAACAAGATGAATGATTTAGGGAATTTACTCAAGAATAAAAGGGAAAAAGCTGGGCGTGGTAGCACACACCTTTAATCCCTGCCCTTGGGAGGAAGAGGCAGGAGGATCAGTGTGTGTTCCAGGATAGGGAGAGCTGCTTAAAGAGACCCTGTTGAAGAGGGAGGAGGAAGAAGAGAAATAAGACTAAAAGGAAAACACAAGCATACATGGTTAGAACTAAGAAGGCTGTAGAACCATAGGTGGGGAGAAATCAGTCCATAATAAGACTATACACTTTTTATAAAATAAATTATAAAATCACCATGTAAAACAATTCACTAGGAAATGCAAACAAAGAGAACTGAGCCAAAAAAAGAAAGAAAGGAAGGAAGGGAGAAAGAAAGAAAGAAAGAAGACCCAAGCCGAAGTTAACTAAACAGCATGGAAGAAATTGGAGTAAAAATATTATGTCTAAAGAATGTGCCTAATCAGACAGCAAATACTTTTGTATACTTGAAAAATAAGTCAATTAAACACAGTATTTGCTATCTGTATCACGTATTTTTATGCAGATAGAACACACCATGGCGAAAAGCAACTTATGAAAGAAAGGGCTTATTTTCGTTTATGGTTCCAGATAGGAGTCCATCATGGTGGGGAGGCAGGGAGGCCGGGAGGCAGGTGTAGTGGCAGGAGAAGGAAGCTGAGAAATAACAACTCAAAAGCTGGAAGCAGAGATGGGGGGTGGGGATGAGAACTAGCAGAAGGCGAGGCTGTGTAATCTCCGAGCCTGACTCCAGCCATGCACTTCCTCCACCAAGGACAGAAGACCCTGCTTCCTACTGGGAAGCAAGTGTTCAGATCCCATAACCTATGGGGGTGGGGTAGATCTCTTTCAAACCACCACACTATCCCATAGGAAAACATGAGAAGTCTTCTAATTTATCTTTTGAAACTAGCATAACCCTATTCAGGGTGCTTGCTCTAATGCCAGGAAAGGAAGGAAGGTCATGGGAGGTTAGAAGGTTAAGAATTCGAGGAACTGCAGATTGACAGACATTCTTTATTCACTCGGGGGAAGGCCACTAATACAGGCAGACACTGGCAGGCATCCAGTCAAACACCAATAAACATACATACAGCAAACAGGCTGCATATTGGTAGGCACACAGGCTGACAGACAGACAAGCGGACAGATGCTGGTGAAGGGAAAGTCTCAAGTCCTGGCCTCTGACTTTGAGGCTATATTTATACAGAACCCACACAAAAGTGACATTTTGCCAAGAATGGTTACATAACAGATGACATCACTGTTTATATTTGGGGTTTCCTAGACATAATGTTGACTCACAGCCCCCTGGATGTCCAGTGCCAGCCATATTTTAACTAACTTGTACCAGGGATTTCTCTCCACCTGTCTCAGCACCATGTTCTTTAAACATCAACAGTCCCTCACGGCCTTCTGTTCCCAACACCCTAGTAGCAAAACTTGTTCACATATATGGCATAGAAATAGAAATGTATATACACCAGAAACACCACAATGCAGAGATCCAACATGAAATATTAGCAAATCTCATCAAGCAATGTGTGGGAAGAACAATATAGAATGAATTAGTAAGTTTTACTCTACTAGCAGAGTGTCAAGAACTTCGTCAATGGAGTATCTTATCAGAAAGTCAATACAGACAAGTCCAAGGATCAACTGAGAGATGTGTGAAAGATCTTTACTATGGTTTCCAGATGTTCCATTAAGGGCCATGTGCTAAAGGCTTTGTTCTCAGCCCAATTCTGTAAGGAGGCAGTGAGACTAACATAGAGAGCCAGTCAGCGATTAGCAAGGCAAGGTCCTGAGGGCCTGAGGATGTGTGGAGAACTGGTTTCCTGTGAAGTCTGTTCACCTCACAGGATTGTCACTTCATAGATTCATATTCTCATGGTGAGAATGGTAAAATAAGAGGCGGGGCCTCTTGGAGGAGGTAGGTGACTACAATCACTCTTTGACATAGCCATCTTGTCCCCTGCCCCTTCTCTGTCTCTATTTACTCTCAGCCATGAGCAAGCTGGTTTGCTCTATATGATGACAATCTGTCTCCCCCTGAAAGCCAGGAACAAGGGATCCAGCTGACCAGGGCAATTGCAAGCTAGACAAAATCTTCTCTCCCTTGAAATGATTTCCCTCAGGTATTGTCACTGTGACCAAAACAACCAACAACCAACAAGAACAAAGCTGGCTAACCTGGCCACATAGTAAGAAAAGATGGTAGCACACATCTGTAATTCCGGCAATTCCACATAGCTGTACAACCCAGTTGTTGAGGCAGGAGGATTACAGTGTAGCTTTGGCTACATTAGAAAAGCAGTAAAAAGTCCTTGACTAGAGCAGGGCAGTGGTGGTGCATGCTTTTAGTCCCAGCACTCAGGAGGCAGAGACAGGCAGATCTCTAAGTTCAAGGCCAGCCTGGTCTACAGAACAAATTCCAAGACAACCAGTGCTACACAGAGAAACCCTGCTTCAAAAAACTTAACATAAATAAACAAATAAATAAAACAATCTTAACATAAATAAATAAATAAGACCCTCTGCTACATGGTAGATTTGAAGCCAGGCCTGTCTTAATCACCCCCCCCCAATAAAAATAGAGAGAAAAAAGATTGGGGTGAGGGGTCCTCTGCCACTAGTGCATGATCCAAGACACCGTATCAATAATAAGACAAGAGACAGGAACAGCATGAAATCAGAACAGACCAAATTGTCCTTACTTGCTGATGACAGGGGTAACTGAATCAACATTTTTGAATGAATGAAAATCTCATGGAAGTCATGGCTTGAGTCCCTTCCAAAAGTCAAGTGAAAACTTAGCGGCCCTGGTACTGAGGTGTTTAGCTTACAGAAGCTCTGAATTTAAGAATGAGTGAGAGTTTTCCTCTCTTTGGCTCTGCTGAATTTTCTCCCCTCCCCTCACGACATAGCATGTAATTTCCTTGCCAGGGGCTGGCCTTGTACACTTGGACTTCTCCACAGAGCCATGAGAAAGAAATACCTTTATAAAATACCACATCTGTTATTTGAGCAAGAAAGAGACAAAAGCATTTTAACACACTCCCTCTCCTGTGTTCCAACACACACACACACACACACACACACACACACACACTGCCCTTTCATAAAATCTATATTGCAATTCACAATCTTTCAATTTCTGCAAATTCTGTTCCTCTCCCCAAAAATGTTCATGAATAAGTGCAGAATAGTCTGTGGCTGCCATTGGCTATAATTTGATCTGTTACAGACAATGCTAAACAGACTGAGTCAGATAGTTGCCCTTTGCTTGTCAATGGGACTTCCCCATTGACTATGGGAACCTTGCAGCAATGTGAGGTGTCATTATGAATTCTTCCAGCAAAGTTGATGCCATGACCTCCATACAAGGCATCTATGGGGTCTCAGCCTTCACTTTCCCACCTAGTGTGAGCTCATGGCCCTGCCTCTGTGGTTGGGGTACCATTGTGATCTGTGTCAGCATTGTGTTTTCTGCACAAACCACGGAAGTCTGGTCACAAGCGAAACCACAGTGGTTGTGTAATAGATTTTGCAGTTTTCCTAGCATTGACTCTCAGTGAACATCTTACTCCTGCTGACTGGGTGCCCAAACCCAGTGTAAGAGGGACCCAATGAGAGGTCACCTGTAGCATCTCAGGCTGGGTGGAGAAAGAGCTGATGTTAGTTGCAGGAGCAGCAGCACAGGAAACAATACAGGAAGATACTTGTGAGGACGTGAAGCATCTAATGGAAACGTATTACCATCATTGCTGCCAAGGAGCCTGTCCATCAAGCAATAGGGGATAGCCTAAATTAGCACTGTATAAACTTTCTAATGAACATGTCCGTGACATCCTAGAAGGCATAGCATGAGAAGACCACAGATATGGAATATTCTTGTCTCATTGACACATAAAAAGACTGTCACTTTTTTGGAGAACAAATTACAGAAAGAGGCATAAGCCTTCAAACAGGTTTGTAAATTTTAGGAAATCAATCCATAGCAATTGGTTTTTGAATAGCAGTAACTCATTATATATTACTGAAAATAGCTTATGAAAGTATGAAGGAATAGCATGCTGTGATGGAGGAATAACAACAATTAAGAGATCAAGAAAGAAATGTTATTATTCTTGGAAAAGAAATTCTGTCTGTGGGATTCATTAAAGAAGGGGGGGCAGGCTCAAGTAGAACTAGATAGATATGATGCTAGTGCCACCTGCTGTTGCAAATATGAATTGCAGTTCTCTAACGGCAGATCCAATACTCAGTTGGTTTTTAGTTGAAGAAAAAAAACAAAAGCAAAAACAAAAACAAAAACCGGTGCCCAGCTTGTAGAATAGTGGTAAGGAGAGGTTGTTGGAAAGGGAATGGGTAGGAGGACTCAGGAAGGATGTATGGATCAGATCTTCCCTGTCATCCTCTTTCTTTCCAGGTAGGACAAGAAGGACTTACTGGACCTGCCTCTGTGTATATGGTTTGCTGTCAACCTTTTGTTAGTTAAGGAATGTAGATGCTAAAGCTCCTAGTGCTGTGCTCTGAGAGATCCCACTCTGTATAGCTAAATTTAACGCCATTTCCTATCAAGCTCTGGGAAGACAAACAGTGAGGGCACGAAGCAGTTAAGGCAATTGTGGGAATCAGCAGGGTAGAGAGAACACAGAGAAGAGGCCAGCAGGACAGCCGGTTCATACAGCCAGGGGCAATGTGGTCTGGGAAGTACAGCCAGTAGCCAGTTACTGCAGCCTCCAGGTGTCCCTATGAGCAGTCCAGGCAGCTGCTGACCTGGAGTCCAGGCAATTAGAGGCAAGGGGCCAGGGCTCCATGGCAGTATGTGTTGATATTAGAACATCTCTGAGTGCAAACAAATCACTCGAAATGATGGCTCCAATTTACCCAGCATCTTTGGTACAGAAGATGATGCCCGTGGCAGGTCTTTCTCCCAGATTTCCTCAGCCCTTCTGCCCCCCCCCCTTCCTCCTAGCAGATGTGGCCTTGGTAACACAGTAATTTAACCTTGTTGAGAACAGTTGACACACATAGCCACTGAGTTCCATCCTGTGTGAGCAGACTGAATGTGAGAAGACAGCTTGTTTGAGTAGGTTCTGTCCTTCTACCATTGGGTCTGGGGGGATTCCACTCAGGCCGTTAGGCTTTGGTAACAAGCACTTTTACCCACTGAGCCATTCTCAGCCACTCTAGTTATCATCATTAATTTTTTCAAAATGACTACACCATTTTACCTCATTTTTAAAAGATTTATTTATCTATAATGTATATAGTGTTCTACCTGCACAAGAAGGCACCAGATCTCATTCCAGATTGTTGTGAGCCACCATGGGGTTGCTGGGAATTGAACCCTGGAAGACCAGACTGCCAGACTGTCTTTTTTTTTTTTTTTTTTTTTTTTTTTTGTTTTTTGGTTTTTTGAGACAGGGTTTCTCTGTAACTTTGGAGTTTGGAGGCTATCCTGGAACTCACAGAGATCAGACTGTGTTCTTAATTATACATACCTAAGTTTGTGTTCTTTTTCTATTCCCCACCCATCAATCCAGTTTGTGGTGCCCATAATTTTTTAGGTGTGTGGCCTTCCATTGGAGCTTGGTCAGCCCACTTTGGGGAACACCCTTCAAGAAGACTCACTGTCCCTTTTCAGTAGCTATCAGTTGCCAATAGCTTCTCAGCTGTGGTGGGACTTTGTACAAGCTTCCTCTCTCCATGGTGGGCTTTGGTCTGGCTTGGGCTTGCATGAGGTTTGTGTATACTGTCACAATTGTTGTGTGTTCATATGTACAGTTGCCCTGATGTGTTTACTCTGGTTCTTTGAAAACAAAACAACAAAAAACAAAACAAAACAAAAAAGTTGGGCCTGGAAATGTAGCTCAGTGGTTAAAACACTTGCTGAGAAAATGAAAGGACCCAATTTTGAGTTCCCAGAATCCACTGGGCACAGTGGCATGCACCTGTGACTCCAGCACCCCCACCCCATAGCCGCCACACCTGCACTTTCAACCCTTGCGACTCCCGCACCCTCGACAGCTGCATTAGGAAGGGTGAGAACCCCCGGTACAGACAAAGCACACAATTTCCTTGTGGGTGCAGAAAACCGGTCCTTAATGAATAAAATCGACAATATCTCTAACAAAAGTCAACACACAGACACGTTCCCACAGAGGAAAAGTGTCAAGATCCACAGGTTGAGAACTGCTGGTCTTTAGATCGCTTCTAGGGCTGGCCAGGAATAAACAGGGGTTTCGGCATGATGATCAGAATGGTATCTTGAAAGTGTAGTTTTGTTTTTTATTCAAGACATCCTCTGAAGTGCACTTTTTTCTCTTCCTTTTGTTTGAAGTTCACATTTTAAAAAGTCTTCATGATGTGTGTGTGTTCCGTTATGCTAGAACAACTCCATATGTAATTTTTTTTTTTTTAGAAGCTAAGCAATGAACAGTAAATTCCTGGGTCTGTATTTACTTCAAAATCAGTTGAGAGTTTGGCAAAACTGAATCTTTCAAAAATTAAAAAATTATACTCAGGGATGTTTTTTCACCTCGTTGTCCACAAGTTTTTATGTGCCTAGGCCTGGCTCTGTCCTCAGCCAAAACTCTAGGAGTACAGTTACTCCAGCCACAGTTAATTTGCTAGTAATTAGTCTCTGTAGTGCCCAGACATGTCATGTGTCTAATACCACACTGGTCCAAACATGCAGTTCAGCACGTGTAGTGCTCTGAATGAGAAATGTCTCCCATAGGCTTACGGAGCAGGGACTTCATTGCCCACGGGTAGGCTTTGAGGAAGAGATCGGATTCTGAGGACTTTGACGTGATCAATGCATTAATCTACTGATAGATTTATGTGAAGATGGCATTGCTGGGGTGTGGTGAAAAGTGGGAGGTGGAACCTAGTTATAGGAAGTCAGACAGAAACTGGGGGCCTGACCTTTATGGGGTAAACAGCTCCCACCCTTCCCTACTTCCATTCCCTAGCAACCATCATCCCCTGGCAACCATCATTTCCTAGCAACCATCATGACGCTGTCTTATAGAAGGTTGAGAGTTTGAACTACTTTATGTAAATGGAAACATGAAATATTCGTCCTCCAGTGGTTGGTAGACTTCTTTTGACCAAGTGTCTCCCAGGTCCATTACAGTGTTACAAATGCCAAAATCTCCTTTCACAAAGCTGAATAGTATTCTCTTGTCTATGGCCATCACGTTTTCTTTATGTGCTTGTCTACAGATGGACATGGGGGCTGTTTCCACATCGTGGCTACAGTGAATAGAAACTTGGAAGTGCACCCAGGGATTGGGGGCACAGCCTTTAATCTCAGTACCTGGGATGCAGAGGCAGGTGGATCTCTGAGTTACAGGCCAGCCTGGGCTATACAGTGAGACCCTGTCATAAACAAAGCAAAGCAAAGCAAAGAAAAGCAAAGCAAAGCAAAATAAAACATAAAGTAACTTAGGGAAGGAAGACTGGACCTTGGTTTACAACGCTGGGGAGGGTGGGGAATGCAACACGGGTCAGGCCAGGCGTGGCTTACACACATGTACAGACTGCAGGAGCAGGAAACTGAAAGAAAGGTCATATCCTTAACCACAAGCACTAAATAGTGATAGCAAATGGCTAATCAGGTGAGGCTCTGATATCTCAAAGCTGGTGTCCTGTGATGTCCTTCTGCCAGCAAGGCTGTACCTCCTGTACTTCCCCAGATAGGACCACCAACTAGTGCCCTGCCCAGAGTTCAAATACCTGAGCCTATCGGGGACAGATCTCATTTAGGAGGGGACAGATCTCATTTAGGAAGTGACAGCTAGTTTCATTTGTGTTTCTTTTAAGAAATATAGCCCATTTATTGATTGAAATTTTTCATGTAATCCCGTTTGTAAAACCCTTACCTAAGAAATGTTATGTGAGCCTATGTACATATGTAGAGGAAAAAAATGTGTATGCAAATTATTTGTTTATAATAAATAATAAAAAGGTGTTTTAAGTATATTTTTAAAGTCTCTAGCACACATCATTTTACCACTTGTTAAATTAAAAAGGAAATTGTCATAGTAATGAGAAGATGTATCTGTTTATTTTGTTTTAAACAAATCGTGGCTGACTTTCTGATATTGTAGGATATTGAACATTTTCACCTTTTTTTTTTTTAGAATTGATAGATATTTTGTAATTATCTGGCTCATGCAAATACATGGTGCACTATGGCAGAGGTAACTCAATAAGCAACAACACTATAAAGTCGCTAAGTGTTTTTGTTACTTCTGCTGATAGAAAATGAAACTAATTGGATATTTGCATGCTGAGCAATGACTGATCGGAGGGAAATACTAGCTCACTTTATTTCCTAAAATTAACCGTTATTTTTCCATACGAGTGGAAAGCTTTGTGTGTACATACCGTAACACCCTGCAGGTTGCAATGCAGTGTCAATGCTGGCATGAGATGTTTCAAACAGCTCATTGGCAGCATGTTGCAGGAAGGGAAGCCTAGGGCAAAGTGGATCAAAGCTGCAGTGCCACAAATACCCCAGATTTATTGCATATAGATTTCAAATTAACTTCTTGTCATGGTGCATTCAAATTTTTGTTGTCATTTTTTCATGACCTCCCTCTTATTCAATGACACCACTCCATGTGGGGCTTTGAGGAGCTGCGATTTAGACTACTTGTTTTGTGTTTAATGCTTTTGTTGCTGCTGTGACAAAACACCAGAACAACTAAAGGTTGGAAGGGTTTAATTTGACTGTCAGTTAGTGGGTACAGTTCATCATATGGAGAAGGCATGGGGCAGGTGTGTGAGATGGCCAGTCACATGGCATCCGATGTCAGGAAATGAGAGATAGACTTGGTACTCCTTCCCCTCCTCCCCATCCTCCTCCTCCCCCACCCTCTTTTCTCTCCCTCCCTTTCTTTCTGTAATTTAATCCAGGGCCCCAGACCACAGGATGATACCAGCCACATTTAGGGTGGATCTTCCCCTCTCAGTTAAACCTCTCTGGGAACCCTGTTAAAGACAGACCATGGAGTACGTTTCTTAGGTGATTCCAAGCCGAGACATTAAGAGCAAAGACCATCACACATGGTAACTTGGGCTACTTCCTGTGCAAAATGCTTCTCTATTATAATACCATTTAATTGTCATATAAGCCCATGTGATGACTACTTACATGGTCCCCATGTATGGGTTAGGAAGGTTTAGTAAGTTGCCTAAGTTTTATACAGCTGGTACTGTGGTAAGGCTGAGATTTGAACCTGGGTAGTTTGGCTCTAGATAGATGTTCCTAAAGAGTCTTAAATAATAATTTAACATAGGGCTAAAAACTCAGCTCAGCCATAGAGCACTTGCCTAGTATGTTTGAAATCCTTCAACCCCAGCACCTACACAAAGTTAACAAGATTGTCCTAGCAGACAGTGTGTGTGTGTGTGTGTGTGTGTGTGTGTGTGTGTGTGTGTGTGTGTGTGTGTGTTTGCAGACATCAGCAACACCAGAGCAGTAAAAACAGTAAGTATACTGCTTCTGTTGGGTCATTATGTGTGTTATGTTGGTAGAAGAGTTCCTGAGTTCCTGTTTCTAGATTCTGTGGAATCTAGCTGGGTGAGTCCATTCACACAGGGCTGGAGGACTGCGGGGAGCCTGGGGCTTGAATTACAGCAACCTGAAGAAGTGAGACCCTGCCTTGGAAAGTAAACAGCGGGATGCTTACTCAAAAAGCAAAGCCTGGATTTGTTGGACTCCCCGAGAGACACCATCATTAAGAAAGCCCTGATCCCAGCTGGCTTCCTGCACAGCAGAGTTAACGATGCTGACAGGTCACGTGAGTGTGCACTAATGGTCTCATGTTTTATTTATTCAGGTGCTGATCTGACATCGACCAGCTCTAGTGGATGTATAGACTTAGAAATAACTAGATTCTCTATATATATACTGTGATGTTATCTTCAAGAATGAAGGAAATGAGAAACAGGAAAGGCCTGGATTCCCCGAAGATAGCTTTCATGGCTTACAATAAGAATTCAAATCCTACATAAAGCATTAGGCAACATTTAAAACACAAATCATCACTGTCTAACGTGATATATTGCAAGGGAGTTTCTGGCACTGAGAGCCATTCTTTAAGCAACACTTCCTCACAGTGCCAACTAAATAATGTAACAGCATCTGGACTCTTTCTAAACTGAAGATAGAATTCTGTATTTCTCCCATGACACAGAGGATACCAAAATGCAGTATTTCCAAACAAAACAAAACAAAAGAAAACCCCCCCAAAAACCCAACAGCTTTAAAAAGTTAGAGCAGTGGCTAAGATGACCCTCTTGTGCTTGCTTGCTTGCTTTTTGTTTTAAAATAGCTTCTATTATTGCAGTAAGACATACACAGAAGAACAAAAGTAATAGATGTGTGCTGTAGCCCCATTTCACCCATGGCCATGTAACTATTGCTTAGATTAAAAACAAAAATCAGGGTGCAACCATATCCTCAACATTGCCAAGCACCTTTAAATCTCTCTTCTTTGTAGACCAGGCTGGCCTCAAACTCACAGAGATCTGCCTGCCTCTGCCTCCTGAGTGCTGGGACTAAAGGCATGCATCACCATCACCTAGCTTAAATCTCTCTTCTCAAAACTGATCATGACCGTGACTTTGAAAAACTTAGCAGTATAGCACAGATTCACAAATGGCATGCAGAGGAACACACACACACACACACACACACACACACACACACACACACACACACGGCCTATGCATGCATATATATTTTCTATATAATGTTTTATGTGCACAAGCCCCCACAGATGGACAGACAGACAGAAACTGTTTTTGGACTCATAGTCACTATTAAAGACTAAGCTATGCTGCCCCCAGATTCTTGTGATCAAACCCTAACCCCTAATGTGACTGTATTTGGAGACAGGATATTTAAGGAGGTGACTGAGGCTAAACGAGCTTGAAGAGATAGTGCCCCAGTGTCCCTGCAAGACATGGGACAGTTCATACATGGAGAAATGACAGTGTGAAGAGGCAGCGAGAGTGACTGTCCCTAGTCAGGGTGGCTCATGCCTCTAATCCAGTGTGCATTTGAATGCAGCCTGCTCTACTTAGAGGGTTCCAGACCAGCCAGGGCTGTGCAGTGAGACCTTGTCTTATCTCATCCCCTCAACCAGAAAAGGGTTGACTGTAGCCAAAGCAAAAGCCTTCAAGAGAAATCAACCTCACAGATCCAAATGCCAATGCATAGATAATGAGAAGGACCGGCCTAATTGTTGGAATATTCATTTTTGCAGTTGACAAGCTAATTCTAAAATCCACACAGGAATGTTAGACCTCAGAACAGGAAAACAATCTTGAAAAGGAGTTGGAAGACTCATACTTCCTGATTTGTGTGATTAGAACCCAGCACAGCCAGGTGTGGTGCTGTTTGTTTGATGTCCTAGTAGGGAAAGGCTAAGGCAAGGATGAGGTGATGCCTAAACAGCTGAAAAGGAGAACTTACCATGCCATCATGTAATACTAATAGAAGCATGGACATAAATATCAATGGAGGAGATTCAAGGATCTGGAAACAAAGCAATACAGTGTCAGGACAACAGAACATGTTTGGGGGAAGAATCAATTTGGATCTCTACCAGTTGACTCAAAATGGATCATATACTTGAAGGTGAGAGCTAAAATCTAAAGCTCCTGGAAGAAAACATAGGAGTAAATATAAATATTTGTGACTTTGAACTAGGTAGTGGTGTTTTGATCTAACACAAAACATGGAAGGGACAATTGAAAAGTAAAGAGGACTTCTTCCAAATTAAGCTGGTGTATACATCATCAACAGAGTGACATTATCAACACAGCTAGGAAGGAAACCCATAGAATTGGAGAAGTGATTGAAAGTGAGATAGAGATCTTAGGCTGGCATTGATGGTGCATGCCTTTAGCCCCAGCACTTGGGAGGCAGAGGCAGGTGGATTTCTGTGAGTTCGAGTCCAGCCTGGTTTACAGAGCAAGTTCCAGGACAGGCTCCAAAGCAATACAGAGAAACCCTGTCTTGAAAAAAAAAAACCAACCAATCAAACAAACAAAAAAGAAAGAAAGAAAGTGAGATAGATCTTATAATATATTAGTACCCAGAATATAAAACAAAACCTAAACAAACAAACAAAACCTTTGGCAACTCAGGCTTGCGGATATGACTCAGCAGTTATGAGCACTGGCTGCTCTTCCAAAACATCCAAGTTTGAGTCCAAGCCCCATATGGCAACTCAAAAAATTTTATCAGTCACATAGCTGGGTGGTGGTGGCAGACACCTTTAGTCCCAGCACTTGGGAGGCAGAGGCAGGCAGATACCTGAGTTTGAGACCTGTTTTGTCTATAGGGCAAGTTCCATGACAACCAGGGAAACACAGAAAACTTTTCTTGGAAAATCAAACCAAACCAACCAATCAATCAAACAAATAAGAACTATGAGTAACTTCAGTTCAAGGGGATCCAACATACTCTGCTGGCCTCTGAAGGCACCTGCACAAACAAGCATGCATACATGTAGACATAAATAAAAATAAATAAATAAACCCTTAAAAACATCTACAAGTCAACAATAAAACCAAACAACCTAATTAAAAACTAGATAAATGACTGGAATAGACATTTCCTCAAAGGTGAACTCGACAATGGACACATAAATAGGCGCTCACTGTCATTAGCTGCCAGAGAAATGTAAATCTAATCCTCGTTGCACATGACCTTACACTCAGAAGAGCTGTAATAAAGGCAGTAATAAGCACTCATCCGTGTGGAGAAGCAAACTCACCTGTTACATTGGTGGATTTGTATAGTGATGCAGCCATTTGGGAAAAGAGTGACCATCCTGCAAAGTTTTCAGTGTAGATTTACCAATGGAGCCAAGATTGCTGATAGGAAAAGCAAACACATGTAGGCACAAAACACCAACAGTTCAAGATGGTTATTCATGAGAGACCCATAGTAGAAACTATGAAGATACTCTCCTATTAATGAATGGATGAATGAGTAAACAACGTGTGGTAGATTCATCTCACAGAATGTCTCCATCAACAAAAAAAAAAAAAAAAAAAAAAAAAAATGGAGCAAAGTAGTCACACATGCAACAACACGTATAAACCTTGGAAAACAACATGTGAAGAAAAGACTAGTTATAAAGATGGCATAGGGTATGTTTGTATGTATATGAGACCCTAAAGAAGGAAGGCCGTAGAAACAGAACACAGCTGGTCACTCCAGGCCTGTAGGGTGCAAGTACATATTGTGAGTATATATATGCATTTCATGGGCTATCCAGCTTTTATAATTTATGTCTTTTAATACATTCGTCAACTTTGTCTAAATTTTCAAACTTCTTGTTCATTATATGATTATTCATAAGTTTGGCTTATTGCATTTTTTAGGATATATGGACTCGACAATGACATCACTTTCCCATCTGATCTTGGTAATTCTTGCCTTGTCTCATGCCTCTTTTTTATTGTCCTGATCCATCTGTTTAGAGTCTCTCAACTTGCATCTTGTAGGCATATTTGAACTGGCTAAATCTTTTTAGGGGGCTTTCCTGTATGTGGCCAGTACTGTTGACATTCCTGCGCTTGACTCACTAGCCGGCTAGGGGCCAGCGCCATTCTGGGTTCTGATAGTAACACTTCAGACTCTACTAATAGAAATCACAGCTGCCTCTGGAGGGAAAACACTAGTTTAGAGGTTTACCACTTTTATTGACTTTATTTCCTAAAAACAATTGGCTTTTGACACTACTGTTTAGATCTTTGTTGTTGCTGTTGTTTTGTGCTTTTCACTTGGTACGTTTCTTTGCTCTAATTTCTCATACAGACAGAAGACAGTGATGATGACTTCTCTCACATTTTGTCTGCTAGCTCCAACATCTCTCCAGTTCAGGGTCACTTTCCTTCTCATCATGGGCCATTTTTTTTTTTTTTTTTGGTTCATGTGCTTCCCTAGTAAGATTCGACTAATGCTGTGAATTTTGCTCTCTCTCTCTCTCTCTCCCTTCCTTCCTTCCTTCCTTCCTTTCTTTTCCTTCTGGGATATATTTCCCTGCTATTAAAACCCCCAAAGTTTGTTTTAGTATACAACTAAATTCCATGGAAATGGTCTGATACTTTCGGGTTTTGCTTTTAAGATTTATTGGGTAAGACCAGTGCAATGTAGAATGAGCCATTCTGCCTAAGCTCTGCCAAATGCACTGTGAATTATGAGGTTTTCCTGTGTGCCCTCTCCAGCCTCATGTGAGCTCTGCATACAGCTTTCTTTATTCATCTCAGGCTGTATTTTCCTCCTGGTTTGGGGTAATTTCCCCACATTTTTATGCTGATCTATACTCTGCTATCTGATCCTCTACAGATCTCTGAAACCTTCTTTCTCTCTATAGTTGCTACCTTCTCTATGGGACCCTGTTCATAAACTCTGGCTACCTTTGTCTCTCTGGATTCAGCTCTGCTTTCTTCCTTCCTTCTTTTCTTCCTTTAATATATCTTTTAGAATTTTCCTTCTTTTTATCTATCTTCCTTCCTTCCTTCTTTCCTTCCTTCCTCTTTCTTTCTTTCTCTCTTCCTTCCTTCCCCTTCCTTCCTTCCTCCCTCCCTCTCTACACACTCCCCCTTTTCCTTTAGAGACAGGGTTGCTCTATATAACCACGGTTGCCTGGAACTCACTCTGTAGACCAGGCTGGCCTTGAATTCACAGAGCTCCACCTGCCTCTGCCTCCTGAGTGCTGGGATTAGAGGCATGCTCCCCTGTGCAGTTGGCTTTGCTTTCTAAACTCTGTGAGCTCTACAACCCCATGTAGGATTTCCCACCTTGTGCTTCAGCCCGGAAGTTTCCTCAAGGTCCTCACTACTCAGAGCTCCCATCTTCTTTGTTTTCCATATCTTGGTAGTCATGTTTCTTCATTACCTGACATCTGGCATGTTAAAAATGTTGACCCTGACTTTTGCTACTACTTAGCAATTATTTCAGAGGTTCTTTTATTCCAGAGACCAGAACTATAAAGCTTTATAAGTGTATTTTTGAAATATGAAAAAAAATTGAGTACATATTTAGAAAAGGTATCTCTTGCCAAATTCAGGCAAAATATCAGAAAATATCAGCAGACATAGAACTACTAAATAAATGAAAACACAGATCTGTGTAGAAATTAGCATCAAGATCAAGCAGACTGGCTGAGTGGTGTTGGTGCATACCTTTAATCCTAGCACTCAGGAGGCAGAGGCAGGTGGATCTCTGTGAGTTCCAGGCAAGCCTGACCTGCAAAATCTAGTTCCAGGACAGCCAGGAGTGTTACACAGACAAACCCTGTCTCAAGAAAACAAAAACAAAACAAAGAAGCAGAAGAAGAAAAATGAGAGAGAGAGAGAGAGAGAGAGAGAGAGAGAGAGAGGATCAGCCAGACTTATCAGCAATATTTACAAGCAAGAAGATGATTCTAGTCTTCTATCAAACATCCTTTAATAAAAATAGCATGCTGGCCACAAATGATTCAAGAACAATAAGAAAACAAAAGCTTCAAGTCAGTCTTACTCTGCACTAGATCTAAATTTACCCCAGTACATCTTAATTTTAAGAGCTTCACTTAATATTGTATGTGTGGGTATAATTGTGTAAATGTGTATGTGGGTGCACCTCCCATACATGTATGAGAGTGATACACATGCAAGTAAGTGTGAGGCCAGAGATCAGTACTGGATATGTTCCTCAATAGAGCTCCACCTGTTGTGCCTACCGGTTTCCTCAACCTCCAAGGAAGTGACTCCCGACTGCAAAAGCAAAAGGTTTTTATTGCTAAAAACCAAACCGGCTGGGACCTCACTCTATCAGAAGAGTAAGGTGCCTGTTTACAGTTGCGAAGCATTTTTAAAGAGAAAGGGAGGCTTGAGACTGCTAGTCTCAGCCCATAAGTTTTCCAAGGTTACAGAGATTTCATAGAGTACAAAGTTTTTACAAGGCGGGATTATTTAGCGCACCTGCGAGGTTAGGGGTTTTTCTTTCTCTAGGACTGGCGGGCTCAGTGGCCTTGTCCTTAAGATAATGGGGGGAGGGGTGCAGGGAGAATGTACTCTCCAGTCAGGGTGTTATCTATATCTATTGGCAGAAGCACTTGTTCTTTCTAGTTTTCCCTTCTTGCCATGAGTCCCATCTCTTTTAGTTTTTAATTTTCCCTCACACACCTTGTTTTTTTCTTTTTTCAGTTGTTTGTCTTGAAACAAGGGCTCACTGTGTATCTCTGGTTGGCTTGGAACTCACTTTGTAGACTAGAACTCCCAAAGATCCACCTGCCTCTGTGTCCAGAGTCCTCCACATGTTTTCGTTTGTTTTGTCAAGACAGAGTTTTTCCATGTAGCTCTGGCTATCCCCAAACTTGCTCTGCAGACCAGGGTGATCTTGAACTCACAGAGATTCACCTGCCTCTGCCTCCCTGTGCCAGGATTAAAGGCATGTGCACCCAACTTGCCTCCCCCCTTTTAACAAAGACACCCTTTTCTTGCATCTAGAGCTTACCTCTTTGGGTAGACTAGCTGAACAGTAGGCCAGGTGATCCTTGTCTCCTTATCATGGATTGTAGGCTTAAGCTTCCATACTTGGCTTTTTACAGGGGGTGTTTGGGGAGGGTGTTCAAAGGATTTGAACTCAGGTCCTCATACTCACATGGCAAGAACTTTACTGAGCCATCTCGCTAGCTCCCGTCTGTCCCCGTACCCATTCTAATCAATTACTCTTTCTGCTTAAATCAGCTAGATTTGATTTCTGTTAAATCTTGCAGGCTCGACGCCTACCTGATGTATTGTCATGTTCCAAGAAGCAAAAATTTACAACAGACAAATAAATAGTTAAGCAAATAAATCCAAAACCTTGTACAGACATCTTTCTGCCAATGCTGGTTTGATTTGAGATTTTTTTAAAAAAAACTTTGGGATAGTGTGAAAAATGATAGTCACTCAGGAGAAACTACCTTTGGAAATTTTAATTTTGATCTTTCCCAGGCCTAGTCATATGTCATATGACCCTTATTCTGCCTGGTGTTGCAGGATAGGGGCAGCAGCATCCAATTAGCCATGCAAGCAGCAGGATGAGCAAACACTCTGCGGTGCTCTGTGCTGCTGAGCAGGATGGAAGTGAAGACACACTGTATCCTTAGCCAGACAGCATCCATACCTGGACCGTTAGAGTCAGCCATGACTTCTGCTTGTTGTTGAGAATACTGACCATTAGTGTACAGCCATGACTTCTGCTTGTTGAGAATGCTGACCATTTGTGTGCCACCACAGCTTCTGTTTGTTGTTGAGAATACTTTCTTCTTCCTTCTGCTGAGATCCGAGTCTCTATAGAGCTGCCATGGTTCAGAATCTGTTATTTCTCTGGCATAACCTCTGTGGAGGCCCAGTCACTGAAGGTCCTGTAGGCCTGAGTGTCCTGTGTTGGGCCTTCTTGATGGTGTTAGGGGTGGTTGGCATGAGAGCATAGCCACCAACTTTGTGTTGTTCCCACAAATGAAGAAATGGGGGTTCGTCATGGTCTCTTACAGAGTCACTCTTAGGCCATAATCTTATTTCATTTCTCACTGATTTGTAAACAGTTCTTTCTTTTGTAATTTTTTGAATTGAGTCTGTATGTAGCCTTGGCTGTCCTGGAACTCACTGATGTACACAGGGCTGGTCCTGAATTCACAGAGTTGCCCTGCCTCTGTCTCTTGAGTGCTGGGATTAAAGGTGCACACTACCATGCATAGCTCTTTCAGTGTTCTGGACTCAGGCTGACATTCTTTTTTTTTTTTTTTTAAAGACTTATTTATTTATTATATAATATACAACATTCTGCCCCCATATACACCTACACACCAGAAGAGGGCACCAGATCTCATTATAGGTGGTTGTGAGCCACCATGTGGTTGCTGGGAATTGAACTCAGAACCTCTGGAAGAGTAATCAGTGCTGTTAACCTCTGAGCCATCTCTCCAGTTCCCTCAGGCTGACATTCTTCTTTCTTTTTTTTTCTCTCTCTTTTTTTTTAAAATTTAGAATCAATCTTATTTTACATATCAATCCCAGTTCCCTCTCCTTCCCATCCTCCCAAGCCTCTTACCAGTCCCCCCCATCCCATTCCCTATCCACTTCCCAGAGAGGGTGAGGCCTTCCGTGGGGGATCATAAAAGTCTTTCACACCATTTGGGGGGGCCCTAGGTCCTCCTCCGTGTATGTGGGCTGAGAGATGTCCCTCAGTGGGGAACGGGCTCACAAAACCCATTCATGCACTAGGGATAAATACTGGTTCCACTGTCAGAGGTCCCATAGCCTGCCCAGGCCTCCTAACTGGCACCCACATTCAGAGGGCTTGGTTGGGTATAATGCGGGTTCCCCAGCTTTACCACTGGGGGCTGTGTGCTCTCACTTTGTCAGGTCAACTGTTTCTGTGGGTTTCCTCAGCCTGGATTCCAGCAGTACGGCTCAGTGCTTAGCTGTGGGTGTCTGCTTCAGCTACTAGATGAAGGCTCTATTATGGCATTTAAGGCAGCCATCATTCTCATTATAGGGGAAGGACATTTAAGGTAGCCTCTCCACTATTGCTTAGATTGTTAGCTGGGGTCATCCTTGTAGATCTCTGGACATTTCTCCAGTGCTGGATTTCTCTTTAAATCTATAATGGCTCCCTCTATTATGGTATCTCTTTTCTTGCTCTTCCCTATTCTTCCCCGGACTCAGTCTTCCTGCTCCCTCATGCCCTCCTCTCTGCTCCTCTTCCCCCCTGTTCTTTCTCCTGACTCCCTCCATGCTCCCAATTTGCTCAGGAGATCTTGTCCCTTTCCCCTTCTGCAGGGGACTGTGTATGTTTCTCTTAGGGTCCTCCTTGTTTCCTAGCTTTTCTGCAGGTGTGGCTTGTGGGCTGGTGATCCTTTGCTCTATGTCTAAAAGTGAGTGAGTACATACCATGCTTGTCTTTCTGTGAATGGGTTATCTCAGTCAGGACGATTTCTTCCAGTTCCATCCATTTCAGGCTGACATTCTGACATGTTTATAATTTCTGTTTTTGATTTCCAAAGCTTCACAACTGCCCCTCCCCCACTGCTTCTCCCCCTGCTCCATCCCACTTCTGGCCTCTGGCTGGTCAGTTCTGCTTTTGACTCTGGCCTGGAACTTATCTGTAATCCTGCTTGGGCAGGTTCACTGGTCTGAATTACTTCTGCTGCTGCCCTCACCTGGCTAGTGTCCCATTAAAATGTTCACACTGCTTGCCATGTACCCTGCCCACTAGTGTGCGTGAATTCTGCCAAGGGCCCAGGACTTGGTGACCCTAAAAGTCCAGATCGCAGATGCTTCTTGCTGTGACAAATGCCCACCCAGAAGGCAGAGCCCAGAACAAAGTCAAACTGAAAAGCGGTGCCTAAGAGTTGCTATTTCCCTTAGATTTCTTTAGGCATCAGAAAAAAAAAAAAAAAAAAAAAAAAAAAAAGAACAAAGGAAGTAGACCAAATATCAAGTATCCAATCTCCTATTGGCTTCCAGATAGCCCCATGGGAAGCTTATTCATTTTTAATTGCTGTTACATAAAATAAATAAAAAGCAAAACCACACAAAAAGGAAAACCATGAAAGTCTGAGCATTTGGAAGGAGTCAGAATTAATCATTTCTGTTTAGAATCAAAGTAGTTGTCATCAGTTTATCTACTGTGATTAGCTCTCTGTCTGCAATGCAATTATTTTAAAATCCATTTTATTGTTATTTCTTAATTTAATTATTTATTTTATTTTTAAGTTTATTTTTATTTTAACTTAATTTTTTAACAATTTTATGTACATGGGTATTTTGCTTGCATCTCTGTCTGGTGCCCAAGGTGATTAGAAGAGGGTACAGGACAGCCTGGAACTGGAGTTGCAGAGAGTTGTGAGAGGCCATGATGTAAATGGGAATCAAAGCTGGGTCCTCTGCAAGAGCAGCCAGTGCTTTTAACCACTTTTAACCATTGAGCCATCTCTTTGGCCCCCCCATAATTCTTTTTAAGCTGATCTTTGGGTATGACCCCTTCATTGGTAAGTACATGGATATGATCAAACAGCAGAGAAAAAAGAGAGTCCCCTTTCCTAAACTGGCAATTGCAGTTGTTCTACATCCTGTGTTATTTTAATTGTGTCAACCGTAGGAGTCTTTGCATATGTTTACCTCAGATGAAATCAGTCTAATTTTAATTAGCTGGTATGAAGATGCAGATGTCTCATGCTGCTTTGTGTGGGCTAGTTTCTGAGAAAAAGAGAAGTGCATCTCTTTTTCCTCCTAATTTTTCCAAGTACCCACTTCTCAGCCCTGTAGGTCTCCTATCTGCTTATTCATTCAGTCAGAGATTGCTGGATGGCATCGCCAGCAGGTGCTGCAAAACTCCTACAATTCAGATTGCTGAAATTCAGTGCATTTACAAACGAGGCCCTGTGATGCTAGAAAGTTCCAAATGTTCCCCTAGAAGTTGTTCCCAAAATATCTTTCCTTTGCGGAATTCACCAAAGCCCATTTGTGCCAGACGTTCTGGTTAAGAAAGAGACCCTTGGGTTTCTCTTGCTGGAACACACCAGGCTGAGAATAAATTGCTTCTCAGAACTTGGCGAAGTTTTGCATTCTAAACGTAGTCTGTAGCAGTTTTTAAAGTTGTCCGGCCTTTGTGCAGAGATTTGACTCTAAGAGCTAACTCAGCAAATCAAAGAGACACTCTGTTCTTAAGTTACGGAAACTCAGATTCAGGGAGCCCTTTAAAGTCTGCTTTGAGAAATGATTGAAAAGACCCGAGAGTTTCTGGGACAAAAACAAAAGAAGGTAGCCTGTAGATCATTGTGCATTGAATTGGCCCATGCCAATGACTTCACTCCTCTCAGTCTTCAAATTTGCCCTTGTTTAGATGCCAACATCCACTCCAATTCTCACAGAGGTTCTTCTAGTTTCATTTCTGTTGCTCTGATAAAAATGCTCCAACAAAAAGCAATTTAGAAGGACAAATTGTGTATTTTACCTTACAGTTCCTGGTTAGAGTCCATCACTGCAGAGAAGTCAAGGCTGCAGGAATTTGAAACAGCTAGTCACATCACAGCCACAGCCAATGGCAGAGACAATGAATGCATGCGTGCTCACTGGACATCTTGTGTTTTGTGCTCAGTTTGATTTCTTAACTCTTAATATAACTCAGGACTTTCTGCCTAAGGAATGATGCCACCCACACTGGGCTGGGCCCTCCCTTACAGACATATCCAAGGCCAATCCAATTTGTGTCAAGTTGCCCATTAAAACGGTAGACAAAGATTCCTCTGCCTTTGTTAAGCAGATGTAGCAATTGTAAGAAAGGGATCTGGTGGCTCACAGAAAGGACAAGGCGCTGGGAGAAACATAATTCAAACACCGGCCAAAGGGAACTAGGGTGTTAGACCCCAGAGCTCACCTCAGCCAGAGAGATTCCATGTGTCTGTAGCTTCTGCCAGGCCAAGCTGAGTGCTGCCATGGCCACTGGAAACGAACTGTCATTTCAAGCTGCTGCTGACACAGCCACCAAAGAGTTGTCTTCTGGTGGACCCCTCTGTTCTTTGCATCATCCAATTCCATGCCAGATCCAGGAAAACAACTGTGCATGTAGAATTTGCTGTGTGGGTCCTACCAACTGCCAAGAGTCATGCAAGAAAAGTTAAAAGAAAACAAAGACCAATTGTCTCTGGGGTTGTCAGGGGAGGGAGAGTGGCAGAAAGGTTTAAGTTATATTTCCAAAGGGTCTAGGGCTAAAATGACCATAAGAAGGGGAAGAGGCATCAGAAGCAATGTTTTCTGCTTGTTCTCAAGACCAAGAACTAAAGCCCCAGCAGAAGCCAAGCTCTGCTTAGACCTTGGTCTTACATTTTGCAACCCCCAGAACTGTTAGAAAATCAAATTTTTGTTATTTCAGACCTGTCTTCTACAGTATTTTGTTATGTCTAACTTATTCAAAGGGCTGGAATATTGTGCTCCCACTGTCCAATATGTATTTTTAGAATGCATATTTCTGGGCTGGCCCACTAGTTTCTCTGCAGACATTAGACTTACCGAGAAAGTATTCCATTGCCCTCTTTGCTTGTAATGCTGTGTGCAGTTAATGGTAACAAATGTTTTTAAAAGTCTATAGGTCTTTATTGATTAAGAATCTTGTATAGTGCAACTGAGTATGATAAAATCATTGATTATACCTGCTGATTGGAAGCTTAAATTGAAAATTGTACTTAAGTACTGAAGGCAAAACAATAAAGAGGTTGCTGGAATGTTTGCCTCCTACAGCCATAACCAAAACATGTAACATGTAAACTGTAGGGTGTTTTAAATAATGACCATACATACATGTAATGTTTGGATTAATCTAGTCTCCATTCTCTCACCTACAGTTTATCTCCTACCCTCATGACACATAAAGTCCTGTGGCTTTTCTCTATTTTGTGGCATTGGGAATTGAAGCCAGGGCCTCACACATGCCAGGCAAACACTCTGTAGCTAAGCTATATCCCCACTGATTTTATGCGTTTTGTTTTGAGATAGGGTTTTTCGAAATAGCCCAGGCAAGGCTCGAACTTGCAATCCTCTTTCCTAAGTCTCCTGAATAGCTAGTATTTCAGAGTGCTCCTAACAGGCCTGACTTATGTGACTAGTTTTCTGTTTTTAAGAAATTACCAGACCATGAACAGGTTCAATGGCTTTTTTTCCCTCTTAATACACAAACATTAGGACTCAACACATGAGTTGGAATTTTGTTTTGGAATTATTATAGGCAAGTAAAGTTCCTTTAAGGGACATTCTTTTTAAAAAATTAGTGTGAGTGTGTGTGTGAGTGTGTGTGTCAATCTAATGTATGGCTTCATATGTGGGTACAGATGTTTGCACATGCATGCAGTGGTCAAAGGACAACTTGGGTGTGTCCCGAGGTGTCATATCATTTTGTTTGAGGCAGTGATTCTCCCTGGTCTGGAATTCATCAAGTAGTTTAGGTTGGCCAGCCAGGGATTCCCAGAGATCCACTTGTCTCTGCCTTCTCAGAGTGCTGGGATTCAAGGTTTTTAAAATATGGCTTCTGGGGATCAAACTCAGATTCTCATGACTGGAGCCATGCCCTAGCCCATGCCCTGTCATTTTAAGACTGAGTAATTTTCCATGAGATCAAGGCATTGCATTTGGAATGGTTTTGAGACGTCTACCCAATGAATCAAAGCAAAAGCAAGCAGACATAGGGCTCTGAGGGTCTGTTTCTCCCTTTCTTCAGTTTGGGTAAACACTTCCCATCTGTTTTTCATTGTTTTTAGTCAGAAAAAGAAGCTCTCTTGAAGGAATGAATGTGGGTTTATTGTGGATTTTCACATACTTCCAAGTCTTTAATCAGAATGGTCTTGGAAACTAAATTCTGTTGTTGAAAAATTCACCCACTTAGGAAACTAAGAGTGGGATTAGAAATAGCATTGTTCCTGACATTTTAATATAGTAACTAACATATTCCCCCCAAATATATTGGGTTGCTGAAATGACATGTTAAATTTCAGAGCCTGAAATAATTTTATATTAGCATTATTATCAAGGATATTTTAAAAAGTAGGTCCAAAGATGTAGTTCTTAGCAAAGTTCGTGCACAAAGCCATTCCCAGCTTGGTGGCACACACCTGTCATCCCAGCACTTGGGAGCTGGGGTCTGGAGGATCAGAAGTTCAATGCCATCTTAGGCTACATAGTAAGTTTGAGGTCAGCTTGGGATAGAGCTGATCCTGTTTAAAGACAAACTGAAAAAAGTCAAGAATGAAACCAAACGAGTTCAAACAGACTTACACTCAAATTAGCTTCCACTTTTGGTTCAAAAAAAATTACAATACTAGAACTGAAAACAAGAGCGGAGAGACCATATTCTGAACACAAAGAGGTGTGCTGAGGGCCGGCCCCACCCATTCTGCACTTACAGTCTGGCCAGTCAATCTCATCACCTTGAGCTGTGCTCCCAAGAGGGAGGGGGATAGTCTGCTGGGTTACATTGTCTGAGCTGATGTCATGGCCTCTCTTCTCTGATGTCCTATTACATAGTAACATGCTGCCAAATGGGGCTCCAGGGGACCTCTTGCAGCTACACATACTAGCTTCCTGCTTCTGTCAGTCCTTCCAGAACCTGTTTCTTGCTGTCTCTCCTCTAAGTGTTCATTAAGACAGAGGCAGAGGCGGAGGCAGGCGGATCTGTGTGAGTTTGAGGCCAGCCTGGTCTACAGAGCGAGTTCTAGGACAGGCTCCAAAGCTACAGAGAAACCCTGTATTTAAAAAAAGGAAGGAAGGAAGGAAGGGAGAAAGGAAGGAAGGAAGGAAGGAAAAAAGAGAGAAAAGAAAAGAAATATGGGCACTGACAAAACTAAGAAAATAGTCTAACTAAGCTAGCCCTCCTCAGTCCTGGGGAATGTAGCTGCCTCTCTCGCTGTTTCTCATCTGTGTTGTCTCGACCTTCTCACACCTGCTAACCAGGTCCCCGGCTAAAGTCCCTCAATGTAGTTTGTGATGTCCTTCACTCAGTCCCGAAGACTACTGTACCACCATATCTAAACTCAGGATTTGTTCATTATATATACATTATGTGAAAGCACAGATAAATAATAAAGGAGGGAAACTATTTCGTACTAATTCATGTGGAAAGAGAAAGCTGGATAAATATATATTTAGTCTCTGTCCCCAATTCCTGACATACAACTCTCAAACTCCTTTGCCTACGATTTGTGATAGAAATGTCTTTTATGCTAATGAAACCCTGTCCATGGCATGATTAGAGGGTTTAGCCCAGACCTCCTGGGAGAGGAGAGAGCTGGAGGCTGAGCTAACTGCCCTTAGCTAATGATCCAAGCAGTTGTGGTTGTGTACTGGAACTTTCACAAAACATTACATTATGGAGTCTAGAGAGCTTCCGTGTTGGTGTGTGCATCTGTATGCTTAGGGTATGTTATCTATATTCTTAGGGATGTGGTGTGCCTCCCAACTCCATGAAGACTGAAGCTCTGGCATGTGGGATACTTGGAACTGGATGAGATTGGAGATGGGGTCCAAATAAGGGCATGGAAAACCTGTCAATCTCAAGACTTTGAGTGGGAGGGGCACCTGGGAAGTTCCTGCCTGGGTCTGGTGAGAAGAATTTGGCCTCAATGGTAACTACTGTGCATTGACTAGTAACTATGATCTGGTCTTTATTGTTGATCTCAAAACGATCAGTCCAAAACCAGAAACAAGACAATGTCTGGGATACGGGGCTGGCAAAGAAAACAACTAGGAGGTCTTCATGACACCATAGAAAAAGTTTAATTCCCTTATAGACACCAGTGTGTACACTCATGTTTGTGTACATGGGTATACATACCTGACCATAAGTACATGCTTGTTTATGTGTTGAAGTATGTACCTGTTTATGCATGTATATTTCCATGTGCATGTGTGTATACATCTATATGTGTGCACCTGCTTGTGAGCATATGCAGGCATATGCATGTTTATGGATTTAGGTGGGGAAGTCCCAATAATTCCCTGAAGTAACAGAATAAGTGAAAGTTTGCTCTTACAGTGATAACTGAGAGATCATATTTCCTGCAGTGAGGATGGTTAGCCAGTGATGCTCCAACAGCTTGAGATATCAGGCTGATATCCTGGAATCTGGGGTATCCACCAGGATATGCCTCTATTCAGTTGACACTGTAGTAGGAATTTCAGCTAGAGATAGTAATGACTAGGATTGAGCAATAAGGTCAGGCCTCATCTAGTTTGTCAGGAACACTTCTTGTATCTTAATAACTGTAATAAGTAATTATGAGAGGCCTTCCTGCTGTTTCAATAACATGGTATTCATTTACAAATATCATTTAATCCTTGTTCCTGCTCTTTATTTCTCTCTCCATATTAAATTAGTCAAATTAGCTGCTGTCAGAATTGTCTTTCTACACAGAGCTCTGATCATATTACTTGTCTACTAAAAGAAAAGGTCTGTAATGAACATTCCCCTCTTAGTGAATAAATCCAAAGTTCGTGTCATGACATTTGAGGTTAATTATGAAACAAGTCCAGATCAGCTCTCCAAGTCCTGGTGTGAGTCCCTCTGATCAGAGAGGATGTACAAAACATGCAACGATCAGACAAATGCGGGCCCATGCTAGGGCTGGCCTCCTGGTTATTGGACAGTGGGGAAACACAGGCAGCTTGGGTGGCAGCTGGGATAGTGATGCAGACACCTCAGAGGTGAGGATTAGGGACTTCCTACAACTGGTTGACTCGTGGTGTGCTCCATGTTAGTGTATGTATCTGTATGTTCAGGGATGTGTGTGCCTCCCAATTCCATGAATACTTGGAACTAGATGAGATTGTAGATGGTATCCAAATAGGGACACATTCTATGAGAATTTCATAGCACCTTCCTTAGGCACAGCACAATAGTGGCCCAGCTTGTCCTTGCTCTCTTCATCCTCGATTCATTGCTACCACCTGATTAACAGTTTTAATTCATGAACTGCAAGGAAGCTGAATATTTCAAGTTGAGTGAGAACCACATCTACTACCTCCATTGGTTAACAGAACCATATGTGTTACCTACCCATCCCAGCCTGACTCTACAGGGGAGGACAACTGGTCTTTTAAATATCCAAATACTGAATTTTCCCCAGAGACAAAATGTATTTTTTTTATTGTCTACTAATGAATTCTGATTAAACTTATTTGAATGCAATCTTTGTAAACTTTTGAATTCTATTTCCCTTCATAATTATTTCATATTTCTATTATTATATGAATTGTACTGTCCCAAAAGATGCTATGTAATATATAAAATAATAAAACTTTTATGTTAACAGATGGCATGCTTTATTATTTTTCTATTAACATTCTATTTCTAGACTGTCTATGTTTTCTTGTCTATTTTGATTCTTACTTCTTCTAGACACACCAATACCTCTACTAAAGCCCTCGTAAATGTTGCATTACAAAACTGTGACTAAAAGCTTTACTGTTGGGGCTCGAGGGGTGGCTCAGCGGCTTGGAGAGCTTGCTGCTTTTGCAGAGGAGCTAAGTTTGGTTCCCAGTGGCCATACTGGGCAATTAGCTGTTATTCCAGCTCCAGGGAGTCTGATGACCTCTCCTGGTCTCCTTGGACACATGCACACATATGTACATATATGCTTACAACCACACACATAATATATATATATATATATACATATATATATATTAAGATTCACTCTTGCTTCCATCCGTCAGCAGAAGCACGTATTGGCATCTCCAGCAAGCTTCTCCTACTTGAGGTTTTGTAGAATCACCTTGGGGAGTCCTAGGAACTCTACTTCTCAGAGCACATCTCATACAGAACAAACTAGGGTCTCTGGAAAAGGACTCAGCCTTCAGTATTTTTCCCAAGTGGCATCAGCGTGCACGCTTGGTAAAGAATGACTTAGCACATCTGGTTTTCATTTATCCTGTACAATTTTCCCAGAAAATCCATGGACTATAGAATGAAGTTGCTGCCTTTCTTTCAGATAATCGCCGCTTTGATACATTTCTAATGAGCCAGAACGCTCTTGCTGTGACCAGTCCTTCTCCATGGCAACACATGTTATCATTTGTGTGGAAATGGAATTTCATAATCCTCAGCCCACACTCTGGTAAATTGCTTGTTAACTTTCTCCCTGAATAAGATTGCAAATAAAATTTCCATTACTATCATCATCATCAGAAACTACACATTGTAATGTTTTCTTTGTAGTTGCTGTTAAGAAATTAAAGTCATTCAAAACAGAACTACTTGTTATTCATTTACTAGAGAGAGTTCTCATTAATCATTTATTTTTAGAGTTTTTTTGTGTGTATTTCATTAAATGACACTTTAGTGAATGTAAAAAAACAAAATCCTTCTAAGTTCAGAGATAGAAATGGCTAAAACTGAGGAAAGTTCAGGCTTCTCTTTGTTACTGGTAAGTTCTTTTGAACAAAAGTGCAGTCAGAGTAAAGATTTGCTAACGGGGCCTGATTTGCAGGTGTTCTAAGACTGAACAAGATGGTCAGAAGCCAGAGTGACACCCTCCTCTAAAGATGATGCTCCATGGAAGTAACTGCTGCTCTTTCCACATTTTTCTCCAGGTAGCCAGGATGAGAACACAGACACAGTTCCATTGGTCTGTGTGGAGATGATTCCAAAGTGTCTCATTCACCTTGAGATCACAGAATGTCTTCTGGGTGCAGCATCCAGCAACTGACCTTGCCCTGTGACCCCTCGACTGTCCTTCTAGAGCAAGCCCCAGCCCTATGAAGCAGGGTCTGTTTACTCCATACATCTGGCTCACCCAGCCTCTTACCCAAATGTCTCCACCATCTTCACTATGGAAATTCAGTGAATAGCCGAATTCTGATGCTTGGAAAGATATGATCTGATTTTAGGATTAATGAGAGTTAGGTAATAGGTGAATTAGGAACAAAATTTCTAACTTTCTCCTTTGCAGGAGTCTATTTGCCCTAAACATTTAATCTAATCCCATGAGTCTTAGTTTAGATGATTGAAACAGTGAGCTATGCTGAACTCTCCCTCGTTCATGTCCACTCCTCAATACTTTCTCCTTTGACTGTCTGTCCTGGCTGTCAGGAGACACTGGTTGCTATCATACCAGTGGCTCCAAATGCTTGGATGAGGGTGATTTTCCTTTTCTACATGTGGAAAACTGTTTGTGAAATGAGAGACCAAACCATGCTTAGTCCTCTGTACCTCCTAATTTACAAGAGCACTTCCATGGCCAATTAGCAAGCTGGTACACATTTTCTGTTATATCTGGCACGTCCCACTGAAATCTCAATCATTTTATATATAGAAAAACAAAGCCATGCATTACTGGGTGTCTTAGTAATAGAAAGAAGATACTAGATATTTTTTGCTGAGTCTTTTAATTAACAGTTATTGCCACGAATCGGTTTTCTTTCTGGAATGGAAGTTACAAAAGGGCGACCTTGAGTGTGTGAGTGGTACCTGGGTTCTAGTCAGCATTCAGTTGAAATAATTTCCTCCGTTTACATAAAATGATAGTTGGGGAACAAAACACAAAGATTGCCAAGTGAAAAGGGAATGTGGGAGAGCACGGCAGAAAGCAGGCAATTCCACCAGGTTTTGGAAGAAGGAAAGCAGATGAATGAATGGCAACCAACCTAGCTGGTTCAAAAGAGCTACTGCCCAGAGTGGGTGCAGAACCAGGGGCTTTGTTCCAGGCAACTGCTGAGACAGTCACAGCAGGCAAGATGAGGAGAGAGAGGAGGCATGGTTCCTGTTACTGTTTCCTCCAGGTTGGACATGGCCGTTACCATCTTGAATCAGAGCAACTGTGATGAACCACAGGGCACCCTTATGAGGTCAGAACTATGAACATTTCCTCCTAGAGAGAGCAGAGGATTCTGAGACCCAGGAGACTCAATTGCTGGGGGAAGGGAAGACCCTTAGATGGTGTATTGGATTCTATTGGGAAAGTTTCATTTCATTGCTACTAAAATGTTTTTGTTCTTATTACAGATTGTAATTAGTTGTTAACTGCATATATGACGGTCATCAGAAACCAGAGATTGTGTTTTGAGAGCCTGTTACCCTTTTTTTGCTTTTCTTTTCTTTTTTTAATTTATTTTATATAACAAAGTCCAATTAAATGAAAACAAACATTTATAGACAATGTTTGGGAATTTGGGCATCGTTCTTTCCAAACTACTTCCTGCTGGTAAGGGGCGCTGTCATGGGGGATTCAAAGAAGATTCAGAAATCCTGGCTGTAGTCTGTAAGGCTGATTTGTCCAGCTGTTTTGAATGTAGGATCACCTGGTACTCTGTTTCAGGCGGTCTGGCTTGATCAAACCACATTAGTCTGGAAGGAATCCACAGCATTTCATTTTTTGTGGAAACAAAAATAGAAATCCTTTTCCCCAGTAACTTGTCCTTGAACTTAAATTTTGGAGTCAAAGCATTTTTTTTAATTTAATTTATTATTTTACATGTCGATGCCAGTTCCCTCTCACTCCCTCCCTCCTTTCATCCCTCCTTCCCTCCCTCCCTCCTTCCTTCCTTTTACCCTCTCTGCCCTCTCACATGCACTCTAACCACCCTCCCCTCCCATCCCCCCACCCCAATTCCATATGTAGGGGAATGCCATCCAGTTGGGGTCATGTAGATCTGACAGGTCATGTGAAGTAGGGACTAGGGCTTCTCTCCTGTCTCTAGATTAAGGCAGTTATCCCTCCATGGGGGATGTGTTTACAAGGTCCTTTTGTGCACCAGGGATAGATACATCCTGGCTCCATTGTCTGAGGTCCCTTAGACTGCTCAGTCCTTTTGGCTGAGACCCATATTCAGGGGGGCCTGAGTCAGTTCCATGCTGGCTTCCCAGCTATCAGTCTGGTGAGCCTGTTACCCTTTCATGCTCTCTTAGGCTTGTTCTATGACATAGGTTCGAGTGCTGCATTTACATATTTGGGGGAGGGGGACTTCTAATGCTTGGTAGGATCTAACCAGTAGATAGAGCATATGTTTCCCCCGAGATTTTTTTCTCTTGTCATTATAAATGTTTGTGTTTATTCCCTTTGTGGTTAAAACAAATGGGAAAGTAACAAACAAATAAATACACACACACATACGCATACATGTATGTACACACATATACATGTACACCCATACATCCACACACTAATGCACACACGTACATGTACACCCACACACCTACACACACATCCATACATTCATACACCCATACACACACACACACACACACACCTAGGACTCAGAAGCACCTTATTTGTCTGTCTGAGGATTTACTTTCTTTTGTAAGCTAAGAGCACAGAACTGACTGTGATTTTCTTAAAAAAGAACTAATACTCAAAGTTTTCTGGTTTGGTAGACTAAATTTAATCTGTTTTTTAATATGCATTTTGTAGCACAACAAGTTGTTGAGATTTAATATTTTAGAATTATTAATTTTTAGTAGTTCTTATTTAAAAATATATCTTGCTGAACCAAATATTTCATTAATACATTTTATGTCTGTGTATTGTGTATTTTGATTATATTCACTTCCCATTACTTTCTTCTCAGTTTTGCTGGTCTCCTTCCTCCTCCAAAATTGGTCTTTTTTCACTTTCATTCTATTTTTTTTTGGTATGTGTGTGTGTGTGTGTGTATGTGTGTGTGCACCAATGGATACAGATATTCACATGCATGGGATGCATATGGCAGTCAGATGACAATCTTGGGTGTAGGTTCTCAAGCACCCTCCATCTTTTGCTTGAGATGGGGGATCTCCCTGTGGCCTGGAATTTCACCACATGGACCACAGCTACTTACCATAGGGTTCTGGGGCTCTTCCTGTGTCCAACCCCATCTTACAGTTATGTGTTTAAAGGTATGTGCAGCCAAAGGTTACTGTGGATCTGAACTCAAGTCCTCATGCTTATGACACAAGAGTTTATCTCCAGTTCTTTATAGCATGTTAAATAAAAACTCCGAGTCTTCATGAGAAAGACAATGTCCATTATTTGTCTTTCTGAATTTGGCATATTTTGCCCAATGTCATGATCCATCATTTTTTTCCTATGAATGATGTGATTTCATGCTTCTTAATGGCTGAGCAAAAACTTCATAGTTAATATACAGTGCATGGGAGATGCCATTCTGTAAATATGTTTCTCTTATTGGTTAATGAATAAAGTACTATTGGCCAATAGGAAAGCAAGATCGGTGGGACTAGGAGACAAGGAGAGGTTAGAGAGATTCAAAATGTAGGTCTGAGAGAGCAGAACTCCTGACCCTCTCTTCAGTAAGATAAGACCACATGGAAATACTTAGATTAATAGAAATGGGTTAATATTTAAGACAGAGCTAGCCAATAAGAAACACTAGTAACAGGCCAACAGCTTCATATCTAATACAGCATCTCTTGCTTGTTATTTGGGGCTGGTGTGGCTGTGGGACCAGGCCTGCGGGAAAACCTACTCGCAACACATTTGTTGTTAGAGACCTAAGGTAATTCTATAATATAGCTATAGTGAACATTGCGACAATAAAGATGGATTGGAGCATGCAAATTCTGTGGGTAAACTTGGAACACTCTTGATTTACAGCATTAAGCTGTTTTCTCATAGTCTATAGAGTAATACTTTCCTATCTCCATAACTGGATGGAGTCTCACCATTTTCCAAACAGGCTGGCACCAACACTCTAGTTCTCCTCCACTCTGCTTGTGGCACAAATGGGTTTTGCGCATAATTAAGTACTGAGATTGGACATCTCATGAGTCCATAGCTGTTAGGTTGCTCATCTCCTAAACAACTCTGGGAATCTTTGATGCCACACAGTACTAACTGCTGATATATTATGGTAGGGACTGTTGATTGCCCCTTAGAACACGTCTTCCCTTGATGACAGAACTCAGAAATTTTAACTGCCTACATTATCCCTGGAATAAACCCTTTCAGGCATCTTTTGTCAAAGATTAAAACATTGCTTATATTCTGAAGGAACAGTTAAGAGAAATCCTTCCATCATATCTTCAAAGAAAGGGCTATATTTTAAACTTCTCCCTCTCTTTTTCTGCTGGCTGGGATGTAGTTATGATACCAGGAATCAAAGCAGCTGTATTAGGACAGGAGACGAAAGCCTGGAGTTGAGGATGGAGAGATGTGATGGTAGGAATAGCTCAGTGAACTCACGGTCATGGAGCACAGTGTCTGCCAACCCAGTGTTTTATACGAGAGAGCAACAACCTTAACTACCTAAGATCCATTCATTTTCCTGAAAATGATGCCACTTCATTCTTCTTTATGGCTGAGCATTGTCTTGTGGAGTCTGGGTTGTAGCTACCATCCTGACATCCTGACCAATCACTGGGTCTGGATGGAGAGGAAGGGAGGGGTTTGTTGAGCATGTGACATCCCTGGGTGCTGTGTTCATGTGGGCAACTGTTGTTAGTGAGCTCAGTAGCTGAATGAGGTGCTTTCTCTTCTGATTATTTAACTTGCTCCCTTCCTACTTCTGGTAAACGCTATGCATATCGGATGCAACTTACCTTCTCTTGAGGCTGACGTTGAATGGATTGAAAGAATTTGCTCACACTTTTCTTGGACAGCCCATCTCATCAGAGCTCAAGGCAGAAATTTGACACAGTATCTTTTGTAGCAAATGACTTTTCTATTTTCTTGTCTGGTTTTTAGCAGACATGAAAGAAGCTTGGGAAGTATGCTGAACCTGAATTGTATTTCTGTCTCTACATCACAGAAGGAAGATCCATTTGCCACTTTTATTGAAACTCTAATAGAGATCCTGGTTTGTGACATATGATGTGGTCATAAGAGAAAACATTATCTGTCATTCCAGGGACTGCAGAGCAGAGCTCCAATTTCCCTTCCTAGAACTTGGCTATGCACAGAACTGCCATCTGACTCCCTGTTTGTGTGCAATGACTTCACCATAGCATCTAACCACTCAACCGGGCCTGAATACTGCCTGGTCCCCAGGCTTGCTATAGGTTCTATGGATTTTACACAGAAAGACATAATCCGTTAAAAGTAATCAAAACCTAAGGCCTGGGAGCGGCGGCTCACTGGTTAAGAGCACTTGTTGCTCTTGCAGAGGACTAGGGTTCACTTTAAGGTATCCACATGGTAGCTCACAACCATCCATAACTCCAGTTCCAGGAGATCTGATGCTTTCTTCTGACCTCTTCAGGCATCAGGCATGCACATGGTACACATACATATATACAGGCAAAACATGCATACAATAAAATTAGTTAAATAATTTTAAAAATCCAAGATGTTCAGTACCTGAGGAATGACTGCAGATGTACTTCTGGCCTCTACATACATATGCATAAATGTGCACAGACTCCCCCACCCCAAAACACACACACACACACACACACACACACACACACACACACCATAAAAACAGCTAGAAGAGTATAACTCACTAGCCTAGTGGTATTGACTTAGTCACTACCGGCACTTGGAGGTGGTAGCTTAACTCATGGTAGATTTCTAATTGTCTCCTTTATGTCACTGTTGAAACAATGCCTTTGTAGAGGAAAGTTTCAGGTATTTGGAAGATGAGGTCCATGTGACTGCAGAGCAAAAATGGAAAGGGCTCCCCACATTACCCTCTTTTCTGTTTCCTCACACCTCACCTTCATTGTTTCCCAGGTCTGCACAACAACCTGTGGTGTCAGAAAGCATGCTGTGTTTGTGAGGTCAGAGGAGAAAGGACAGACACCAACTTTGATAAGTAAGTCCTTTCCAGCTTGTGCCTGCTGGTGGCGCCCTGGTGACGGGCTGAAACGTCTGACTCAGTGGAAGACCCATGTTCTTCATCTGATGGGGGCACAGTGCAAAACCGACTGTCTGAGGCAAGAAGCGACTTTGTTTCCTTGGTTATTTACACCATCTCTAGTCCTCAGCTGCCCCTGCTTCTGTGTGTTCATGTACGCAGGAGCATTTGTGTGCACCATGCACTGTACGTGGAGGTCAGGCGTCAACACCGGTGCTGGAGAAGGAGCTGAGAGTTCTGCATCTTGATTCACAGGCACCAGAAGGAGGCTGTGTTTAAAGCGGCCTGGCGGGTCACGGACTTCTAGTTGACTCTGGATGTCGCTGTGAGATCATGCATCAGCGGCATCTGCAGGGCTCCCCTCGCCTCTGCACTCCTTGCTGCTGACTCACCGTGTGTCACTCTGTCTTCATCTGACGCATCAAATAAGGTTTTAGCAACTACGTGAAACACTGAGTGTTGAGGGAGAGGTGTCTGGTGGAGCTGTAGCCTTGACCCATGTCTGGATGGTCAACACCTCATACAGCAAGAAGGACTTCATGGCAGAGACTTTTGTCTAAGGAAAAGGAATTCCTGTAACCACAGTGGGGGTGGTGGTGGTGGTGGTGGCATATTTATTCACTGTCAGGGAAGGCATATCTGGTGTCTCTCGGAGAGAGAATGTGGATGCCTAATAATGATGCTATGAAAATTCCCCCAAACGCCTACCTTCAGAGAAAGAGACATTGGTGCCTCCTATTCTGTTTTCAGGAATTGTCTGGGAGCAAGCTACTCCCTGAGATAGAAACCCATCATGGACAGTGGGATAGAACTAAAGAAGCAGGGTTGAAGGGCAGAGGCCCAGCCAGAGCTCTCCCCCACTCTATTTTTCAGGGCCATCCAAATTCTTATTTCTAGTATGAGAAGTCAAAAGGTTCTCCTGCTCTTGGTGGTCATGCAAACCTTATGTTCCTCCTTTGTTCAATGACTGCTCATACTGAGAGGAACCACAAGGAACTGCAAACAATTCTGCTCCCTTTGGTTCTCTGATGGGATGTTTTAAAAGTCAGCACTACAAATATTTTCAGATAGGATAAAATAGTGAGCTCAGTGATTGGCTAGCTGAAGAAAATCTGTAAGCCCTATTCAGTTTGCACTGTAGTCTGGAAGGTGCTCCTGTAAAACAGAGCTCTCGCTTCCCAGTGGTTAGTCTATTCTGAGTGTCCATGGTCCCAGAATATAGACTTAGATTGGAATGATGTGAATCACTATAAAAGTGGTTATACGAACTTAAAAAAAATTAAGAATTACTTATTTTATGTGTATGAGTGTTTTGCCTGTATGTATGTATATATGTATATATGTGTGTGTGTTTGTGTGTGTGTGTGTGTCTAGTGCCTACAAAGTTCAGAAGACATCACATCCCCTGAAATTAGGGTTGTGGATGTTTGTGAACTGCTATGTGGGTGCTGGGAACTAAACCTGGATCTTCTTCAAGAGTAATAAGTGCTTTTAATCACTAAGGTATCTCTCCAGCTCCAATATGAATCTTACAGCCGTAGAACAAATGAAAGCTAGAAATCAATACATTTACCTACACACTTATGGGCACATTGATCTCTGCTGTAGGTTTCAGATATTATCTGATGACATTTTCAGCTCTGTGGCTGGTAGAAGCCAGTGGCCTCTTAACATAATCCAAAAGTTTTATGTAATAGTCACAAATGGCAAAGTCAGGCAAAGCAGTTGATAGCACATGGCTACTAAGAGGATTAATGATAGCCCAATTTTGGCCATCAGTCTGGAACATTCATCTCTCCATTTCATGAAATTCTTCTAGTCAGTTGGTCACAGGGATTTCAACACAGATGTAGCTTTTTCAGAGACCTTCAGTTCATAGTGGTGGAGCATAGTGGTGGCTGCCAGATTAGACTGGTTTTCATCCAGGCAGGTATGAAGGTATCATCAGGGAAGAGAGGAGGCAATGATGGGGGATGTCCTTCTGTGTGCTGTGGATATATGTTTATTATTGGTGGATGAAGAGAGCTGTTTTGGCCAATGGACAGGCAGGACGTATCCAGGCAGGAAGCATAGGCAGGGCTACCAGACTAGGAGAAGGCTGGGAAGGGGAATGCTGAGAGGGAGTTGCAAGCAAGACACCATGTAGTTGCCAAGGAAGAAAGAAGCCAGGCTAGCTCAGTTAGTACAGCATGAGACTCTTGATCTCAGGTTTTATGTGGAAATTCATGCCACAGGTTGGGCCCCACATGTGGGCAAAAGTTTCAGTCCTGCCTGTTTCTGCTGCCGTTTAGTCCCAAATAAACACACAGAGGCTTATATTAACTATAAACTGTTTGGCAGATGGCTCAGGCTTCTTATTGGCTAGCTCTCTCTTAATTATTGACCCATTTCTATTAATCTGTGTGTCTCCATGTGGTCTTGGCTTACCAGTGATGCCAAGACCGCTTGCTCCCTTGGTAGCTACATGGCATCTCCCTTGCCACCCTCTCTATGTTTTTCTTTTCAGCCAACTCCTTCCTCCTCACACCTTTTTTTTTTTTTTAAAGAGGAAAATGATGAGAGATCAGAGAGCAGGCCACAGCCTTAGCATCTTAGCAGACAAGAGAACAAGTTCCTGTTTCTCCCTGCCTATATCCTGCTTCTGCCCAGCTACCTCACTTCCTATATGTCTGTACAGACCTCCAGACCTCTATGGTTAGCTAGTGGCTTTATTTGTATAAACAAGATATCACTACAAGACAAGGCTTCCAGGGGTGGATTCTTGATCAATTGAAACTTTCACTGTTTGCAAGGGCAACAACTTCTTGCTATTAATGTGAGCCAAGAAATAACAGACAAGGATAGAATAAAAGCAACTAGGGTACAGAGTAGACATTGAATAGGACCACAGGCTCAGGTGTAGGATGAGTAGTCCCAGTGTAGGAAGCTGTGCTGAGCTTTTATAGCCAGGGCGGGTAAGAGCAGCTTAGTAAGCAGCCTCCTGTTCTTTGAAGGGGACAAGCAAGTTTGCGACAACTCCAGTGGTTGGAAACTGCACAAATCAGGAGGGTTTTAAGCTTTCATAAGTCTTTTGGCATGTCTAGGTCAGGAGGTAAAATTGGTCCCTCCAATATTTCCCAAACTTTGAAAGCTACAGTCAGATTTTGATAATTTGTTCCTTATGGTATGGGAAGTTTCTAACAGGGTGTTTATATGGTAATATACTTCCTGTTAGTGACTCTCTAAGGCTCAGAAAAAGATTGGGGGGGGTCATTTTTTTCTATTATTACTAATTAGCTTTGTTTGCAGTTCATTTTTTTTGAGACCCAAAACTATGAACCTCACACATATTATTGTTTTCATGACTATGACCATGATATTCAGGGTCTTCACTCACATGGCTTTGGTCTTCTACCGAGCTCACAGACAGCTTTACTATTCCAGTGAAGGGGATCAGAACATGGCATCCCTGAATAGGTCACTTTGGCATAAAGATTATTTGAGATGAAGTTAACCAAAAGTCAACAAATAGAAAAAGAATTTTCTGTTTTCCTCATGTCTGCTTAAAATCAGGGCACAGATTTCTTTATTTGTTTTTAAATGAAAAGTAGTATAATGAGATTTGTTCCATTTAGCCACATTAAAAAGAGGACAAAGCGACCCAGGGATGCTCTTCCCACAAGCATATGAGTCTCATTCTTTCCTCTTTTGTAAAAGGAAGATAAAACAAACAAACAAACAAACAAACAAACAAAACAAAACAAACCAATTACTATTACCAGAAACAGAAATTTGACACCAAGATGAGATTGTAAAAACCAACATTACTAAAATATTTTTTTATCTTTCATAAGTTTTTCACCCCAAATATCTAAAATTATCAGAAGCCCCAATCCTTTCTGTCACTTCTTAATTTATTGTTCCTTGTTAAAACGATGTATACCCTCTGGGTGTAAGCTCCTTGTATCTTCTCATATTTTCTGGGAAGGCTTCTGCGTAAGTAAAACTGAAAACAGTAACATTAAATGCATTTTGTTTACAGTTTGTTCCCCATTAACTAGTCTTTCACCAGCTGACACATGAACTGAGTCTAAAGGACCAGAGGGAACAGATTTTTTTTTTTCTTTCCATAAACTAGAAACTCAACTAATAAGAAAAATCCCATTATGTAATCAGGGCAACTCATCACACCCCTTAACGATTGAAGCATGTTGAATGTTCCCATTCATGGATTCAGTAGGGGGTAGCTCTCATTTTCCCCATTGGTAAAGGATGAGTGATGGAAAATGAGAAGCTGTGGTCTTTTATTGCATTGAGTTTTATCTATCAGTATGTAACTCATTAAAGAGAAACGTATCATTAGTGGACCCCAGACTGTGCTAAGCCTTCTACCTGGGGAAGAAGTCTGAAGGAAGTCTTGCAAAAAGGGCATTTTAGGGGAAAATTTGAAAGCTAATTTGAAACATGATTTATACAATTTATAAAATAATTAGATCACAATTATGTTCTAAACCAACAACTATTAAAGGTGATTTTTAATGTAATTGGCTTGCCATTGTTTTATGGAACCGAAACCATTGTCTTGAGATGGAATCATGGGTTTCACTAGACTGCCAGAGAGGAGAGAGACAGAGACAGAGAGACACAGAGAGACATTGGGGATTAGGCGATAACTGCATGCATCCCTTTACCTTAGCATGGGTTCAAGGTGGCAGGTCCCTTGGAAAATTCTCTCCAGCTGCCTTGAGGCATGGCTGTCCCTGTTTTGTCTCAGAGGAATCTGTTCCCATTCCCTTTGGTTTTCTGTGCTCACATGCCAACTGGTGAAAGGCTCTCGGCAGTAGCGTGGAGTGGAGAATGCCATGCCCCTTTTAGCCCGTGGAGATCTGGCCGTGAGCCAGTCTTGCCCATTTCCACTATAGCTGCAAAGCTTCAGAAAGGGTTCCGCTGGTGGAGTCTCCAAGAAGAGCTCTCCAGGCAGAGGGGAAAGGGGCTCCCTTCCTCAGTTAGTCAGAGGAGCTCCTGGCGACCCAGGTTGTTGGGCATCCTCCACTGGGCTGGAAGACCCAGGGAGGCAGGAAGAAGTAGGGAATTGCCACAGTACCTGGAAGAGACTTCTGAGTTAGAAGGTTGGTCCTAAGCCTCTGCCTCTTTCTTTCCTCCAAGTCTAGGGTGGGGGTAAGGCAATGCCCTGCTGTCTCTACTGCAGGGCGTTGGCAAGCATTTGCTCGCCTGTGAGCAGGAGTGCCCGTCCTTATCTGTAGCATCCTTCAGTTAACCTGACTCATGCTTTACTCAGTATCATCCTGTTCCGTGACAAATCGATTTCAATTGCCATTGACTTGAGCTGCATTTGAAGATGACATTCGAGTGGCGATGGAAGCTGATCTACCTGCTTGAAGACAGCAACTAGGAGACTTGGGCACTTACGGGACCATAATCCAGGGCTTTGGGTCCATTTTTTTGGGGGGGGTCAGGGTAGAGTATGCTGTCTGTGAATATGGTAACCAAGAGTGGGAAAAGCTAGGCGGTTCAGGCTTTGTGCACCTGACCATATATACCTCCTGTCAGGTCGTAGCACATTCGAAACAATGTGCTCCTACTTGCTGCGGTCATCCTGTGTGATTGACAAGTAGTCCATAGCATGTGGTTGCAGTGATGTTGCCTTTGATTCCTGGACGGTGGTGGTGGTGGTGGCAGGGATCTGTTAGTCTGGTACCAGTCTGCAAAATCAGCTAAGAGGATGGGGAGAGAAAGAATCTGGAAAGAATGCTAATGGAGGAATTTCACAAAATGGAGTGGCCCTGGCTAACAATTAGCATGTGAAACTGTTGTTAGTGCAACTAGAGGAGATGAGTAGCATAGTTTTTGTTAATTTTAATTTCTGTGCTTTTTTTTTATGTGTATGGGTATTTTGCTTGAGTGTATGTTTACCATTTGTGTACCTTGTGCCCACAGAGTCCAGAAGAAGATGTTGGACCACATGAAACTGTAGCTCCAGGCAGTTGTGAGCTGCCATGTGGTTGCTAGGAGGGGAACCCTGATCGTGTAGAAGAGTAGCCAGTGCTCTTAATGGCTGAGCCATCTTTCCAGCCCCATGCTGTATCATTTTAACACATATTTGCTAGGAAACTTCTCATATCACACAAGTACTATCAGGGGAGGCTGTTGACATCTCTCTCTCTATATGGCTGTTTCTACCCCACTCACACAGCTTACCCCATCTGCACTAACCCTCTCCCTGGCTATTGTAACTACTTAAATCTCTTTAGCTCTTTGAGAACCCATTTTTCCTTTGTAAAACAAAGACAACACACTTTTATCAGAGTCCTGCCATACAGAAGGGGAATGTGTGGTTGAAATGATCTTCAGAGTCCGGGACACAGAAGACGCAGATGTCAGCCCCTCCCTCCCGTGCTCGCTCTTAGACATCGCCCACAGCAGAAATCCACTTAACTTGGTGCTGGTGCTGGTGGTGGGCAGAGTCTTTAAGGAGGTCAGCTTGCTGATTCTGGAGACACAGTATAAAAATCTCATCTTCTAAGGCAGTGGTTCTCAACCTTCCTAATGCTGCAGCTCTTCGATACAGTTCCTCATGCTGTGGCGACCCCCAATCATGATTATTTTGTTGTTATTTCATAACAGTAATTTTGCTACCATTATTAATTGTAATGTAAATATCTGATATGTAACCCCCATAAAAGGGGGTCTCGGCCCACAGGTTGAGAACTGTTCTAAAGCACCAGTTAACCAGCTGGAGGAAACCTCATTTTAGCTGTTTGTTTTCTGTACAACAGTTAGTTAACTTACTGTGAGTGTGGAGTTTGTCACATCTGTCCTAATAACCATTGTTGACCCTGGAAAATTATATATCATCAGGTATATCATGGACTAAGTTGCCTCTGAGTTAAAAAAGCAATTTTAACCAATGTACAACTTGTGTGTGTACGGTGTTCTTTGCCTGGTACGGTGTCCTTTGCCTGGTAAGTGTCTTTGCTTCTTCATTTTGAATATTCATCTCAAGGTGTAATGTTAGGGAGAGTCTTCCTGAATCCACCAACATTTTCTTGTCAGTCTAGTTTAGAAGGACCTAAGATGTCATCTGTCTCTACGTTATGTGCGCAAACCTGTGGGAGTTAGACTTCTCAACAAAAGCCCAGTAAAAAGTTCCTGATGACAGAGAGAATAAAATATGTTTCCACGTCAAACCTGGAAAAGCACCCTAAACATAGCTTATCCCACCCTTCAGGCGCCTCTGTGGAGGAAGATACTAAATATGTCTTTCAGCAGGGAGGTTGAATATGCAGATGTAGGGAGGCTTCTACCCCCTGCAGTGGTGCCATTTGACCACAAGGTGGCAGAAGCCGCCAAACAGTAAAACGAACCAGAAAAATATTCAGGACATTTGCACAAATCTCATGCATTCTATGTAGACGTGTCAAGCTGCCTCATGTTTTGGCTCCCGTTCGGTGGGCACCGTCATTGGCTATGGTAAGAATTAATCTACAGTCCAATGCTCAAATAAAGCCAAACTCTGTGGGATTCTTACCTCTTGCCTTTCTGCCTGATGCTTCAGTTTCCTCTTAACAGAGTTAAGTGGGAGGGAGGCCCAAGCCTGAGCTTCGCAGAAGGGGCTGGAACATTCAGCTCTGCCATGATGAGTTGGCTTGACAGGCTAAGTGATGATCCAACGGGGTGGGGGTATATTAATATCTTTGTTTCCATTTTGAGCATTTTCTTGCAGGTTGTAAGATACAGTAATCTGTAACAGCCTACACTGGGCTATCACACAGCCCTGCTATTTTAAACAGCCTAATTGGGTTTCTCATCTCTGTTAGGAGAACTGGAAGGTGTGGGAAGATGAAAGAGGCGTGGAAAGACACTTAATTGGCTCTGCGTTCCGTGGCTCTTTATGTAATCTTGAGGGGTCTTATATAAAGAACTGGGGGAAGAATAAGGAAACTGAGAACACTGGACCCTCTGGGCACTCCTGTGTGAGGATTGCAGCCTGCAGTGACAGAGCAGAAAAGCCTGCCTCTGAAGGCTCGTGATCTCAGGCGAGTCACGTTGCCTCCACTTGTAAAGCTTTGGCTATACAAGGTTAAGTAAATCTTGGAGAAACAGCTCAATCAGAGCAGAAAATAGTCCCAACGAGTGAAAAATAAAAAGCAAGGCCATATGAATTCAGTGTGTGTGTGTGTGTGTGTGTGTGTGTGTGTGTGTGTGTGTGCGCAGAGTTGACATTGGGTGTCTTCCTCTGTCTTCTCCTACCTTGTTTTTGAAGATAGGATCTCTAACAGAACCCAGAACTCCCAGATTGTGCTAGACTGGCAGGCCAGTATGCCCAGGGGCTCTCATGTCTCTGTCTCTTTAGTGCTGGATCACAGGTGTATGGCACTATTCCCAGCTTTTTTTTGTTTTTACATGGATTTTAGGGTTCCAAATTCATGCCCTTAAGGTCCTGGGACAAGCACTTCCCCAACAGAGACATCTTCCTAGCCTCAAGGGCTTTCTTGAATTTTCTGTACATTCATAATGCTGGGTCTATCTGAAAGCATTTTGACCCAAGCTTTAGAATTGCTTGTTCTTCATTAAACACTTTGCCTCTGATAAATTATTGAAACAGAGCCTTGTTTAAAGAAAGCAGAATTTGTGTCTTTTCTCCCCCATGTATTAACCTGAGGCCACCCGGAACTCTTGGCTGATTGCAGGCCGGGAGATGGCACTGCTGAGCACTGGGTTCAGGGGAGGTGCTGGCATGGTCTTGGCTCAGCCAGAGCCCCAGAGTTCTGCACTGCAGCTCACTGCCATAGCCTGCTGCAGAAAAGCCAGTTCAGTGCCGTTAAAGTCATAGCCCTGAATCTTCTCCCTCCCTGACCGCACCCGGGAAAAACCTGACAGTTGAAGAGTATTCAACATTCTGTGTCTTCAGCCCAATTTTAGGTTACAGCTCTTAGCAGCTTTCTTACACACCAGCCTGGCTGCTGAGAACTCAGCCTTATTTCCAGGATAAAATTCTCCCTGTATTTCCATCTATGTAATCAAATGTTTCCATCTACGTATCCCATCCCATTTCACTTGTGTGGGGGAACCCCTGGAAAGAGCCGTACTTCTTGCATTAGTGACCTCAGAGCCCAGGCAAGTTATCTGCAACAGGGAACAAGATCTTGCCATTCTTTGCTAAGTTGTCTAGCAATTCCCTCCACTCAGGACCCTTCCTAACTGGCTCTTGGTACAACTATTTTACCTGTGTCAAAGCTGGAACATGTGCATGCCTGGTCACAGAGAAATGAAATGAGCAGGGCAGTTTTTCTCCCAGGGATATTTCTGTTGTAAAAGATGCAGAACCCATCCTTCTTCTCCTTCTCCTCCTCTTCCTTCTCCTCTTCTTCCTCCTCCTCCTTCTGTAGTATCATGTTTACACAGTAGAATACAATCATCAAAAAGTGCTAGATTTTATTTTTGTTGAGAATTTCATACGCATACACAATGAAATACAATCACACAAACCCAAACCCCCCTATTTCTTCCCTTTAACTCCCCCTATGTCTCCCTCACCCCCCACCCCAGCTTCTTGTTTTCTTTTCTCTCTCTGCATGTGTGATCACCCACTAATTCCACTGGTGTTGTTTCTGTGTGCCTGGGTATGAGACTATTGATCGGAGCATGGGAAACCTACCAGTGGCCACACCCTCAGAGAACAGTTCTCCCCCCCTCAGCATCCATCAGCTGTCAATAGCTGCCCAGTAAGGGGCAGGGTCTGGAAGCTCCTTTCCCACCTATGCTGGAATTTTGGCTGGGTCTTGCATGGGTAGCCACAGCTGCAGTGAGTTGGTGAGTGTGATGGGCAGGCCATGTCTAGCAGACATCATTTCTTGACACTCCTTCTCAGCCTTCAAGAAGAGAACATACTTTCTGATGTGAGATATAAAGCAGCACCAAAGTTTGTGCTGTTAACTTTGTACAAGTATACAGTAGCTCCTCTTTATCCACGAAGATCTGTACCAAGATCACACAAATGCCTGAAATCTTAGATAATCCTGTGTACACTACCTTTCCCCAGGACACATCTATGATGATCTTTCATCTTTTTACCTAAGAGTCTTTGCTTGGTATATTCAAGTTGCCAGCATAAGTTTTCTTGTGTGTTGAGGCAATTATTGAGTAAAATAAAGTTTATTTTATCACAAGCACCGAGATACTATGACAGTTGGTTGGATAATTCATGGATACTAAATGACTATCAGGAGGGTAGTGTATACAGTGTGCATATGCTGGACTAAGAAGAAACTTCATGTCCTAGGTAGGCTGGAGCAGGATGTCATGAGATTCCCTTGTGGTATTCAGAATGCTGTACAGTTTAAAACTTAAGAAGTAGGTTATTTATGACATTTCCCATTTGATATTTTCAGACTGCTATGACCACCGGTGACTGGAAACACAGAAAGCAAAAGCATAAATCAAGGGATCACTGCATGCACTTTGACAGACACAGAATGCAAAAGAAAGGTGGTGTGGAATAATGTGGACAGAGAAAGAGCACAGAGTGGACCTTGTAAAGAAGACCTGGTATTCTGGAGAACCACGAAACATCTATCGCCAAGGAGGGATACAAGGAAATCTTCCAGGATCAGGGTTTGTGAATGGCCTTCAGGGTATAGAAGGGAGCTTGATAGACTGGAAGGTGACCTGCTGGAACCCTCTGGGAGGAGCAGCGTGCTTAGCTCCCGGTAGCAGGCTTAGGAGGGTGCAGCTCACAGTAACCCAGATTTTAGGGCCTATGGTTAAGGCTATTCATTGATGGAAAATCCAAATACAATTAGGAATGTTAATAACTCTCTGGGGCTTTATCTTTGTCCACAGTCCTATGCCTGGCAATGATCTACAATAACAGCCAGCACTTACATCACTGTGTGAGCATGAGGGGCGATGTAGAAGACAGCTTTGAATCATTATGGTAACTCATTAACTCCTCACTAGGTACTAGTAATGACTCCAGTTTGCAGGTGGGGCAAATAGAGATGGGAAAGTTAAACCACTTGTTCAAGGTCACAGAGCTAGTAAGTTCCAGGCTTGGTTGTGAACTCAGTAGCCTGGGGCAGGTTGGAGTCTCCTGAAAGGAGAGCAACTCTGTCTTCATACACATCAGCAGACACTGAGGTAGAAGAGAGTGAAGGCCAGGAGAAATGAAGGTGCTGTGAACTCAGAGAAATACACTGTCAGATATGTGGCACACGTACCCCCAACATATCTGGTTAGAATGCCAGCTTAAAGAAAATTTGGAGAGAGAGACACGATGAACATGGAAGAGGAAGAAAGTTTGGAAAGCATTATCTGAATGGATTGAAGATCCATGGAGTCCCTTAGAAATGGCACTGTTTCATTGCAAGGTCAGAGAGTTCAAGCCTATTATTGCTCCTTCAAGGTTAAACCACAGCATGTTTGGCCTAAGGTGTAGCTAATAGATGTCTTACCGTCTTACCCAACCAACAAGATATTTGGGTTAGGGTGTGGTTACTTGATGTTTTAGGTATTAAGGTAGTTACATCTGATTGTTCTTTGTATCATGGTAAGAAAGTCTTGTGCCTTCTCCCTTTTGATTAGGGTACACAAGAACTTGGAGCAATAAACTTGGGACTGAACACAATATTTGCTGGATACCCTATTTTCTGTTTTTTTTTTTGGTCTATTTCTTTCCTCAATTCACACCCCTCCTTTCAAGCAGGAACTAGATAAGTCAGCTGGACTGGGCAAAGACCAAGGGCTAGGCTGTGGGAATCGGCAGGTTGGGAGAGGGTAGTGAAAAGACATCCAGGTCAGAGAGAAGATTTGGTGCTGTTAAGGTCACAGTGAACCCTGAAGAGTGGATGAGAGTGTGCAAATGTTTTTTATGTATGTCCTTTAGCTAAGAGAGGGGACGCAGTAAAAATGATGCTCTTAAGTTGATTAATCTGGCACTGCATTACAGCATCGATTAAGGAGGAAGAGGCATCCAACCAGTTGGGAAATGACCGCAGCAGTCTAGACGGGCGATGCGCGTGTCCTAAAATATAAATGTGCTTGTGTTCAGCACCAGCCCACTTTCTGACCTCCCTTGCACTGTCAGGCTCACCTCACAGGCTTTTCCCACTTATCTCTGCAAGCCATGGCACTTCCAAGGAGGAAATTTGATCCCTCTTTAGAAATGGAAAAGATCAAGGTTGATCGTGCTGCTCAGTGGTAGAACACTTGATTAGCATGCAGGAGACCCTGGTTGGATCCCCAGGGCCTAGCAATCAACCAAGCAATCAGTTAATCAGTCGATCAAGCTTAGAGAGGTTATGTGGTTTGCGTGCGTTCTTAAAACTGAGATGCTGGGTTTTGGATTAGTTAGTTTCTGGCCCAGAGCCTTCTGTATTACACAACACTTGCCCTTTTTAGTGCACTATGCTGTGGCAGGTGTGTATGTGTGGATGTTTGTATGTGTGAGCCTATGCATGTGTGTGTGTATGTGTGTGTGTGTGTGTGTGTGTGTGTGTGTGTATGTGTGCTCACATAAAACAAGGATTGCAAGACAGTGTCAGAAACTCAGTATTCATACTGAGCTGGAAGAGTTGAACATCTCCACTCCTGACAGAAAGAAAGCAGATTCAACCAAACATAAGTGACTTGGGGGATTAGATAGAAAAATAGACATTTATGAGAGGGAGACTATTGTTCAATGGTAGAATATTTGTCAAGTATGTACAGCCCTCAGTCCCAGAAAAAAGAAACAAATATGCATACCAAAAGATCTTTGCTTTGGAGCATCTGTGAGAAAATGACCTGAAGATAAATAATTTAGGAAGAATTAGAAACTGTCCGCATAACCTTCCAGAATCTGCGTTTTAAAGAAGCATTTGGAGGGGAGATAATGAGTGACCCTAAATTGCAGTTGAATAATAATAGCATAAGAACTGATGTTTAAATATTTAAGGGAAATTTGAAAGGCTCTGGGATACCATCACAGGGAATGTTTCTAATATAAAGATTTCTCAGAAGGACCAGGGGATGCTTGGTAAGGTGTGATGGGAAAGAGTATAAAGCAGAACCAAACTTCATGAAAGTTCCACAGCCTAATGACAAACTTTCCACCCCCCATTAAAGAAGAAATAGTTATTTACTATTTAAAAACTCCACTTGTGAACCTGCAATACACTCAGAAGGTTTTACTCCATATCATAAAACACGTATAACCTCAACTCCTGTTTCCTCCGAGTTTAAATATGTCAAGACGCAAATTCTTCGGGATTTAAATAAGTTTTTTATTTTAGGCTTAGGACTCTCAACACAGAAAGATGGATGCTGGCAGAGGAGTTGGAATGTTGCCCCGTCTCGTCAGAGTATTGGGTTTTTGTCAAAAGAGAATGATGAATGTGCTTAGTGGATCAGAAAGCTGAAGGACTAATTTGCAGTGTGCCCTTAAGTCAATCAAAACCAGAGCTGCCTGAGATTTTGGATTAATAGAAAAATTCTCTCTTTATTCCCCAGATTTAACTGTTTTGGCCTCTCTGTCTCTCTATCTCTGTCTCTGTTTCTCTGTGTGTTTTGAGCCAGAGGAGAACTTTGAGTGTTATCTTCAGGAACATAGTCTACCTCCTTGAGACAAGGTTTTCACTGGCCTGGAGCTTACCAATTAGGCTAAATGGGCTGGCCAGTAAACTCCAGGGATCTGCCTCCCCAGCGGCAGGATTACAAGCATATACTAGCATGCCCCCATCTTTTAAATGTGAGCTCTAAGGATCGAACTCAGGTCCCTATACTTATAGAGTAAGCACTTTTATTGACACCCTTGACAAGAATAAATGGAGTCTTCATAAGTATGTTGTATTTAGGTTAAGTATATACTGTTTGACTCATTCTTTCAAGTATAACAATTGATGATAAGACACTAAGTATCAGGTGATAGGGGTTCTTGGAAAACTTGGCCCCACCTCTATCCATTCTAAATGAAACTCAAAATTTTGAAAGGTGAGTGTTGTGGAATATTAGTTACATCTGTTTATGCTGTAGAATATTTGTTTAATGATGCAAAGATATGTTGCATTCTTTTATGTTGTATTTGTTTAACTCTGTGAAGCTGTGTTACTTTGCCTGTTTAAAACACTTGATTTGTCTAATAAAGAGCTGAATGGTCAATAGCTGCGCAGGAGAGGGACAGGAGGGCTGCCAGGCAGAGAGAATAAATAGGAGAAGAATGAAAAGAGCTAGAAGAGGGAGGATTGAGAAAAGGAGGAGAGAGAATGCTAGGGGCCAGCCACCCAGACAGCAACGGAGTAAGAAGTAAAGTAAGACACATAGAATAGAGAAAGGTAAAAGCCCAGAGGCAAAATAGGATAATTCAAGTTGGGAAAAGCTGACTAGAAACAAGCCAAGCTAAAGCTGAGTGTTCATAAGTTAGAGTAAGTCTCCATTTATTTATTTGGAAGCTGGTGGCAGGTCCCAAAAAACAAAAAAAATTAAAAAACAAACAAACAAACAAAAAAAACCCAGTTACAAGTCAGGATTTAATTCTTGTGAAGAAAGTTGGAGGTTATCCACAATTCTATTCAATATAATCATTATTCTTGAAGTCAATGCACTCAGTTACCTTCCTTCCTGTCACTTACCAAAGAGGTCAGTTCATCCATCCTGGGACCTATCTCATGGGCTCTTCTCTGCCTGGTCAGTCCACTGGTCTAGCCTGGAGAGAAGTCTAGAATCCCAACTATGCAGCTTTTGTTTTCCCACAGCCCAAGTGGCTGAGTCTGAACCTGCCAGAACTAAGGTGTATAAGTGTCCTGTGTTCCCATAATGGTGTCCCTAGCGTGTATCTTGCAACATCTCTTTTTTACCCACGTTTTTCTTTTCTTTTTTTTTCTGATTTCACTTTTAAGTTTTTATACAAATATGTATTAAATATTGAGTATATCTATCCTATACCTGATCACCTCTTCCCCCCCTCTCCTTTCCCATGTTAGTTCTCTGTATCTCCTTGGAGAGTTTAGCTTCCGCTTTCATGACATATACATGTACATGACTTTATGTATATGTATAAAGTATAGGAATCACCGATGGGACAAAAGATAGTAGCTGGGTGGTGGTAGTGCATGTCTTTAATCCAATCCCAGCACTCTGGAGGCAGAGGAAGGCAGATCTCTGTGAATTTGAGATCTCTGGTCTACAAAGTGAGTTCAGGACAGCCAGAGCTATTCCACAGAGAAATCCTATGTCGAATGAATGAATGAATGAATGAATGAATGAATGAATAAATAAAACAAAAGCAGAAACAACAACAACAAAAAAACTAGGAGATATTTTTTTGAGGCAGCCTTTATTTGCTCAATATGATAATTTCCAGTAACACCCATTTCTGAAAACAACATATCTTCATTTCTTTTCTGTGCCCAAAACACTTCATTATGTATATGTACATTTTTTATACACTCATTTGTTAACAGACACCTAGGTGTTGCATTTAGCCACTGTGAATAGTGGAACACTGGTGTGTAACTGTCTCTGCGACGTGTTAACATGGCATCCTTTGGATAAATACCTAGGAGTGGTAGAGCTGGGTCATGTAGAAGATTTGTTTTCTCATTGTATTAGTTATGGTATAATTGGTATGGGTTGAGAGCTGCTAACCAGAATAGACAGAAAGCTAGCGATCCCTTGAACTGTGCTCTCTAGCTCTTTGTTGACACTACAGTCCAGTTTTTGGAAACCAGGGATAGGAATGGGACTGGATTTATTGGGAGAGCCCCTCCATTTAGTAATTGGTACTTTAAAGTTATTTTTTCTCAGATACAATACACACCAGGTATGACCATGCTGTGTCTTGTTTGATTCTGTATTAGTGACTTTTCTATTGTTGTGATAAAACCTCATGACCAAGGCAACTTACAGAAGAAGGAATTTATTTGGGCTTACAGTTTCAATCCATGGTGGCAGAGTGGAGGCAGCAGGCAACAGGTAAAGTGGCTGGAGCGGAAGCTGAGGGCTCACATCTTGAACAACAAACACAGGGTAAAGACAGCAACCTGGAAATGGTATGCAGCTTTGTAACTTCAAAGCCTACCCCTAGTGATACACTGCTTCCTAAGGCCATGCCTCCTAAACCTTCCTGAACAGTGCCACCAGCTGAAGACAAAGTATTGACACATCTGAGCCTCAGCGGGCATTTTCAAGTAAACTATTACAGATATGGCCTTTAGCAACTTCCTAGGTGGTGAGCAGCCTGTCAAATGCCTGCCCTCAAATGACTCAATAGATGTTGTTTGTAAAGTGAAGATGGATACTTGGTATGTACAAAAGAAAACTAGGTTTCACAGAGGTTTAAATTCACTTGCCAATAACAGCTTGTTGTTAGTGGCTACTCTGAAATTCAATCTAGTGGGTTGGGGCCTGTCCACTGAGCTGTGATGCATTTTCATGCTACTAGAGAGGTACTGGGGCATAATTTCCTACACAGTGAGCATCTAAGAATTGCACCAAAGCAGTGTTAGTTTAGGAGAGATACGTGTGGTTATGAATTGGATTCATATTGAAGAGGTTACAGAGCAGAACTCTATACACCTAGATAAACTGAGAGGAAAATGGTTGCCACCATTTACTTGCAACCTTCTGTGTTTCAGATTCTTTGAGAACAGTTTCCCTGAACAACTTAACTGAATGAGTGTGTGTGCACACACATGCATGTGTGTTCATGTGTGTGTACAGGCCAGAGGGCAACCTTTGGCATGATTCTTCAGACACTGTCTTATTTTTTCAATGGCTTAGAACTCACCAAACTATATTGGCTAGCCAGTGATTCCCAAGCATCCGTCTGTCTCTGCAATTCTGGGATTACAAGTGTGCACCATCATGTCCAGCTTGTTTTTTTTTTTTTTAATGGGTTCTGGGGCATTGAACTCATCTTCACACATGCAAGGAGAGCACTTTACTTGGAGAGCTATCATCCTACCCTTCCAGGGCCATTTCTAAAGAAATGATGTGATTGCACTAAAACCAAGTCTAACCTGTAGCTTGGACTGAAGGATCCTATTCAAGTCAATCCAACAGGCATTTATTGAGCATCCAGTGACAGGGAGTTAGACAGAAGAAAAATAAAAGTGAACCTGCTTTCAGGGAGGTAGGTACAATATGGAGACATTACAGGATTACAGTAGACAATAAATATTCCTTTTATGGAAGAACAACGGACGAATTAATGCTTTGTCATACAGAAACCTAACATTAGAAACCTGTCATTAGAAAACCTAACATCAACATTTATGAGAAGAAATCAGTGGGAGCTCTAAGATCACATATCAAGAAGGGATATTAAAGATTAGGTAAGCTTACTGGTGAGATGAGAAAACAGAGGCCACAATAATTTGCAGCAGACCCTGCTTGTGGCTGTACATGTGGGAAAGTGTCCTCTAACCCAGTGCTCTAGGATTTGTGTTTTCCCTTTCTCATTGGCACCACATTAAAAAAACAAAAAACAAAACAAAACAAAAAAAACTTTCTTCAGTTTCCCTTCACATGCAATCATGCAAGTGCTATTGTTAAGCTCTTCCTTGGACAGCATCTCTTTATGGGAGATGTAGATATTCACTGACAGGAATTGGTTAGATATCAGTCACACATGCACGCGCGCGCGCGCGTGCGCGCACACACACACACACACACACACACACACACACACACACACACACACACAGGGTAACCAACTGTGCATCCTCCCTGAGTCCAGAGGGATCCAGGATTCTATTGCAGCAGCATTCATGAGGATGCTCACAAAACTGCTGATTTATCTAAGGACCACATAGCTCTCTATCGCCCTTTACTTTTTCCCTTTCTTATCCCTCCCATTCTTATCAATCATACTCCAGTCACCCTGATTAAGATTGTGATGTTCCAGGAGTTACATTTGATACTGCCACAATCCTCTCTGGTTTTTTTATTTCTATAATATGACAGCATAAATACTCAGCAAAACAGTATTATTTTTTACTAAGTATTCATACTAAGTAGTTTTTCCTGAGGAAGCTATGAAGGCCTCAATTGATTCTCTCCCTCATTACCATATGATCTATGCATCTGCTTCCTAGGACAGGAACCCTCAGGAATAAATACAGTCAAGATGTTTATTGAAACAGTTTAGTTATTCTAAATGAGATAGCTATAACAGCCCATGCAAAAAAAAGAAGTCAAAGCTGGCAGACCCAAGGGCAGGATCATATTTTCATTCCAATTTCCTAATAGCACAAACACACGAAACGGCTGTCCCTCAGTTCTATGCATATGCCACTTAGCAAATATTTACTGATAGCTTGTTGCTACATCTTAAATTTAAATTGTCAATGTGATGGTGTAGCTTTAGAAGGTAATGAGGTCATGTGGGATCCACCTCATGAGGAGTTTAATGTCATTCCTGGAGGTCCATGTTAGCTGCCTCAAATATGGGTTGTCTGAGAGCTGCCTGGCTCATTTGTCCCCTCCTTGTCCACACACGCATCTGTCTCTTCCTTTTCTCTTCATGGTGTACATGGATCCTTGTCAGCAGCAAGAAGATACTGACACCTTCCCAGCTTCAAGAACTGAGTCAAAACAAGACTTTTTTTCTTTATAAACTATTCTGTCTTGAGTATTTTTCTATAGCAACAGAAAATGGACTATTAAGCACATCCTTTGGTTTGGAATCATACTTTTTTGGAGTTGAAATCATTTAATGCCTAAAATGCATGACTATGAAGAACAGTTGAGATTATTCTGTTGAAAAGCAAATGTCATTGGACGAAAATGCAATTAAATTGTGTGCAATTTATAAGAGAAAATTTCTAAAAAACAATCAACATTTATTGCATAGTAGCCATATGGATGAGTAAGAAAAATAGTTCAGATTATTCTGTTGAAAAGCAAGTATTGTTGGACTAAAATGCAAATATTAAATGACATGCAACGTACAAGAGAATTAAAAAAATAAAACATTTATCACATACTGGCCATATGGGTTGCATTATGCTAAGGCTCTCACAGGCATTGACTTATCTAATTCTCCCATCTTATTACATCTTATTACACATGTCTCACACTAGACGTTCTCAGCATAAGGGAGTAAGTAACTTGCCCTCTGTCAGAGAACAGACTTAAACCCAGGTCACATCCCCTACATTCCAGGAAAAAAATCACATAGGTCAAAACCCCAACTTCCAACACATTTAAAGAAAACTCAATTGGAAAGAAAGCATAAGGGAAAATCTAAAACAAAACAAACAAACACAGGCAGAATTCAAGGCAGATGCCATTTAACATGTGAGATTGATTTTTTTTAACAAAGGCCAAATCCACACTGAGACTCAACTGTCACACACTTGTTATACTCAAGGAGACATCCATGGTTTTATTTTTACCTTTTTGTATCTATTCATCTGTGTGTGTGTGTGTGTGTGTGTGTGTGTGTGTGTGTGTGTGTGTATGTATGTTAGAGGTGGGAATGGGGTGCCCCAGGAAACATGTGGAGGTTGGGGGTCAGGTCTCTTTTTGTACCACATGAGTGGAATCATATTTTAATTAATAGAAGATATAAACACAGAAATAAGTTTGACACCACGTAGTAGGTTCTTACATCTCATCTACGCAACATGTATCTCCAGGTGGCCTGGCAGACTGGGGAGCAACTGTGGAGCCACCTTGGGGACTCCCATCTCTAGGGAACATGTAGAGGGCATATTTAACTCTGGAGAAGCATTAGGAGAAGCGATCTCTCTCCTTTCAGGCAGGAATAGTTATTTTATAGCTTGGACTGCTAATGGCCCGAGTCACTTTCATAGTTCACAGCAATGCAATGGGGACAGAATCCCTTCTATCTACTTGTAAGTGAACAACACAACACACAAGTGTAGCCTTGGAAAAATGTAACCACAAACATTTTCACAGTTCAGTAACCTTCTCTACATCTGATCCATGCTCTTAGCTTCCTCATCACACTTGACCATTCCACACAGGTGACTGTAGTCTACTTCAGAACTCCAAGGAAGAAACCTCTGAAATCCCATTCCAAAAGTCTAAGATTCAGTGAGGCCTGAGGGGGATGAGGGACAGCATTGGTGTCTGAGGCCTGGCCACAGGCTCCCTCCTCCAGGCAAACTGACCTCTCTGGACTGGCTTTCACTAGTGTTGAATAAATCCTCCAACATTGAAGGCTGAAATTTTTCTTTAACCTTTGGATCTATTGATTCTAAGACGGCATTGACTCAGGAGAGTGAGAAACCATAAACTGCAGGGTTCCATGAGGAGAAGAAAGAAGGAAAGATCCAAGTCACTGTGAAAAGAGCCAAGTGGGAAGATAAACAATGTCATTTCTCAAAGGGGTGTATCCAAGGGCTCACATATAGATGCTTATGGCAGCTCTACTCAGCTCAAAGTTGGACTAGCCAGGATAGCTCTGGAAAGTGAATGTACACACTGCGGCATATCCAGAGCACAGTGTATTGCTTTGGCTGAGGTGATGGCCTAATGAGTAAACCATTTGCCAGGCAAGTATGAACTCTTGAGTTCAGATCTGCAGGACATAGAAGCATGTATCTATAATTGTAATGCTCCTATGGTAAGAGACAAGACAGAAGGAAGCTGACAGGGCAGCTAGCTATAACATAAATTATAAAAAAGCTATAACAAACAACCAGAGACCCTGTCTCAGCTCAAACAAGATAGAAGGCAAGGAACAACACCTGAGATTGTCCTCTGACTTTGATACACACTCTGTTGCAGACACATGCACACACACACACACACACACACACACACACACACACACACACACACACGATGGGCTATAAATAGGATACAGAGTGATCTTAGATGAAAGAAGACAACTGGAAAAGGCTACAAACTGTGATTTCATCTAAGTAACATTCTGGAAATGTAGAACTATGGAGATAGAAGGAAGATCAGTGGTTTCTAGGAATTCAGAGAAAACCAAGGACAAAGTGCAGCTCAGAGAGGGTTTTTAGAGCCGTATGATGGTTACCATTAATTGTAAACTGGACACTCTGGGACTCTGGGTACATCTGTCAGGGATTGTCTAGATTTCACTGGACATGCCTGTATGGCATTGTCTTGATATGATGATTGGGATGGGAAACCCTGCCCACTGTGTGTGACACCATTCCCTATGCAGCAGATTCTGAACTGTGAGTGGAAAAAGTGAACTGAGCAATATATATATATATATATATATATCCATTGTTCTCTGCTCTTGACTATGGATGTTATGAGACCAGTTCTCTCAAGCTTTTGCTGTCATGAGACCCCTGCTATGCTGGGTTATACCCTAGAGCTCTGAATCTAATCAACTTCTTTCCCCTCAAATTGCTCTCAAGGTATTTTAACAACTGGGAGAAAAGTAAGGCAGGCAGTGAAAACTGTCCTGTGTGATGATCAATTTTGTGTGTTGAAACCCATAGAGTGCAACACAAGATTACATAGCTGTGTAGCCATTTTCTTCAGGTTAAATGTTACCTCCTAGAGGCGGTAGGGAGTTCTAAATTGCAGGAAACTAACTGGATTAAGTTCATAAATGTATGATTCACAAGGCCCCATCTGAATATTATAAAACCAGTGAACTACTGCTGGAGAGAGGAGACTCTCCAGTGGAGCTGCCTGCCAGCTGGACCTGGAACTCCCTTGGGAGCACAGCTTTATGAGTCGTCATCTATGTTAAGATGGAATTTTGGTGATGCATCTGCCTTTGAGTCATCCATGCTCCTGCAAGTAACCCCAGGAAACCCACTGACTCACCAAGCTAGACTTTGGTAGGATAATTTCTTTAGTCTGTTGTTAGTGCTGCATGTAGTGAATAAATGTTGTTCACAACTCCTTTTCATATGACAGGCCCTAATCCACCCTACGGATTTGGGCTGACAACATTGTCAAGTTTAGATTTGGGAATTGAAACAAACATACCACGCTCTGCATGTGTTGGGCAAGGGGATGGAGAGGAAACCTCTGTGCCTTTTACTCAATTTTTCTGTGACCTCAAAGACTCTCTAAAACATAAAGTCCATAGAAAATTTAATGTAAACTCTAGCCTTTGCTTCTGCTACAAATCCTTGATTTCCTGGCCCAATAAACTGAGAATCTATTCTGGTATCTCACTTATGACCCAATCCCAAGTCCTACTTTCCTGCTGAGTCTCCCTTTACATGAGGACTACCTCTCTTGTAGGTCCACCAAACTGAATGTTCAAAAATAGTAGGCAATGCTGTTACCATCCTAAGTGCTAGGGATTTTGCCTCACTTTCTTGTGCATGGCCTGCCACTTCTCTCAGGGTTAACTTTCACATGTCTTCCTTTTGAAAGCTAGAAGGGAATTTGCTGCTGGAATCCATTTGGCATCAGAGATCCTTAGCCATCTTCCTTTAGTGTCTTCAGAGCCATCCATGAAGCCGCCTGTTTTACCACAAGTGGATGCTCAGTTTGAGGAATACAGTGCTTCTGAACAACGGAGGGACTGGATTTCAAATCCATTAGTGTAATTCTACCAGGAGATATTGATGATCTGAGAAGGACACCCCATCACTAGAGATGTTGTATAACGTTTGCTTAGGATGGTCAGAGATGATAATAGGGGGCTCCATAATGAAGAGACATCTCTGCATTAGAGACTTGGATGCAGAAGGATTCCTGGGTTGCTTATGGTAAGACATGCATCACCATCAGAGGCTACAGTTTACTATGTTCAGAACAAAGACACCTTGACCGGCTTCACAGAAGGCTCCCCCAGGCTTTCCCTTGGGAGCCCCTCAAATCCATCAGGTGCTGTCTTTCTCCTTATTCTTTGATAAAGAACTTATCTAATAACCCATCTCCTGTCATGCTCCCTTATTGTTAATTAAATAGGAGTAGGTGATCAATTGGTCTGGATTAACATAATTAATCTTTAAATCATACATATTCAAAAGGCTCTTAGAAGCATCTGGGTATTTCCTTAAAAATTGCTAGAGACATCAACTTAGTACCAGCCTACTGAATGAACCAATGACTTTGAGAGCAGCATCTCCTTCACAGTGATGTCTTTGAAGCTAAGAAATCCCACTGCTACTTGGGTGGGGGTGGGGGGTGATGGATATTCTTTGAGAGAATTAATTCTCAAAAATAGTGTTTGTGAGAGAATAAAATTCCTTGCTGGGGTTTTTTGGAATCAGCAAAGCACAGAAACACCACCCCCCACATTTGTCTTCTTGGTTGTGAGCTGGTCTCACAACAGCCAAGCCATTGCTCCAGCCTGCCTGTGCCTGTAACTGCTAGCCTTTCAGAGAGTTTTACTATAGCACGGCTTTCCAGATGAATGATCACATGCAGCTGTATTTGAACCTTCCACTTCCCAAGGAACCCAATGACATTACCTGCACATCCTTGAATTCCCGCTGTTTGGACCCAGGCTTTTCACATCAAATTCTGCTTCACAGGCACTGGAAATGATCTTAATTGATCATTGTGCTTAGGTTGTAGGAACCAGAGCTAAAGGCTAGGCACAGGTACTCTATGATCTTGCAGCCTTTTATTCATCCTCATCATTATCAGGCTGGGAGTAAAAGACCAAGAAGAGTTTCTCCATGTGCCTCCATTCTTGTGGATTGTATGTACTTCTTTTCTGCTAAGAAAAAAGGACATTGGATGGTACATGCTTTAATTAATAGTTAAGACTTCCTGTAATCCTTCACCTTCTTCAGGCCAAAGTCAATTCCTCTGACCCAGTGGGGTTTTCAAAGTGGCCATTGCTGCAGTCATCCAAGTCTGCACATTTGGTACTGAATGCTAATGACATGCAGTGCAAGGAGGTGGGAGTGGGGGGTGGGGGGAGTCTCTGTGTGTGTGTGTGTGTGTGTGTGTGTGTAAGAAACCAGCTTATAACAATAGCTTTAGTTCATCAAGCCATCTGAAGGAGCTGGGGCTCAGGCCCTAACCTCCCACACATCTAAGCAATTCGCGTCTATGTAAATCTGCCTGCTCCTTCGGTTCCCCAAGCTGCTATTTATGGAGGATTTTTAGTCTGGGAGAAACTGTTAAGTAAAGCATGCAGTTTCAATAATCTTTTATACATAATGCCAGGACTCTTTAAGTATACTGAGAATGGATATGCCCCCATTTTACCTGGTTGACATGGTTTTTAAATGCACCAACCTTGATCTTTTAGATTAGAGGATCCCATTAGGTGAGGATCCCAGGCTCAGAAAGCTAGCAAGGAGCCTAGAGACGTTGAATAGTAGAGGTAGCTAGTAGTAAAGCAATATAATAATAATAGTAGTAGTAGTAGTAGTAGTAATAAATAATAGTAATAACAGAGATGAGGTTAAACTGAAGGCCTGAAGCTATGGAACAGAGTGTCTCCATGTCCCCTTTCTCACACTCTAGTCTCAGGTCCATCTGCAGCACTGAGAAGGATTTCTCTCCTGGTTTCTCTAGTTAAGGCTTAGTCCCTGTATAAAATGTGTCTGGTCATGTACTAGGCACACAGGAAGGAAATCATTTCTGCTACATGAGGTATTGTTGTCGGAGGGTAGTGAGTGTTGACCATTTTAGTGCTGTGCTATATTTTCCAGGCTTTAATAATGAACACATTATTAGACTAGGAGGAAGGCAACACATCATGTTAAAAATCAAATCACTTCTCAGGCGTTCTCTGTTCACGGTGATTCCACATCACCCTCAGCATTATATAACCAGTGTTTCATAATCTCCTTTTCAGGTGTCCGTCCTTCTCATTGGGCCCTGGACACACACAGGGCTGGCTATTCCTCCTTGAGCTTCTTTCACAGAAAGTGTCTGTCACAGTGGGGGCCTGGGCAGGGTGTGTGCTGAATGAGTCAGGAAAAGAATTCATGAATAATGTTATCAGATGAACAATGGATGTACTCACAGCAGTTTGCCTGTATCTTCTGCCTCCATAGTGGATAAAGATGTCTCTAAATAGTGCTAAAAGGGGTTCTCTTTGGAATCCATTGTCATCTGTCTCCTCTCTTCTGGAAGGGTTCCCTGTCTCCTCTGATTACCTCCAGACAAAGGTAGACTTTATACTTTGCCGTGCTCTCCGATAGGCAACACTCTGAAGGGCACCCTGTCCCACCCCTGAGACCACTCTAAATGAACATATTTATTTTTTTAAAGTTATAATCCCAGAACAATGTTCTCATAGGCAACAACCAGACTTAAGCTTGTATAATAGAGGCTCCATTCTCCCAAATGCTCCTTGACATTTGTGTATTAGCGAATTCTTTTGTTCTCTTCATTCCAGCCCACTAGAGCCTAGGAGTAAAGATGCCTACGCATAGGAGGCAATGCCACACAGGACTCCAGGTGGCACTAAGAGAGGGGTGGGAGAAACTGTCCTTGGAGGATCATGCTCTGTTGCCACTTAGGGACACCGTTTGGTTTCTTACAGCAACAGAAGAGCTGAGCTGCCTCCCATGTACCACTGGTTAATTAGGACAACTGTTCCTGGCCCAGCATCTAGTCATTTTAAGGGGAAATACTGGGAATCTATGGTTTGGAAGTAGCGGCCATAGGGAAGCAGCTATATCCTTTTTCTTATCCCTGCTACTGCTATGCAGATGCTTTTTGTTCTCAGCTCTGCAAAGAAACTGCTGACTCATCCACTTCCCCTCCCTTCACCAGGATGAAAGAGTATAAATAATTTACATTAAGATATCAAGACAAGCAGTGGTTTTAAATTTGTTGCATTCTTGGCCAGAATTGCTTTCGTGACAATGAATTAAACTAAAAAGGCCACCAATGAATGCTCTAAGCATTTTAATATGGTCAGAACCAACCCTTTTTCTGCAAAGTCCTAGCTTGAAGGTCACGAAGTTTTATACTGCCTTTAGCAGAGTGTAGGAACAGGCATACACTCTGTGTGTGTGTGTGTGTGTGTGTGTGTGTGTGTGTGTGAGAGAGAGAGAGAGAGAGAGAGAGAGAGGGGGACAGAGACAGAGAGATAGAGAGATGACAGAGACACAGAGAGACAGAGAGATGTGAGAGACAGAGAGAGACAGAGAGAAAAAGAGTGAGAGAGAGACAGAGAAAGATACACAGAGAGACAGAGATGAGAGAAGACAGAGATAAAGAGGCACCTAGAGAGAGACAGAGGTGAGAAACAGAGAGAGAGAGAGAGAGAGAGAGAGAGAGAGAGAGAGAGAGAGAGAGAAGCCTCAAATGGCATTCTTTTTTTAGCTGCTACCCACCACCGTGCTTTTTGAGACAGTGTTTCTCCTTCCAGTGGAACTCACCATGTCTGACTGGACAGTGAGCCCCAGAGTTCCCTCTGTTTCCATCTCTACATAGCTGGGAATCTATACTCATCTTTTTCACTTGAATTCTGGGGATCCCAACTCCTGTCCTTAAGTACTGTTACTATCTGAGCCTTCTCCTCCACCTAGTGTTAGGGTCTTAATGCATCTTCTATTAGAGAATGAACTATTTCATGGGACCAGAGATGAGCAATACACCCTCTTCATGCCTGGAGCAAAGGAGAGCATCAAAGGACACTCAGAAGCTCAGCAGCCTTAACACTTTGTTAACCTTAATTAGATAATTTCTGTATTGCTTTCAAAAGATGCAGGGCATCCCCTTAGGCAGCAGCACTGTAGAAGCAAGGGACTGGCTGCTCTAGGTTAAGTGTGGGCTCCTGTTGGGATGATTTTCCTGAGTGCCTTCCCGACTCAGATAATCAGACTCACTCAGTGGAGCCCTTATATCAATTTACAAGCAACTAGGCAGCCCTTGTCCAGTGCTGACCATTCCGGTTCTTGGCTCCTATTTTCTTCAGGAGTCTACATCCTGCTGTGTTTAGACCCTGTGATCTTAGACTTGGTTATATAATTCATATGCTTATACACATGTATACATATATATATACACACACACATATATATAGATGTGATATTTTATGATTTCTTTAAGAATTTCATAATACAATGTTTTAAAATATATATTAACTCCCCACTACTTTTGCTAATTTCACCCAGATACACCCCTTCTGAACTTCACATTTCCCTCCCTCCCTCCCCCTCTTTTTTAACTCACGGATTCCTGTGGTGGAATATTATTTTAAGGTGTGTGACTTTTGTTCATGCTGCATTTGTTTAGCTCCGTGAAGCTGTGAATCTTTGCCTGTCTAAACCGCCTGGCTGTCTAATAAAGAGCTGAATGGCCAGTATCAAGGTAGCAGCAAGAATAGGCGGGGCTGGCAGGCAGAGAGGATACAGAGAAGGAGAACTGAGGAAGAGAGGGGCAATGAGAGAGCACGGGAAGGCTGAGCTTCCACTTCCACTTATTCTCTTCCACAGTGTTTTCTATGTTAACCTTGGTCCTCTGTGAACTCTCTCCTCTGAGGACACCACTGGGGCTTGGAAATCACACAGTCTATTCTTAGCTCATAGTTATCTTGGATTTTTTGCTGAATTTGACACTACGGATATGTGTTCCATTCACGCCTCCCTCCCACACCTTTTACCATTGTGGTCTGTGAAATCCTATGCTGGTTTCCAATACCCTTCAGTGTCTGGTTCTCCTATGACGATACGATACACTGTGCCCTCACTCTCCAGACCGTGTTGTGTGCTATGACTGCAGTTGCCATGGGTGTTGAAATACAGAGCTTGTTTTCACTGTGCACATCCACCCACTCCACATGAAGCAACACCCCGAGAACCTTCTCGGAGGCCATATGTGAACTGCTCATATCTCCTCATCAGTTTTGCACCAAGATCCCAGTTATTTATCTTTAAGAACCTAGGGTTCCTTTCTCTGAGAGTACAAATATGCACGCTAATGTCATAATTGCATCACTGTCTCCTCCCCCATACCCCCAATTCCCTTTAGTAACACCACCATTTTTCAAACTGTTCATATTTAATAATCTGAAACTCATGCGCACCAGGCAGGTATAATAACCCTGAGCTGCCCTCTTACTCCTTGTTTTAGTTCAGTTTCTATCACAGTGGTGAACATCATGACCATAAACAGCCTGAGGAAGGAAGGCTCTATTTGGGCTTTACCTGTCCTGATCACATGACTTTCACCAAGGACTGCAGAGTGGGAACCTGGAGATAGGAGCTGGTGCAGAGACCACAGAGAAGTGTTGCTCCCTGGCTTGCTTCTCATGGCTTGCTCAGCCTGCTTTCTTCTAGCACCCAGGACCACCAACCCAGAGGTATCCCTGCCCACAGTGAACTTGGCCCTCCCCCATCAATCATCAAACAAGACAATGCACTATAGGCCAGTCTGATGGGGACATTTTCTCAATTGAGGTTCCCTCTTCCAAAATTACTCTAGCTTGTATCAAGTTGACATGGAATCTAGTCAGAATACCTTCCTTTTCTCTTATACTACGTAAACTCATGTTTCATCATGTTACTTCAATAGTAAAAGCATACTCGAGACATTTGTGTATATCATCGCTCCATTATATCGTAATAAGCTTCTCATTTATGGTATTACTTCCAGTTCTTCAAATTACAAGTGTCTCACCTTTCTCCATCAGTTCTCCATGCTCAGTTTTATTTTCTGTGATGAGTTTAACTTTGTTCTCAACTAGAACATCACGTCCACTTCTCATCCATCCCACCAAATCGCAACAATTGTGTAAGGTTCTGTTTGCATGCATTATCTTCTATAAAAAGCACTGGTAATGATTCCCATGCCATTAGTCACTGCTACCATGGAATTCGCTGTATAGTGTCTACTAGCTTATGTATGGTAATTCCATCTCTCACTTTAGTAGTGAGCTTCCTATGCAAAGATCCTTTTTACCCAGTCCTTGCAAATAATATGTGATCAATAAATCCTTCATTGACTTACAATTCCTCAATTTAACCAACATTTGTTGACTGAATAAATTATTGGATGAATAAATCAAATTTGATTGATTGACTCATTGATTGACTCTATTGATTCAATGCAATATTGGGCACAGTTCCCTGCATTTTAATTTGAGGGGTGAGTGTCACCAATATTTGATTTCTTTCCCCCTCCCAACAATTCCCGGAATACAGCCCCATAAATAAATTCCTGGGATCGATATGTCTGCAACAACCTCCTGGTGCAGTAATAGCAGAACGTTAGCATCTGAATATTAATGACAGAGTCAACCATGCCCAGTGACTTTTGCTTTGAAACATCAAAGACACGATATAAATCTCAATAAAAAGGCAAATTAAGCCCTGGCTTTCTTCCTAGAAATGACACTTTTAAAACCAGATCATTTTTTTCTTTAGATTGGGAGGAGAATAATATTTCAGAAACCAGGGCAGAGTAGGTGATGTTTCCAGTCTACAGCCTACTTAGTGGAAATCACTTATGATGAACTAACTGAAAGATAAGAACATTTTTGTTCATATTGGTCTTGGAGAGCCTAGTGTTCAAACTATAGTGTATCATTGGGGTATGCTAGGCACCATGGTGTGTACCTGTTATCCAAGCATTCAGCTGGTGGAAGCACGAGAATCAGGAGTTCAAGGCCAGTCTCTGCTACTTAGAAAGTTCAAAAATTCTGGTTATCAGGATACTGTAGCAACCAGGCTGAAATCAAGAAGCAGGAAAGCTGGTATAAGATTTGGAAGGAGACAGAGACATTCAGAAAAGCTCAGTGGAAAAGAGCAGAAAGTAAAAAAAATAGGTTCCATAGTGTAGTGAGATGTTTTGTTAGAAGTCCAGTGAGATGCCGAGAATCCAGAGGGTGAACAGAGCCAGAATAACTGGGCTCATTGTGAGCTTCCCTGAGGAGCAATCTCTTGATGGCCAGGCGCATAGTTAACTGCCCCTCTGCTGAGATGAAATGATTAGCTCCTGCTTTATCTCCCTACTAAAACCAGTCAAACCTGTTCTCCCAGTGTGACAGGAAATGGCACCCTTTCTGAGAGGAAATTCTCTATTGGTGTCCACTGATTAACACTTCTCTCTAACAATGGCTCATTGGCCCCTGCTTACCTCTGCTCCCGAGGACCATGCACTACCATATAACTGAATATACTGGAAAGTTCCTCCCTGACCATAGCATATTGCCTTGTACATGTTGCTGACCTATTTTCATTCCCTACAAACTATAATGTTTCAAGGTCCTGCTGTTTTCTCTCCTCCCTTTTCTTCTTCAAACTTGCAAGGAAAACTCTCTATGATTCTGTTATTCTTCTTTCGTAATGTATTTTTAACAGAGACAGATATGTCAAGGTCACCCTACAAGGAAAGCAGACCTCATAGAATCTAAATAAGTGAAAGCAAACATTGCTGTCAGCCCATCCAGCCAGGGTCTAGGAGCTTAGAGGCATGTTAATTGTTCTGGGCTGCTTAGAGTGCATGCTAGATGCTTTCTAAATATTTAAAACTCAGGGATGGAGCCCTTCATGAATATTGCATTTCATATAGGTGGCTCCTATATGTGAGGTAGGATAATGCTTCCAAGATCCTGAAGTACCAGAAAGTGCCCATGATTGGGACACAAAAGATGGAGAAATAAATACCATGGATGCATCCAAAGAAAACTAGAAGAAAAAAATAAACTAAAAGAAATATCAAGTTGATCATTAAAAAAATCATCAATGAAAAATATTTGGAAATTTTATAAACCTCACCGGATTGGCATAAAAGGGAGAAAACATATATTCATTACTATAACAACAAGTATGGATAAAAGGAATATATCTTAAATTCTATAGGTATTAAATAATGAAAAAAGAGCATGAACTGATACAAATAAATTCAACAAGTAAAATAAGATACAATTCTTTGAATGAATAACTTTTAGGAATTTATTGAAGAATAAATACAAAATCTGAAAAATTCTATACCTATTAAATAGGATTAATAATTAAAAATTTCAGGGGGAAGTTTTAAGCCTAAATTTCTTTACTATAAACACTATTTTTTAAAAAAGCAAACCAAAACAAACACTGAATGATGAAAGACCACCGATTTTACTCCATTACTTCAGAGGCAGGAGATCACTCCTCAAAGGATTTAGTGAAGGCAGCACAATTCTAATACTTAAACCTGACAAAAACATCACAAGAAAATTATAGACCAATATTCCTTGTGAATTTCATTGAAAAATCCTAAACTATCATTAACAAATCAGACTCAGAAGTAATACAGAAAACATAAAATGTAATTGCCACGTGGGGCAATTATCTCAGGGATAATAGGTACCTTAAGAGTGATCAGTCAATGTACTTCATTGCATTGATGAAATAAAGAGGAAAAAACACACAGTTTCAGTGTGTAAAGGAAAGTCATCGATAAACCCAACAGCCGTCCATGGTTAAGGGTCTTACTGAAGAAGGGAAGGAAGCTCTGCCAGTGTGATAAAGAAATCCATCAGACTTCACACTGAGTTACAGCCTGGAGAGAAAGCAAAGGAACCATTCCCATTGCTATTCCTCCTAAGTGACATTGTACAAGAAGGTCTATCTCTAATGGAATGCCCCCCCCCCAGAAATAATAAAGCCAAAAGTTGGAAAGGAGGAAGTCTTGATTCAGAATTGAGGATGTGGCAACAAATTGAACCAGTGAGTATATTTAGCAAGACATAAAAATATACACCATTAGTATTTTAAAATATCTTATTTCTATATACTAGCAACAAACCATCGAAAAAACGGAACTTTAAAACTATGCCATTTTAAAAAGCACCACCCCACCCCACCTCCAGTATCTTGGAGTAGAGCCATCAAAGATGTGTAAGACCTCTATACACGATAGCACAAATATTGCTGGAAGATACTAAGTATTAAGGAAAAGTTCAATAATTGGAGAGATGTAACCCACTGACTGCAAAAGTTAAATGAGATGTCAGTTATTTTTTAATTGTATTTTATGTATATGAATGTTTGACCTATATGTATGTCTGTGTACCATGTGTATACTTGGTGCCCTCAAAGGTCCAAAGAGGGCCTTGGTTCCCCTGGTTATAGACAGTTGTATGTATGTATGTATGTATGTATGTATGTATGTATGTATGTATATATCATGCTGCACTATCCCAGTTAAAATCCCAGCAGAATTTTCATCTGTATAGAGGTTGGTAAGTGAATGGAAACACAGAGCAGCCTTGAAGGAGAGTGCAAGTGGTTGGAAAACTTACTCAGGATTCTTTTCTAAAAATAATTTATTTAATTTTATTTTATGTGTATTGGTGTGAGGGTGTCAGATTCCCTAGAATTGAGTTAGAGTTGAGTTGTTAGCTGCCAAGTGGGTGCTGGGAATTGAACCATGGTGCCCTAGAAGGGCAGCCAGTGCTCTTAACCACTGAAACATCTCTCCAGCCCCCTTACTCAGGAATCTAAAACTGGCTACTGTTAATTGAATTTTGTTGAAGACATAGGAACTAAATGGACAAGAAGATGGACTTTTTTTGCAAATGGAAGTAGAATTGGATAATTGTATAAATAACTCTGACCTGTACCCCACCTCACACATAAAAATTAATTTAAAATGAATCTACATGTATAATTATGATCAAAATGATAGTTTTTAGAGAAGAACTTAGAAGAATGTTTTGGGCAGCAATGGTTATTTGGCACATAAAAACCACTAACTGTAAATAAAAAAAAAATGAGTTTCATCTAATTAAGATAACTTGTGCTTGCCAAAAGACATCATCAAGGCATCAAAGGGCAGGTCACAAACTGGGAGAGAATTTGAAACATAGATAGTTAAGAAAGTGCTTGTGCTAAAAAGTCCTATAAATCAAAGACAACCAATAGAAATGGCTAAAAACTTGAAAAAGTGCTCAACAAATAAAAATAGCTTAACTCACCTATAACCCTAGTGCGTTGGGGTCTGAGCAGGAGGATGGCTGTCTCTGGCTGGCTGCCAGCCTGGCTGGAGATTCAGTGAGAGACTTGGGAGAGAGTTACCTGGGAAGAGGGAGCTTCAGCTGAAGAATTGCCTTGATCAGGTTGGTCTGTGACCATGTTTATTTTGTGAAGCATTTTCTTAATTGCTAGTTAATGGAGGAGGGCCCAGTCCACTATGGGTGGTCCAATCCCTAGGAAGGTGGGCCTGGGAGACATAAAAAGAGCTAGTGGAGCAGGTCAGTGGAAGCAAACCAGTAAGCATATTCCTAGGTGCTTAAGCCCCTTCTCCTGCTGTGGCTTCTCTCCATCCTGGACTGTAACCTGTAACTCAAATAAACCCCTTCTTCCTCAGGCTGGCTTTGGTGTTTTGTCACAGCAACAGAAAACAAAACAAAACAAAACTAGAGCAGAATAAAATATCCAGGATCTGGGTCCTTGCGTGTGTGAGCATGTACACATGCATCCTCACACACAGGTTCATATATACCACACTAATACATCACACACGAGTCTTTTTTAAATGAAAATGTAAAGTATCAAGTCATATACCTAAGTTCTATGAGTTTTACTTCTTGGACGTTGCTCTTAAATAAAACAAACAAAAAATGTTTGGTAGATGCTGCAGAGACTTCTGCAGACCATACTGCAGAGAATCAGAGAGAATGACTCAACAGGAAGGAGGTGTGAGTAAGCTGTAGGAGAGGAGCAGAGCTCTGTGGGATGACTGGCATCCACAGGGAAGGAGTGGGTGCTTGTGGGTGGTTTCCCATAGACCAATCAAATGCCTAGTGATTCCTGCAGCTCACAGTAACATCATGACTCATCAGGAGTCTATGAACCACCGGAAAACACTTCAATACAGTTACTTCTTTGTTGTAGTTAATTTAAATGGACAAACGTGTTTAAATTTTTTTGTATCAACTAAAAAAACATACATTTGTGAAAGTCATATTTATCATTTCTTAAGATCTGCTGAGCTTATTCTTTCCCTTCCTTCCTTCCTTCCTTCCTTCCTTCCTTCTTCCTTCCTTTCCTCCTTCCTTCCTTCTCCTCCCTCATTCCCTCCATCAGTGTATGAAGCACCCAGCATGCAGGAGGTCCTAGGTTCGATCTCTGGAGCTGAACAAAACGAATTATCTTTGTGCTTGATTGTATACTATCAATACCAACACTATAGGAGACAGGCTGGAAAAGCTGGGAATGACCTTAACAGCTTTGTTAAGGTTGCTATGGCTTGTGTTGTCCATGTCCACTACAGGTAGACATTTTGAATACTTGACTCCCAGTTTGCAGAGCTGTGGAAGCTTTATGAGGGGGGCAAAAATGGGTCACTAAGGGTGGGCCTTTTGAGCTTCTACCTACCCCCAGTTTGGGCCTGCTTCCTCGCAAGCCAGTGGAGAACACTAGCTGCAGGTTACTGCACCATATGCATAGTTGCATCACCACCATCCCTTCTCTCCACAAGGTGCGAAATTTCTCTAAAACAGCAAACCCTGCGTCTTTTATATTGTCTCTGTAATGTATTTTGGTCACAGCAATTGAATACAGAGGCGGATGCGATTTAAGTTCTCAGTAGATTAAAAATGTATTGAATGCACAGCTTGAGTTCTAGTTTTCTCATTTTAGGGATTTGACTTTAATTTTTATGTCATCTTCTGCTGATAACAACACTGTATGTAGAGCTCTGACTTTATGTACTTGAATCATGTCTTGTTATAGAAGGCTCTCTATTATATGATCTCAGGCTCCCTTACCATCTAAATCCTTCTCGTTCATGCAGTTAGCACATCTCCATCCTTCTTTATATACCATCCCGCTCATTGGATAGTAGTTTCCATATAAAATTCTTTTGCTACTTTTCTGTCTATCAAATTTGCCCTGCTCCAGAGGGCCCATGAACAGAGGTATGTTTACTATAATGACTACTCCCTCCTCTGCTTCCACTGTATTTGGGGTTACTATCATTTATTTAGAAACCCTACCTACTGCCTTGTATCACTTACCCTTTAATATGTCCGTGTTATTTTTTGTTTTGTTTTGCCTGCAGCAAGAATCGCTTAATATATACAGGATCAGTTAATATATACTCTCATATACGCACTTTACCACAGCATCTAGTTGCATTCTTTTTACTTAAAAACATTAATTTTCTTTGTTTTTAATGTTTATTTTATTATTTGTGGGTAAGAGGGCTTTGCCTGCATGTATGTCCGTGTACTGCAACCATGCCTGGTGCTCAAAGAGGTGGAGAGCCTCCATGTGGATGTTGGGAGTTAAACTTGGGTACTTCCCAAGAACAACGAGTGCTCTTAACCATTGAGCAAACTCTCCAACCCTGTTTATTTTTAATTGTATGTGTATGCCCACATGCGTGCAGGAATTTCTGGAAGTTAGAAAAGGGTGTTGGGTCCAGGGAAGCTGGAATTGCAGAAAGCTGTAAGATGCTTGACTTAGGTGCTGGGAATCAAACCCAGGTCTCATAGAAGGGCATCAAGCATACTTAGTTGCTGAATCATCCAGTTGTTTAATTTTTAATAGCTGTTCAATAGATTTTATAGGATTTACTGAGTGTTTTTACTCATGTTCAGAAGAACTGTAAAATGCTCACACTTTTGATGTAGACTCTTAGCATGTATCTCGAACTGGTGTTGAACTCAAATACCTCTCCTGTGTCTACCTTCTGGGTGCTGGGATCACAGGCATTAGCTGCATTTTATAATCATATCCATCTAGGGGCAGGGGAAGGAGAAAAAGAGGTTTAAGTATTTAAAAATTCAATTGCCCAGAGGAAGACACATTTGCTGGAAAAATATGGTCTCAGAGGCTGCCACATTGAATGTGCCATGATGTTGATGGATGCGAGCATGCCATTAGCAACTAAATCACAGACCAAGAAGCATAATCTTCTTTGGCATCTTGTATTCGTTACTCATTTAAAGTTTAAAAGGGAATGGCATGAATAAATGAAGCAGCTACATGAAGGTCAGTCTGTTCAACAGAAAGGATTCCATGAAAGTTCCAGGATACACTTGAAGCCCTTTGGATACCAGTCAATCATGAAACTAAAAATAGCTTCTGAGTGCTCGGCTTGCTTGTGAATTTGCTAAGAACAGATGAGAGATATACAAGAATAATTAATTCTGGTTGCACAGAGAGTTTGTCGGTCTTTGAAAATTCTGGTGCTAATGAGATGTCCTTGTGCATAAAATGATTGCCATGCAAACCCAATTAGATGGAACCTGTGTAAAGGTAAAAGGAGAGAATTGACTCCATATGAGAGCTGTGCCATGTGCATACCTCCTATTTCTTTCTCTTTCACACACACATGCACTTGCACACACAATTACACATTGATCAATAAAACAAATTTAAAAATTCTAGCCTGATAAGAGTATCAATCAAGGCTATGTGATGAAAGCTATTTGGGGGACTGTAATAACACCAATTTTCTATTCATAACATATTAATGACTGCCCTAAACCTTATTATGTATATCCTTTGCATTCCACAAGGTCCTGTATACCATACCTGTCTATGTCCATTGTAACAATTTTCTAATTTCCTTGTGCTATCGTCTACTTGTTCTTCAGCTGAACACTATACAGGTCTTCCTGTCTCAGAGCCTAAACCAATAATTTCTTCCTTTTATCTGTGATACTCTATTGCTGTTGGCTACATCTATGTATGTATTCATGTTGCTTCTGGGGGAAGCCATAGGATATCCTTTCATCACAGAGTCTTGAAGCCTTCTGTGTACCTCTGTTTCATCCAGCAAAGAGAAAACAGAATAAATTAAGTGCATGTGCAACTTTTCCTTGAATGTCTGTCCTCTTCACTAGATTTTGCTTAGGTTGAATAGCCTCTTCTCTGAGCTCCTGTTTCCAGTGTGCAGGAATCTCTCTCCATCCTTTCTACCTTCTGAATTGTGAGCTCAGAGCTTGAGAAAATGAATAAGAATGTTGTGGCTTACCCTCTGCCAGTGCTGGTTTGCTGGTAGGAACAAGCCCTGGACTGTTGTATACTCTGGGAAAAAGGAAGGAAGAAAGAACTAATGTCACTTGTCCAGCAGGGCAATCACTTAAGTGGGGAAAGCTGATAGGATTTATCAATACCGTTGCTGAAGCTGCAGTTTTATTCCAGTGTTTGCTGTTTTAGTCTTATTTTGCACAAAACTCAAAGGGGGAAAGAACAAGATGCAGACAGTCCGACTAAATGATTAGCTTGCTTTATTATAATACTAAGAATTAGCACCCAGCTCAGTGCTTTAAATATTTATTAACTGTGTGAATTATTTAACCTCTCTAGCTGCTTGCCTTAAATATAAAGTGGTGCGTGTGCCTACAAATCTAGGTGTGTTTTGTGGGTTTCCAAGGCACCGTGTAAAAGTGCTCAGTACAGTTCTTGGCAGGAGACTAAGTGCTAAATAGGTGGCAGTTATTATCTGCTTGAACCAACTGAGAAGAATTCTCTTTCAGAGATGTTTGATTTAACTCAGTGTTGGAGTAATAATAACTCCTACCTAATCACATCCTCTTGGTTAATTTTCTTAAAAACAATGCAAATATTTTTCTGCCTGATGATATATACATGATAGAGATGATCTACACTATAAATAAAATAGCCAACAGACACAAGTAGACATATGAAATTACCCATGTGACAGGTCACCAAGGAGCTGGAGTCGCAGGCAGTTGTGAGCTGACTGATGTGGGTGCTGGGAACTGAACTTGGGTCCTCTGCAAGAGCTGTGTGTGCTCTTAACCACATAGCCATCTCTCCAGCTCCTGTTTCTTTTGTTACTAATCCTTCCAAACTGAATTATTGAGAAAGCATTTTCAAAACCTTAGAGTTTTTGGTTTTGGTAGAAATTTGGTATTCTGGTTTTGGTAGAAATTTACTTCGTGAACTGCACAGTCCATGGTACCAGGCACTGGCCCCTCTCATGCTGGGCATTCTAAAGACCAAGTTTGATGCATGGTTGTATTCTGCTATCAGCCTCTCAACTTTTGTGGCTACAGACTCTGCCTTAAGGCTTTCAGCTTTAGTTATGCATGTCAGTAATAAATGGCACCAGACAAAGCTAGTGTCTTAGGGCATAGACCATAAAAGAGAAGATGTCTTGGTATGGAAGGCCAGTGGTGTAAAACAAAAAGTCTTTTTGTAACTAAATATCTGTGAGAAATTTCATTGGAACAAATGTAAAGTTTCTTCCATTTAGTGTGTGTGTGTGTGTGTGTGTGTGTGTGTGTGTGTGTTGACATTTCAAACAGACTGGTGGGTCAGCCAGTCTTTGGATCCGTTCATCTCCACTTCCATCTCCAGTGCTGGTGCTACAGATACATGCTGCTGTGCCCAGCTCTTACATGAGTGCTAGGGATTTGAACTCAGATCCTTGTGCTTGCATATTGGTCACTTTACCCACTGAACTATCTCCTTTGCCTCATGTGTCCCATTTCTTTTTTATTTTTTAAGTGTTATTTATTTTATGTGTATGTATGCCTGAAGCCCTTGGGGCCAAGAGAGGGATTTAATAAATCCCTCATGATATTGATAGATTATTATCATCATGCAAAACCCTATTAATTAACACACAGCAGCACTATATTTTGGCACAGAACATGTTCTAGTCCATTTGAACTACTATAATAGAATACCACAGGCTGAATGGTTTAAACAACAGAAATTTATTTCTCATGGTCTGGGAGCTGGAAGTCTAGAACCAGGGTGAGGGAGTATTGTGTCCTGATAAAGATCTTATGGGTTTTGAATAAATGTCTTCTCCTTGTGCAGAAAGAAGCTGTGATGGTACAGGCTCCCTTTCACAAGGGCAAGTCATAATGTTACAACAGCCTTGCTCAGGATTCCTGGGAAGCCCATTAGGGAAATCACCTGAGTGGAGGTCTAGCATCCAAGCTACCCAATACATAAAAGTGTCAATCAAATTGGGGGGATGAATCACCTGATGATGAGACCACCTCTGAGAAGGGACCCTGCCTAGGAAGGCAAATCCACCTTGAACCATGCAAAGAGGTAAGAGGAATAATTAGCACTTTCATGAGACAATGTACTTTTTCTTCCTAGAGTTTCTGCTTCCTGTGGCTACAGTTCCCTTGAGCCACCTGCTTTCCTGGGTCCTGACTTGGAAGGAGTGCCAGTTCTTTCTCTTTTCTAAGCAGCTTCCCTTTAGTTTTGGGTTTTACTCTTTCTCCAAAACCTCCCTCCCTGCCATGTGGCTGCTTGTCTTGATAAACTAGCCTTCCTTCATCTTGGGTTGGAAAGCCATCTTATAGTAAAGACAAACTAGGTTCATTCCTGTTTTCGTTTAAATCAGTTTCTCAAGGATTGGGCTATGCCCCGCCTGTAAAGATAACTACAAATGGCCCTGTACTGACTGTTCCAGGAAATAGCCACTAAACTTTTGTCTTAAAATTTGTTGTTAGTTCCATCTTGCAATCCTACCTTTGTTTTAAAAGGGTGCTGTGACTACCTATTGTTATGACTACCTTATAACCACCTTGCAACCATGCCTTTGTTATGCTTATGTTCTGCTCCTATAACCCTGCCTATTTTTTCTGCCAAATTCCCCATTTGGGAATCCCCTATTCCTGAGCTATAAAAACAACGTTGTCTTCCTCACGTCCAGTGCTGACCTCTTTGAATCAGGCCTTAGGAAGAGGCAGTCCATGTATATGAGTAAAACAGTCTCTCTTTTAATTCATTGCTTGTTTTAATTAGTTTGCCATGATGACGTGTGTTGGTGGTCTTTCTCCTCCCATCTTTGGGATTAACAGTCTACCACTTGGCTGACCTCCATGCCTTGGCATGGCTCTTTCTCTCTTACACTCCCAAATACCCATCTATAATATTAATGCCAAGGAATTTGGGGTCCACTTTGGGGTTCTTAGTTTCATTAATAAACTGATTTAAGTAGGTGCTCAAATGGAAGTTCTAGGAGAATTTAATTTATTAGAGCTCCAAAGAGCTGTTCATCCCCTGGAGCAGAGAGGCTGGAAAAGGAAAAACCAGTTGTGCCATTTAATCTAGTATGCAGGTCTGTCATTTGGCAGGTGAGCGGTCACATGATGGGGAGGGGCTTAAGAGAAAAAGAGATAAACCCATGCATACAGTCATCCTCTGTCCTCCAAACACATTTTGTGACAAACACATACACAATAATCTGTGTGTGTGTGTATATCATATATATATATGTATATACACACATACATATATACATATACATATACATACATATATATATATATATATATATATATATATATATTAGAACAAAAAGGCCTGGTAATTACATGTATGATGCCACTACCAAAATCCCTGGCAGAAACAGCACAGAGCAGCCCCTCTGCAGTAGCAGCAGCAGCAGCAACAGCAGCAGCGCAGGGAGTGGCTTGTTCACATGGTAGAGAACAGACTAAAAGGAGGGGTGAGTATCTCAGCAAGCAAAGGAACAACCCAACCCATACGCAACTTGACCGAAACAAAGCAAAACAAAAGGCCCCAAACACAAAACAGGAGCCTGTTGGCAGACATTTCAAATTAAAGCCTTAGCACAAAGGAACCAATAGTTCTCAGACCGGTCTGTTAAAATTTTCTACAGAAATTATTTTTAAATCTTATCAGTAATTCTGTGTTTGAGGAAATTATGAAATATGTGGACACTGGGACTTGGAAGTTGGTTGGCCAGTCACAAAGCAGGTAACCAACCGACAGAACTCAGGCTGGCTTTGGCTGCAGTCTTGCAAACATGCAAACACTTCTACAGAAGTTTGCATTGCATTCTGAGAGCTCTAGCGAGCTGTGCTCCTGAACCACAGGGTGGATTTCCTCTGAGGGCTTCGAGACACAAGGGGAAATGGTGTTGTGCAGCTCAGAGTCCAAAGAGGGTTGTGAATGTTGTCGTCACCAAGCACTGATCAGTGTGTGGGATGAGCAGTACACAGTGGGTGTCGGATTGTTCCCCATAGTTAAAGGTGTGGGGGAGAAAGAGGGAGAGAGAAGGGGGGAGGGGGAGAGGCACGGAGAGACAGGGACCAGAAAGGCAAGAGGGAGGAAAAGGAAGGGAGACAAAAGAGGAAAGAAAGGGAATGGGAGGGAGGAGAAGGGGAGGAAGAAGGAAAAGAATCAGACCCTGCTGCTGCCTATGCAGGCTCTTCTGGGAGCCTGGCCAGAACAGGGACTGGAGTAGCTTGGCCCTCTCTCTAAGCCTCTGTTTTCTCACCAGCAAATTGAGTTGAGGCTTGGAGTCCAAATTTTCTGCCCTTTAAATATACCTGTGCCCAGAGAAGGCGTGAAAGCACCGGGTCTTACCCTCTGCCAGCCCAGCACATCCCTTCATCTGTGGCTATAATAATATCCTCAAATAGATCACTCAAAGTAAAGAGGGGGCAGGTTGCCGGCTGGTTAATTTAGTTCCTTGTAAATTACCCTAACCAAGGAGGTTCATTTACATAATCAGGGAGGTGGTCTGCACAGACAAACTCATGTTTTGCTTGGTGACCCACACCTGACAACTCCATACAGGCAGTTTATTGCTTCTGGGGACAGCAGCAGCTGCTCCTGGGGAGGAAAGATCAGTGCACACAAAAGCCTGAGTCATTCTAGGCTGGAGCGAGGAATCCTGAATCAAAGGCTGCTGGGAGGACTCAGCAGCTGGGGACCCCTAGAGCCCACAGATTCCAACTCCCCTGTGTCTCTGTTGTCAACATAAAAGATCCTCCTTTCCTCTTTGGAGAAAATCAAGCAGTCAAGAGCTTTGGGGATGGGAGGACCTGGGAGAAGAAGCTACTAGCGGCATATATAGTAGAGAATGTGATAGTCATATGTAGAAAATGTCAATCAACTTCTTCACACAAAAATGCCATGGGGGTGACTAAAGACCACGGCCCCCCCCCCCTGCGGTGTCAAATCGAGAGACAGGTGGCAGAACTCAGTATGTCTTCTCTAAGGCACACACAATGCTGTCTTGCTTTGGCTATCCCTCCACCCACCACCATTTATATCTGTCAAGGCTGGCAACCCCAGATCTCCAAACTGAATAAGGGAAAAAGAGAAACTAGGAAAACCCAAGGCTCTGATGTATTTCTTTACTAATCTAGCTTGTTTAGATGATCAAGTTTTGATAGTTCTTTACTATCCAATCTCTAAGTTTAATGAAAAGAAAAATCAGATATGAACACTGCAGAAAGGGCTCAGTGGGAAGAGATACTTGTTACGCAAGCCTGTGGAACTGAGTTTCATCCTTGGATCCCATAGTGGAGGGGGAGAATGGACTTCATACATATGCCTTGGCTTACACACACACACACACACACACACACACACACACACATACGCACACACACACACATACGCACACATACACACACATACACACACATACATACACACACATACACATACACACATACACACATACACATATACATACACACACATATACACACATACATACACATACACACACATACATACACATATGCACACACATATAAACACACATATACATACACACACATACACATACACACATACATACACATACACACACATACACACACACATACACACACACAAAAACAAAAACATGGATACACACATGCACACACACAAAATAGTTGAAAACAAACACGTAAATAGCTATCTTGTACCTCTCATAAAATCCAAGAACTAAAAATAAAACAAAATAATAATAAAACCCCCTTTAGCCTGTTCTTCAAATTCTTCAATCAACATGCAAAGCAGATGGCATTCGGGCATTCTGTCCCGCACACTCCTGCCTTCCTCCTCTATAAACAAGGAGCTAGTCATTGCCTTAGGAGGCTCTGCCTTTAAGCCATCTGCTTCTCAGGGAAGGGGGCTGCCTAACAGTTCATGTCCTTCCCCAAAACACGAGCGGGACTTTCTTCCCAATGTTTCACTGAAATTCTGGGAAATGCAGATTACACTGTAAGGCTCTTTTTAAAAGGGTGCGGGAATGATTGGAGGGCCTCCTTTGCTATCCTAAAACACAGATAAAAATGCACAGTCATTGCCCAGAGGCACATCAGAAAAATTTTATGGTCTGCTTTTCTGCTTGATGAGTGGATTTGAATAAAAAATCTCCCAGGGTTTAGGAATAACCTACTGGTGTCTGCTACAGAGTCGCTCAGGTAAGGAACAGCGCAGGAGGTTCAAGTGTGGGTTAGCAATGTCACCTGGAAGGGTCCAACCTGCTTATAACTTGTGCCTAGGCAATACTGGTGAAATTGGGGTCTCCCCTTGGGATTCTTAGTCTCATTAATAAATTTAAGAGTGGACTCAAGTGGAAGCTGGGGGATAATTAGGGTTTAAAAGAATAACTCAGGATGGGCAGAACTGTCAATCTCAGCGGCTGCCGGTAGGAGGAGAATGAAGAGGAGAAGGAAAGCAAAGGCATGGTGTTTGAGTTGAGCTGGTATGCAGGCCAGCCACACAGCAGGGCAGCAGGGCAGCTTCATGGCAGGGCAGTACAGGGCAGGGGCGTGGAGCCAGTGTTAGGAGCAGTGTGCTCAGAGCAGAGATAGAAGAACATGAGAAGTTACGCTGAGTAATTCAGAAAAGTGGGCAGATTTCTGACATCAAATGACTGTGGCCTTATTAGCTACTGTGCCAGGAATTCTGGGAAGGGATAATACAGCATTGCACTAAGAGGTAATTTCCCACCTATATCTTTAGCATGGCTTGAGGTACATCCATCGTCAGCTACACCTACTGTGGCTGCCCACCCCAACCCTCTCTCCTGAAGGAAGGAACGGGGGAGAGGGAAAGCATGAACAACCACGAGTGTAGCCTATTCACTCATCTATTTGTATTTCTCAGAAGCTGAAAGTTTTTTTAAAAATAATTTTACAATATTCAGTCTCTAGTTTGATAAAAAGGAAAAGAAAATACGAGGGCTGGGCAAATGGCTCAGTGGGTAAAAGCACTCGCCATGCTAGCCTGACAATAGGAGTTTGATCCTCGGATCCCACAGTGCACAGAAAACCAACTTCTGAACGATGTCCTCTGACCTCCATTATGCATTCTCCCCATCCTGAATACAGACACAGATACAAACAAACAAACAAAATGTGAATAGCTATGTTCCAAGGCTCTTAGAATTCAAGGGAAAAAGCATAACATAATACAATAAGGCATCCACTGGTCAACTTGTTAAACTCTCCTTCAGTTTGCAAAGCCAGTGAGTGATGGGACTCAGACATTCTCTGTGGAGACACTGTTGCATCCTTTCCTATTTTATAAACAAGGGGCTATAAACTGCAGGAAAAGGGTGCCAAAAGCATGCTCAGCCATTCATCAGGACCCACTGTCTACCTACCCACATGTAGGATCTTATACAGTTTTGATGTATGGCTTCTCCTCATGAGACACTTAGACTTTCATGGGGGTGGGGGGGAGGAATAAGACTTCTGCCTAACCTTGCCCTCAGGAACTGCCATAGATGAATGTGGGTCTTAGCTACTGAAAAGATTATAAGCATTAGAGAAGCACAGAAATGCTCTCCTTTATCTCAAAATCCCTTCTAAAGGGAGGAAGCTATTGAGAATTGCTTTGTCATCATCAGTACTGAAATGCAGGCTTCATCCACAGACTTGGTAAACCAGTTGGCCCATATGACTCCAGGGGACTCTAAAAGGTTCTTTCCCTAGTAGGTTAAGTCAGTTCCTTCATGGGCTCAGCTGGAAGTTCATCAACAATTGTGTAACTTTACCCCCTCCCGAATTTTCTTTTGAGGACTGCAAGGCTTGAAAAGGAAGCCAACCTGACATTTGAAGATATGAAGAATGTTCTTTCTACCTTTAAAAGACCTCTGGTGTCACATTCGGAAGGGAAGGGGATTTGATAAAGTATAGAGTCAGGAGTAAACTAAGAGTGAAGTCCACGAACTTTCACAGCAGGCTGAAGGTTGAAAGAAAGAAGAAATCCGAAGCTTTGCTGTTTCATATTTGGGATCAAGTTTAGGAAACATAGAGTCTCACTGAGGCAGGTTGTCCATCTTTTGCTTCATTGATGTCATTTCCCCTAAGTGACAAACTTTAATAAAACAGACCCATATATCAGCAATTGAGAATAATGAAGGCCCCCTTCCTAAGTGAGAATTAATCAAACATGCTAAACTGGTCCCTTTATCATCCTGCTAACCACATAAGCAGCAGGCATTCTGGTGGCTTTAAATGGTACAGTGCCCGCTCTGCAGCCCTGGCCTTCTATTTTGCTCCTATGCTTTCTGCATGCTCATTGTCTCATTTAGAAACAAAAGAATAATAGGAAGAAACTTAAAAAGTGGTAGGAACAGGCTGTGCTGCCTTTGCTTCTAGTCAGGTTATTCTTGCTGTCCTGGCAATAAATAGCAGCTGGTGACAAATGGAGCCACAGGAGAGCAGTATTCCTGGGTTCGCATCCGGTGAAGATGAAGCTCCTAAGGCATTTGGGGTGTCTGCAGCTGCTGAGCTTCTGGTAGCCATTTCCATTCTGCCACATTTCCGCAGAATTGGGGAGAACTTAGGGGCAGCTCTAAGCTTCCTGTCTGAGAATCCTTACCCCAAGAGAGAGGCAAACAAGGGAAATGAAAAAGAGGGGGGAGAAAACCAAGACAACAACAACAATAGAACCACACAGCAACAACAAAGAAAGCGCCTCTTCTCTCACAAGTAAAAGCAGACCGGTTGTGTTTAGTTTCACTCATGAAGATTTTGTACCTGTGCAAAGCTGCACACATTGGGCATGTTGGACTGTAAACCAGAAAGAACAGAGCCCTTCTCTCAAATTCTCAGTGAGGCAGAGTGTTCCTAGAATCACACTGTTCAGCCATTCTCTCTGAAGCGATGAATCATTCTGGAATCATGATTCACTCCCATGGGTAACTGGAAGATTGGAGCCGAGTTAATTATGCCCGCCCCATTTTCTCCACCACAGTCACTTTCCATCTATGAGTCCTAAGCTCTTATATATGAGTTCTCATATATAAAAAAAATGTATATATCAGTTTCTCTCTGTTTTGATCTAAATACAAAGAGGAAGGCTTTAAGATTTTAGGTGACAGATAATCTTGAAAGTTGAATGTAGGATGTAGGTGCAGTATCCTGGGCTGCCCCAGGTGACAGAAGAGGGGTTTTGACATTCCTTACACCACACACACACACACACACACACACACACACACACACACTCCCTCCCTCACTGACATGTATTTCTGATGAAGGTAACATTTTCTCCTAAAATTGGGTAGCCACACTTCAATAGGGAGTGGTAATTTATGAGCCTTGGGAGACTAGAGGATCCCAAGTTCAAAAGCCATGCTGAGATGCACATAGTGAGACCTCATCTCAAAGAGCAAAGGAAATCAGCATCTCTGTAGTGCTTTCCACTCTCTCAACTGAGAGACCTCCAGAGTAAATATGTGTGGTGTGCTCTGGAGGTTGATCAATAGAATGGAGCCCAGCTCTTCCCACTCTACTTCAGTAGAGTACGTTTCAGAGAACAGCATGGAATATGATGGCAATTCTCTCTTTGCTTCCCCAGGAACTCCTGCAGTTCTCAGCCCTTTAACAAAGGGACTAACAAGAAGTACTGCAGTCAGTGATTGACAGCCCTTTCAGACTCAGCTCCACCCGCTTCTTCCTCCCCCCCCCCTCCCAGGATGACTCAGGACAAAGTCCACAGGCCAGTTCGAAGCAACAGAAACCACATCAGTATTAAGACTAGTTCTCATTTGCTGTGAAGGAAGAATGGTTGCTTGTGGACTGATGTGCAAACTAATCAACTGATAGTCTAGTCAATTCTCATCACAACCCAGGAAAGACAGAAAGATGGCCTCATTAAAGAGGGTGGCTTCTCCAGTGGCTAGATTCATGTGTGCACATTTTTTAAAACCACCTCTCTGAGACTGTCCTTGCTTCAAGTTAATGGGATAAAGATACGGAGGATGAGGAACTAGTGTGCAGTGTAAGTTTTAGCCTGCAACCAGCCTGTCTGTACGCGGGCAGAAACCAAGGGTGCAAACATCAATGCTGTCAGTTTAAGAAGGTGAATTTCCACTCCTTAGGACTAAGAGAAACTAAGATCAATTAAACATATTTCCCACCTCTGTCCTGTGTGTGCATATATACAAGTGTGAAGGGATACCTTTTTATGTGAAAGCTGAAGGATGTCCTCTGGTGTCCTACTCCATTACTCTCCTCCTTTATTTAAATGACAGGGTCTCTCCCTGAACTTGGAGCTATGCTGATCACCAGCAAGGCCCCACCCAGATCCTTCTGTCGGGCAACCTGCTGTGCTGGGGTTCCAGGCTCACAGGACCTTCCCCAGCTTTCTGTGTAAGTGCTGAGATACAAACTAGTATTCTTAGCCACTGAGCTATATCACTCCAGACCCCTGTCTCTGTCTCAAACTCTTAAGGAATGTCTTTGCTATGTCCCATTTCCTTATATGAAAACAATAAAGTTTTGGAACTTAACTCCCAGCCAATGGTAAGTTGCAGAGTCAAGTTTTGATCCAGATGGTTAGGTTCAGTTTGTGCTTTAAGCCTTTATGCTACCCCGGTTCCCAACGGCATTCACCTGAACAAGATGACTCCATAATTCAGGGTTTCTAAACCAGGCCAGTGTATCTTTTCTCAGACAATAGGAAGGGCTTTCAAATACTTATTTCAAATCCCAGTGTTAACCTTTTCTGTAAAGGTGAGGACATTCATTTTTATTCTGCTGGGACTGTGAGGGTTAAAACACTTGGGATCTCAGGGAAGGTATCAGATGTTCTTTACTTAAGTGCTTACAGCAATAAACAGGCACCCTGAAGACACTGTGGGGCACTTGATTTAATTTTACCTGACAGTGGCTGTCGGGGCAGGCCATGCTACTTTTGTATAAAGCTTTCATGTATTATGGAAGAAGGTCGCCTAGTCTCTCATGAACAAAAATAAAGCAACCCCACTACAGCTACTAGATTAGCTCTCTCCTCTACCATGTCTAGGCAAACAAAAGACTTGTTTTGGGTGTGTGTGTGTGTGTGCAAAATTTTGGGGCGGGGCAGGAGGGTGGAGTGGAAGCTAAAGTCAGTTGTCAAAGTCTCATAGGAAAAGCAGAAAAAAAAAAAAATAAATAAATAAAATAAACTGCTAAATGGGAGCGAAGCAGGGCTTAAACCGCCAGGGGGTGGCTGTAACCCAGTCGGTTCAAAGGAGAAGTCATTAAAATCGCCAGCTTTGTTCAATGGGCCAGCGAAAACTGATCGAAGTCTCAGCAGCCATGGAGCCCTGACTAATTAGTTCTTAGTCTCTCTCTCCCTCCTTCCCACCCCCCCCCCCGTGTGTGTGTGTCTGTGTGTGTGTGTGTGTGTGTGTGTGTGTGTTGGCGGGGAGGGTGGGTGGTGGGGTCGGGGGTGGTGGTGACGGTGGTGGAACGGCCAACCCATTGGAAACATCTCAGGCTGGCTTTCTCTTAGGTTTCCCAAATGCCCCCCCCTCCCCGCTCCAGCCCAGCTCTCAGCCCTTCCTTGCTTGGCTGACTTTGCTTTAAAAGAGTGTTCTTACACTGGAAGGGATGGCTGAGTGGGACACAGTGAGAAGGACAAGCTTGTCCTGTCGATCCTACAGTTTTTTTTTTTTTTTTTTTTTTTTTTTTTCTTATACCATACCCAGAATGGACAGTTTTATGGTCCTTAGGCTGGCTCTGGGGCATCCTTTGTCTCTACAAACTGCCACACAAGATCCTTGTGAACCACCCAGTCGCCCACCCTCAGCTATCTGGCATGGGTAATTACCAACTGATCCACCCAGGAGAAAGATCACAAATGTCCTGAAAAGCCAAACTACTAGTGGGAAAGAGGTTCAAGAAGGGTCAGGTTAAGTGATAGTGCATAAGGTGTGTGTGTGTGTGTGTGTGTGGTGTGGTGTGTTGAGCTGGATACAGACCAACAACATTCCAAGCAGAGGACTGCAGCATTTTTCAGTATAGAGCATTGCAGGCTTCTGCAGCCGTAACTAGGACGCTGGAGAAACTGCAGAAGTTATTTATTTATTTATTTATTTATTTATTTATTTATTTATTAAAATAAAAACCAGACAATATGCTTCCAGCAGCGCTAGAATACACTAATCGGGAAAGGTAGTGCAAAACCCACAGTGCCCTTTCCCCTTGGCAACACCCCTTCCCCCTCGGGAGCACCTTTTCCAGGGGTAAAGTAATAAGTGGATCCCTCCACGGGGTTGAGCTCCCCTTTAGTCAAGTCCACCTTAAAGAAAGTTATGTGTTCATTCTCCAGAAACAAGCTTCTGTCCACATTGGGGTTTTACTGCAGCCCCCAGCCAACCACGCCCCAGGCTCGAACTCCAACCTCCACACCCCCCCCCCCCCGGGGGTGTGGGATGCCTAGAGAACTCTGTTCCCGGGTGAAGGGGGTGAGGGTGACAACCACTGCACAGAACGCGGGCGGCTGCGGGGAAGAAATGACTCAGCATGGACTTGTCGCAGTGAGAGCCAGAGGGGGCAGAGACACCATGAGGAGTCCCAGCTCCTGGCAGTGTAAGGACCTCTATCCCTGTCGTCTCTTTTGATTGTCCCCTTGCTCTCTGTGACAGGTTGCACCATCGCCCTGGTGCAGCCTCTTGAGTCACCCACGCAGCATCCAGAAGTCTCGCCTATGCGGGTAGCAAGACATCGTAGCACCAGCGCCCCACCCTTCTCTAGCCTGTGTCTCTGGGTCTCTAGGGGAGGTCGGTTGCCTATAAGCACCATTATCCCCTTTGTCCAAAGATCCCCTCTCATGCTTCTGCAATGCTTCTGGCTCCCTGCTTCTCCCGCCAGCCTGCTTTCAGTTTAAAAAAAATATTCTAGAAAAGTTATGATATTGAATTTGAGCCTTAGAAATGCTGCAGCGCAAGCTCCCTCCAACTCTCCCCCACCCCCCGCAGGAGAAGGCTTGGGTTTTAGAGAAAGTGAAACAAAGATGTCCTGCACACTCTGTCAGTCAAACTGCACGACTACGAAGACCCTCACAACTGGGGGGCAAAAACTGCAGGCTACGCCCTAGGAAGCTCTCGCCTCCCCTGCGCTGCTCCAGACCACCAGCAGAGGCGCTGTCGGAACAGCAATGTCAGGAACAAAGGAGGAACTTCAGTGTGAATATGGATTCCTTGCAGAACTTCATGGGTCCAGGGAAGAGGGCACCCTAAAATGTTCGTCCAAAAGAAAGACCTTTGAGGAGTATTTTCCTGTCACCCAGTTAGTCGTCTGTCAACTTTTATTATAATAATAATAATAATAATAATAATAATAATAATAATAATAATAAAGTACCGTAGGTTAAAAACAAAACTCCGAATAACCTGAATTATGCTCCTTTCTCTGCCACCTCCTTACATTGATCTGATCTCCAGGGTCCTCCAAAAGTTTACAGAAAAACTGAGTGAATTTCTACGATATCCACACCCACATTATTTGGACCTGTTCTTTATGTCTCTAAGGTTTGTTTTCATCACTTTCAGTCTAAGCCCCGTGGAGAAAGGGTCATTCATTTATCTATATTTATACATATCAAACATTACTTCTGCAACCTATACCCCTGGGTTCTCCTTTAGAATAAAAGTTTAGCTCTTTCCTTTTCTTTCACTACTTGGCAATTTGCAGTTACATCATTTTTGATTGTCTTCTGCATCTTCTTTGCCGTGTCCCCAAAGAAAGGTTGCCTAATGACATGGCAAAACCATAAACTAAATGGGTGTCAGTGACAAAGCAGAATCTTGGTGCTTTGGAGACTCTTAATGAGACATCATTCTTGCCTCTGGCTAGACCTGACGATGAGATAATGTCTCTGGCTGAGGAGAACTTGAGCTGTAACCTGTTAATGACCAGAGGAGCTGTAGATCTTTGTGTACTGTCTCGGGAACAACTCTGGTACATGTGGGTGTTGGGTGTTGGTTTCCTCTCCTGCTACAGCTTGGGTCAGGATCTTTTTTGAGGACAGTGCAGTCAAGCACAAATCTGACCCATAATGCTATACGTAGCTCAGTGGGAGCAGGCCCTGGTGTCACAAGCATGGTGATAATGTTACACAATAAGAACAGAGGCCGTACCTGGAAGGTTCCTTGCTCCTCATACTCCTCCTTTAGCCTAAAATAGCTCAGAGACTTCATCCTTGGTGAGCAGCTTCCTTTTGTCAATGGGATGCTGAGGCACAGAGTAGCTGGGGTGTATGTAACTTGAGGACCCAAGTCTCTTGATACCCTGGATAGTGTCTTGTCCATGGTCCAGATGTATTAGCCAAAATAACTGGCAAGTTGTGTCTAAAATAACTACTGTACTCTGCCAGGAATGAAAATTCCAAGGTTACTCCGACTTTCATCTAAGTTTGATGTATCTTTGTGCTTTTTTTACCTTCAAAAATTCTGTATCCCTGAGCACGGATACTTTTTGGAGGCTCAAGTCCACTCTTGAGTGTGGCCACCAAAGAAAAGGATTTAAAACTTTGAATTGGTTTAGCCAGCGTGGTTCTCTCTCTCTCCCTCTGTTTATTTTGGTGTTGTGAGACAGCATTTCTCTGTGTAGCACTAGCTATCCTGGAACCTGATTTGTAGCCCAGCTGGCCTCTCACTCAGGGATCCACCTCTGTCTCCCGAGGACCATCAATGTGGCTTTCAATAACTATCTGGCATGGGTCATTGCACCTTGGAGTGAGAAACGGAGCACCTCTCACTGTGGGTCAGCATGCAGCCCAGCCACTCACTTTACACACCCTGAGATGTCTTGTTTAATGACCCTTCAGCCACTTTGTTTCCCTTCTCACCCACACCTCCTTTCGGCGGCGAAGTTCGAGGGATTATGCAGTTTCTGCACTCAGGAAGACACCTCTAGCTTTCAGTTTAAACTGTCCAGGTACCTGACATTTTAATCCATCTAAAAGCCCCTTTCATCAATGAGCCGGCTACAGACAGCCACTGTCAGCTCCAGGCTGTGAGCTGCAGGGAGGGACACAGCAGGGCTGCTAGCTGCAGGGAGCTGACAAGAAGATGGCTTTGGGATTTAGGGTTCTGAATTGTGAGGCTGACTTTTTTTTTCTCAGCAATTTGCCTAGTCCCTGATGTGCACTTACATTGTTTCCCTGAGTCTGAGTTTTCGGAGCAGTAACGAAGAGCCTCTCAACCCCACAGCTTCATGGAATTAGGAGGAACTAGGGGATGCTGGTCCACAGTATAAGGAATGTAGGGGCCCTGATTTCCTTCTTTGAAAAGAATAAACATAAAGACATCATTGTCAATAATTCATTGGGGCTTATCCCACAGTCATCACTTGCCTTGTCCTCAAGGGTCTTGTAATATCACCTCTCTGGCTAGAATAAGGCATTTGTGACCTAAAGAGGTCTTAAACGGCACCATAATTCTTTCCTTTAAAATGCACAGGTTGGTTATGTGTAGGTTAAAAGCACACAGGGCAAACTTAATGCATAATGCAGCCACTATGGTTGCTCAGATTTGGTTTGGGCTGGAAATATGGTTAAACTTAAAGGGCATTTGGTGAGAGTGTGTTTTCAAACATAGAAAAAGGATCTCAGTGCAACTTACCATGGAAGTTTCCAGAAAGTATATTAAGGAATGCAAATGAATGGTAGTTAGCAACATTCAAAGAATAAAAATCCTTCTGAATACTCCCATTTTTAAGTAAAATTCCACTTTTAAGAAATAAACTTTAAAAAAGATTTACTTTTAATTATGTGTATGTGTGTGTATGTCTAGATGTGGGTGTGTGTACACAAGTGCCCAGGACAGAAGAGGAAGATGAGCACTTGGCAGCTGGACCTAGAGGCAGTTATGAGACAGACTTCCAGGTGCTGGGAACCAAACTCAGGTCCTCCCGAAGAATAGGAAGTGCTCTTAACTCTAGAGCCATCTCTCTATCCCTGTCAATGCAGTATTTAAAAAATGATGGATTTGGGATGGACTGGAGCATCCATGGCTCCTCCAGCTCGCTCTTGCTCCACCCCTCACTCCCCCACACTTTACTCCCTTTACTCAGTCAAAGCTTTTTCAAGGAGAGAATCTGGTATCTGCTGCTGATGCCTTGAGGGACTGTGATACAAACTCCACCAGAAACAATGACAGTCTAAGACTTAAGTGAGGTTCAAATGGGTGGGTTTGCATCTAGTTCATAAATTATTTGAATGGAACATTAACAACTTATAAGAGAAAAGATACCACCAGTGATGTCTCAGAATAGGGGAAGGGCTGGGGAGATGGCTTCGTGGTGAAGAAGGCTTGCTGCTCCTGCAGAGGTTTTGTATTTTCTTCCCAGCACCCACATCTGGTAAATCACAAGTACCTGTAACTGCCATTCTAGGGGCCCCAACTCCCTTTCCTGGCCTCCACGGCACCTGTACTCACATGCACTCACCCCTAAGGCATACACATACACAGCAAAGTAAAAATAAAAATAAGCAACAACAACTAAAGGACAAAGGGTTGGGAGATGTCTCAGCAAGTAAAGGCCCTTGCTCCACAAAGCTGATGATCCCAGAACCCACTCAAAAGTTCAAGGAGAGAAATGACAGAGCTGTCCTCCCACCTCTACCTGTGTGTTATACACATGCAGGACATCACACACACACACACACTCACACATTCACACACACACACACACACTCACACATTCACACACACTCACACACACTCACACACACACACACTCACACACACACACACTCACACATTCACACACACACTCTCACACACACACTCACACACTTATACACACACTCACACACTTATACACACAACTCTCTCATACACACACTCACACACTCATACACACAGACACTAACACACACACTCACACATTCACACACACACACTCACACATTCACACACACTCACACATTCACACACACACACACACTCACACATTCACACACACACACACTCACACACACACACTCTCACACACACACACACTCACACATTCACACACACACACACTTATACACACACTCACACACTTATACACACAACTCTCTCATACACACACACTCACACACTCATACACACAGACACTAACACACTCACTCACTCACACACTCATACAAACAGACACTAACGCACACACTCACACACACACATTCACACACACACTCAGACACTCATACAAACAGACACTAACACACATACTCACAGCACTCTCACACACACACACTCACACACACACACACACACACTCACACACACACACTCACACACTTATACACACAACTCTCTCATACACACACACTCACACACTCATACACACAGACACTAACACACACTCACTCACACACACACACACTCACACATTCACACACTTATACACACAACTCTCTCATACACACACACTCACACACTCATACACACAGCCACTAACACACACTCACTCACACACACACACTCACACATTCACACACTTATACACACAACTCTCTCATACACACACACTCACACGCTCATACACACAGACACTAACACACACTCACTCACACACTCATACAAACAGACACTAACGCACACTCACAGCACACTCACACACACATTCACACACACACTCAGACACTCATACAAACAGACACTAACACACATACTCACAGCACACTCACACACACTCACTTTCTCAACACTCACACATACTCTCACTCACACACTGTCTCACACACACTCACACACACAGTCACACACACATTCTCACACACACACTCATTCACACATACTCTCTCACACACATATACACTCTCTCACTCACACACACACTCTCTGTCTCACACACACTCACACACATTCTCTCTCTCACTCACACACTCACACACATTCTCTCTCTCTAACATGCACATTCACACACACACTCACACTCACACACATATTCTCTCTCTCACACACTCTCTCTCACACACACTCATACACTCATACATGCACACACTCTCTCTCACACACACACAAAGTCTATAAAAAAAAGAACAATGATTAAGAAATTAAAGACAAAATAATGGGACTGCAAAGGCAATCTGTGACCAAGAGCACTTGCTGATCTGTCTTTGACAGCACTTGGTTTGCATTTCCAGCACCCATATGGTGGCTCACAATAACCTGTAACTATAGTTCCTGGGGGTTGGATGCCCTTTTCTGGCCTCTGAGGTACCAGACATGCACATGGTGCATATAGATGCATACAGGTAAGCAGTCATATGCATAAAATAAAAAATAAATGTAAAAAGACTAAATAGACACTGTAGCACACTATCATCAGACAATGACCAGCCACGTAATAGAGATTTACATAATGACTGCATTCAACACCAAGGAGATCTGGGTTTTTTCTCCCACATTCTTCTGGAGACCTATGAACTTGAGCACTGGCCATGTGCTTTGAATAAATAAATTCTGTGACTACAGCCTACGGAAATGATACAGCATGGGACAAAATTTATGTATATGTTTTCCCTTATGTGTGTTAATAAGAAATCTGGAATCTATTTTCTCATCCAACTGGATGACACACATACGATTCATCACTTTGGAAGAATACTAAACAGCCTTTCAAATGAACTGTGGATATTTAATGACTTGAAAACATGTTTCTCATATATACAACATTAAATTAAAAATCAGGATAAATGGTTACATAGAGTGTGATCCCACTTTAGATGAAATCTTATATAAACATATAATATGAAATGAAAACTTAAAAAAAGATTTTTAGAAAATTTCCTTATAGATTTCCTCCCCCCCCCCATACCAGACACATGACATTTAAAAAATCCTATCAAGATGAGGAGGATCTTAAATTTCTGATGCGTGTGCCTCCACTTGCCTAGTCCTGGGATGACATGTGTGTGCCACTACACCTGAGTTTCCATGGTGCTGGGAACCAACCCCAGGGCTTATGCAAGCTGGGCGAGCACCCTACCAGCTGAGCTACATCCCAGCGCTAGACACAGGCATACCAGGAGACATTTGCAGGCAGGTGACACCAGAACCAACTCAGTGGATATTTGTGTGTTCTGGGTTCTTACTAGGGCATTTGTTGCACAAGAAGATTGGTGGTACCCTCATGGAGAGAGTGCTCAGGCTTGCATCCTCAGGGAGAGAGGTCTGGGACTGAGAGTTCCAACCTTCACATAGCACAGGCCATCTGTTGTCACTGGTGCTGTAACACACAGGCATTTATGATCAGGTTCTCTCCGATTTCCTCCCATTCTCCCGTTTGCTCCCATGAGCACTTTGTCCCATAGGCTGTGATGTAAAGAAAGGCTTATGACATCATGGGATGTCAGAAAATGTGGCCAGGAGCATACAATGGTACATGGTCTACACAAAACACATTTCTGCAAGCGATACAAAAATCCTATGTGGTACCATTTCCTGAGAACCATGTAACTGTTGGCTAGAAAGATACTATCCATGATGGGAAAAGGAAATACAATATCCATCTCTCCTCTTTCTCCCCAAACTCTCAGTTTCAATATCACATGGATGGATGGAAACAGCAGGGGCTCAGCTGTAATTACCTTATAAATAATGAATAAGGCCCTATTATTATTACTTAAAAAATCCCATTTTAGAATGAGTCTCTTGATAGTAGCTGAAGCCTAATTTAGCCAAATAACTACTCTGCATTAGCTAATCTGGCCCATTATTTTTAGGCTGAAAAGATATTTCCAGATGTACTGTGACAGGGGTGATTTATCACCATTCTGGGGGCCACAGTCATGGCATGCCAGGGCTGTGTCTGGGTTTATTATCAGTTTCCACCAAGACATTGGCTAAATTAGTTTAGTAGTAGTATATAATTCATAGGCTGTTGGTGGGAGAAGCTTGTCAGTCCAGTGTTGTCTGTATTTACAGAGTTCAAGTCTCATAAAAACCCCTTTAAAATACTTTGATATGAAGTTATAAAGCTATTGGAAGTAACTAGGTAGATAGATAACAGACTCTTAGCTTTGCATATCTTCCTTGTTGATCTTAATGCACTTGTATTCAAAGACAGCCTGCCAAAATAATATGATCACTTCTGAGTGAAGAATTATTAAAACCATGCTATTTTTTCCCCTTCTGGCTATATTTCTGTTTTTCTACTGCAGGAATATGTTAACTATTATACCCAGGAAAGAAATGGTTTCAATAAAAATCATGTCATTTTGAGGTCTTTGCCCTAGTCTCCCAGAATGCATTAAGTCACTTCCATGGCATGCAGAGGTATCTCAGGATGGTGACCTGATCTTGCATATCATCAAAAATAACTGACTGGAAATGTAATTCTTGGAGCTTTATTACATCCACCCTGGCAGCTGTGGCTCAGTGGGGAAAGCCCCTAAGAGCCCACCCCAAGCAGTTTGTAAGGCTGGCTCTGATTGGTTTAGGAACCTATATAGTGTGTGTGCTGACAGAGGATGCAGGGTGTACTGGAACCTAAGCAGGTGACACAGAGGTGCCCCATGATTTCTTTTTTTCAAGATAGGGTTTCTCTGTGTAGTTTTGGAGCCTGGCACTCACTCTGTAGTCCAGGCTGGCTTTGAACTCACAAAGATCTGCCTGTCTCTGCTTCTGGAGTGCTGGGATTAAAGGCAGATGGTATACCTACATTGTGAAAAGCCCCACAGACTCAAAGGAGGAAACCTTAGTGGAAGCTCTCCTGACTTGCTAATGTCTCATCTCTCTTTGCTCAGATTGTACAGGACACTTGCTCTGTGAGCATTCAAAACACACAAATAAACAAACTGATTTGAGACAGGGTCTCACGTAGCTCAGGACAGACTCAAATTTACTACATAGCTGAGGATGACTTTGAACTTCTACTTCTCCCAGTCTCCATCTCCTGAGTACTGAGAGTCCAGACTTGAGTCGCCAAGTACAGTTTATGTGGTGGTACTGGGATTGAACCCAGGTCTTCAAACATGCTAGACAAGCACTCTACCAACTGGACACCACCAGCTCCCATGTAACCTTTTGTCAGTCAGTAGTTCCTAGAAACAGAGCCACTCACTCCTGTCAGACCTGGCCATGAGGGTGTCTGGAGTACAGGTCTGGCTGCCAGTGGTAAAGACGGCTCTTTGTTAACTAATGGAATCCCAGGCAGCCCTGCCTCCTTATCTAATTTCATGCAGACCTTCCAAATCGGTTCCCCAGGGTTCTGAAGCATTCTCCCCATCCTTGAAGTCTTTTTGTAATCAAACCTGCTTGATCTTCCTTGTGTGTTCCTGTCCTCCAAGGCTCATGGCCTTGGCTTCTGCTTTCTTTCAGACTCACCTCTCTGTTAACACAAAGGGTGTTCTCCTTCCTTTCAGCCATACAAGCATCCCTCAGACAGTTCTTCCTAAAAATGACCACTCACCAGCATCTCCCAGAAACACCTTCTGTGTAAATTATTTGTTTATTAAAAGGCGAACATTTTACCACTTCCCAAACTAGCACTGATGTTCAGCCTCATGCCAAGATCTGGAGGTGTGTGTGTGTGTGTGTGTGTGTGTGTGTGTGTGTGTGTGTGTGTGTGTGTTGGAAACTGTGGGGTTGGGAGCTCCTGTCCTGTCTTGATCTGCACTTGTGTCACACAGCCAAGTCCCTTTTGTAGTGAACAGTGACAGGAACTTACTGTAGTGAGAAAGTGCCATGCAGACATGAACTTAGTTGGACAGGATGTTTTATTGTGGGGTAAAAGTGTGAAGCCGCACAGCCAAGAATGCATTGTTGGTGTTGGGATAACTCCCTGACAATAGGCCATTTCCATATTGTATTTTCAAAGTTAGAAGAAAAATAAATTCTAGAAGAAAATCTAGATAAACATTAATGGGTCAAAAGGATACAGAGGCACCTTCCAAATTTTAAGGCCAATGTCACAAAGAAAGAGACGTGTCTAAGTACAGGACAGATTTTAAGCTGATGTGTGAAGAATATCACCTGGGGTGAAGTAGAAAGATGAACTGACCTCATACTGAACTTGCAAAATATATTTTTGAAAACTGAATGTGAGAGGCTGGGGAAATGGCTCAGGGATGGGTTAAGAGCATTTGCTGCTCTTGCAGAAGACTTGGGTTAGGCTTCCAGCACTCACACTGGGTGACTCTCAACTGCCTGTAACTCCAGTTCCAGGGGTCTGAAAACCTCCACTGCCTCCATGGGCACCTTCATGCATGGGGGGATCATGCATGGACTCAAGAACATACCTACACATAAAATAATAAATGACTTAATCCAAAAATAAAAAACTAAATGTGTTTGAAATACTCCAAGACAAGAGAAAGAGAGAGAGAGAGAGAGAGAGAAAGAGAGAGAGAAATGAAATGATAAGGGTCAACTGCAGAAGCAGAAATCCCTTAATAAAATATTAGTAAACTAAATCTAGTAACACAGAGAGGGTTATAGGCTTCAACAAAGATGGATTTATATAAGGAATAGAAAGTTGTTTTTGACATATTAAAAAAAAAAAACGATCAGTACAAAGCACTGTAGGAATAGGATAGATGACGAATTAATGAAGTCAGCCCAATAAACAAATTAACTAGCCCCAAGCCCCAATCAGAAAACAAACACCCAAAGCAAAACCATAAAAACCACCTGAGAACTATGATACTATGATTTAACCCATAGAAATGAAAGTTAGGGGAAGTCCAATGACAGATGTATAAGATCTCGTGTTCAGTAGAGAAGCGTGGGGCCAGGACATTTATTCACTTCCCCCCTATGTTCATGGACAGAATCTGAATCTTGGGGTACATGTGAGGATCCATTGTGACTGGGGGCAGAGAAGGGACAACCTGAGATGGGGCAGAGAGATAGGAGCATCTTGGACAGCCAACTGAAAGAAGAGTCCCCTCAGTGGATAAGGAAAGGGCATTGAAACCGTGTCTTGAATGAAGGAGGAAGGAATTCTAGAGAACAGGAGAAAGGATGGAAAGTTATGGCACTGAGAGAATAGGGGGGTAGTGGGGGCAGAACCCAGGCCACTCTTAAATGTGGTTAAGGGCAAGGCAGATCAAAGAGTTTCATTAAAGATGTTACCCATCACAGGCCTGGCAGTGGTGGTTCATGCCTCTATTCCCAGCACGCGAGAGGCAAAGATAGGTGGATCTCTGTGAGTTCAAGGCCAGCCTGGTCTATAAAAGTACACAGAGAAACCCTGTCTAGAAAAACCAAAAAATAAAAAATATTATCCATCACTGAGAGTGACTAATAAAAAAGCATCTACAGGGGAGGACAGGAGGGGGCAGGAATTGGGGTTGACATGTAAAACAAGCTTGTTTCAAATTTAAATTAAAAAATTAAATATAAAAGTATCTAACCTGTGGTTCACACCCTCCCTGCATTTATGTTTCTACTCAGATATATCTCCAAGGAGAGCCCACATTTCCTCCCGAGCCCCTTCACCCAGGACACACTATTCTGCTTTAATTTTTCCTTTTCTGTTGTCCACAAGAAGTTACAGACACATACAGTTTTGGATTATTGTTCACAGGTAGTATTTTGTAAGATTTATGTCAAATTCTGGAAAGATGGCTTGAGAAGGGCAGGGACCATCCTGTGCTCACTGTATTTCCGGGGGCTGAGTAGGACTGATCTGGTGGTTGGTGCTTAGTAAATACAAGGCTACTGGGCACCTACTTTAAAGTAATGCTTCCTTTCCTCAGCACACTGAACTACATACATTCTGGAATCTTTCAGTCCAGACTTTCCAAGGTGTTTCCCTCCTTCCAGGGATGCCTGTGTTTCTCTTATGAAGGCTCAACATGGGTGTTGGAGTCTTCCTGACACCAGTGGTTGAGGTTCTCTAACCTCAAGTTCTCAATCCCATGAATTCCTCTTACTCACAGATTATGTTATCCTCAGACTTAATACAATTACATGCCACAAATCCCCTATAAATAAACTTCCTGGAGTGTGATGAGGGATATTTCCTTAATTTGCACGTTTATTAGGCATCCAGGTAGATTTTCATGGGTGCAGTGAAGGTTGATTGTCACAGTGGCAATTGTCACTGATGGGCCCCTTGTTTTGTGCTACATATTGTATCACTGATGCAAGCATTATGCTCCACCCCACTTACGGATCCTGGGATGGAGGCTTGTGGTAACAAGATGTCCTAACAGGGTGCAAGGCATGCAAGATGAAGAGCAGGAGGCAGACACTGAGTGTGGCCAGCTGCCTGCAAAGCTCTTGGGACCTCTCCTCTGTATGCTGTGAACCATTCTAGATGGGTGGAGGGTTGGGGGGTGGGGGTGGGGGTGGGGGTTGGCAGGTATCTGCCCTTCCGATTCTCTCAGCTTGGCAGAGGATAGGGAAAGTGCATTAAGTAGAGAAATCTGTCAAAATTCTGTTTCCAATATAATGCTTCAGTGGTCTGATGTTTTATTTTATGCCTACATCTGCAATTTTGGAAACCCCAATTGATCTTTCACACCACAATTAGTCCAGTGACAGCTTTCACAGTTTATGGCTCTAAATGGGAGAAATACACCAAGATTCTTAGTTATTACCTTTCCTCGGGGATCATGGGATCTAGTGAAGTATAATGGATTACCTACCTATCTGATAAACTATTTTTATTTTATTTTTTTAAGAAATGGGAATTCTCTACACAGACCATAGGAAAAAAGTCAATGCTCACAGTACTGAAGATTACAATTAACAGATTACTGCATATTTCCAAATCTCTGAAGACAGGATTTTTAACCCAAAATAAATGATAACTTTCTAAACAGATAGCTCTTCCAGACATCCTAGTTTAATCATTATTGCATATTGAAATGTCACATCTCAGCCTGTAAACATGTGTCAATTAAGATACATTTCAAAAAGCTACAGTTACCATAACAGAAGATTTGGAATGTTCCCAACACCAACCTTGGTAAATATACACGTATATTGAAATATCACCTCAAACTCCACAAGTACATATCATTATCTTATGCGTCAGTTAACAATAGTGCCAGAGGAGGACGATGGGAAGGTTTTCACAGGCAGGTGTCTCTTGACACTGCCTTCCCAGCTCTAGGCATTTCCCAGGACTCCAAAAAACACCTCTTCCTTCCAGACTCACCCAATTTCTACTTGTAGGCCTGTGTGTGTGTGTAACTTCATTGATTTTAAATACCTTTCCACATTGACCTGACCACTGGGTGTGATGGACTAAAGCTCTGCCTCTCCTGGCGCCTGGAGACAGGCAGAGCTACTGAAAGGCTGGAAAAGACTGGTTGATTTTGGGCTCATAGACCTCACTGGGTGTTCTGCTTCCGTGAACTCGGTATGCACGGTAACTTCAATGAGGCTATGAGAAGAGACAATATGTGTAAGGTGGCTGCGGGGACTAAATGATTCATGGACAATATACCACATCAGGGAAGTGGGCACTTGGTGGATGCAGGCTGTCGTGCCTTCTCTGACCCTCCTCTGCCCAGCCTTTCTGGTTTACAGTCCCATTTCTTATGCTGCCATAGCACCTGCCACATAGGAAAGGATGGCATCCATTTACATTTCTCTTTATTTGCATTGTGAACCCTTCAAGGACAAGGGCCGTGAACTCAAAATCTTCATTTCAAATGCCTGGTGCAGTACCTGGTACACAGTAGGCATCTAGTAGACGGAAGTAAGAAGAAAACAAGCTATAAAGTGCCTCTGTTCCTTTGCTCATTGCCTTCGATGCCACACTGAAATTATGTGACAAAGGTCTGGCAGCCTGGGCTTCATTGCAGAAGCCGTAGTCTACAAGATGCTTCTTATAGAAAGGCCAATGAGAATGCGGTTCAAGAGCATGGGTTCAAAGTAACCTGCTGTGCCGTGGGCCAGAGTACTTAATGTCCCAAACATCTCTCTTCCTGTCCTTATGATGGCGTAGGTCAAAGTACTTAGGCTAGGACAGTCTAGTGTCAGGTTCTTTGTGGCAGATCACCCTACAGTAGCTCTTATTATGGAGCTAAAACTGAATCCTTCAGTATATTACAGATGGCCAAAGCTCCAGAATGCATCATGGTCATTCTTGTGGAACACTGTCCCCCGAGCATGGTATGGGTCATTGCTTCCTCAAACTTCCTGCACCCATGTCTGCCGCCGAACTGTACAAGATCTGGCCCATTACATTAGTGTTCTGTAATGGTGGAATCTCATAAGGTTCCATCTTCCTGAGGATTTAAAGGCATGTCTGAGAGGAGGGAAGGCATTTTTCTTCAGTGGTATAGCCACCCAATAGCTGCCTATTCTTCAGTAAATAACCCTAATTAAACTCATTGATTCACCAAGCTAGACTGGGGTGGAATGATTTTTGTTTCTTTGGTTTGCTGTTGTTTTCCTGTCTGGGGTGAGTAGCTGTTTATTGTGATGGTAGTTTGAAAGAAAATGCACCCCTATAGTCCCATAAGGAGTGATGCTATTAAGAGATGTGCCCTTGTTGGAATAGGTGTGGCTTTGTTGAAGAATGTGTGTTGCTAGCTGGTGGGGTTTGAGGTCTCAAAGCTCAAGCCAGTTCACCTCCTGCTGCCTTCGGATACAGATGGAGAACTCTCAGCTTCTCTAGCATCATGTTTGCCTACAAGCTGCTGTGCTTCCTGCCATGATGACAATGGACTAAATCTTTGAGACTGTAAGCCAGCCCCAATTAAATGTTTCCCTTTATAAGATTTGCTGTTGTCATGGTGACCCTAACTACAACAGTTGTCTTTCTTGCAGGTGAGGATGACGATCTCCCAGGAGCCAGTCTAATAGAGTGAGATAAACCTGTGAGTGGGTATGAGTCTTGTCCCCCTAATCTGTATCATGGACACTTTTCTGTGAAGAGAGGCAGGGGGACAGGCTTTCTCATGCTCTCTCGTCTGGGGCCATTCGAAGCAGAGATGCGGCCACTTGCACCATGATTTCATCTTCCCACCCCAACAGCTTAAGTCAGGCTAGCCAATGGCAGCTTCCTCTATGCATCTCCAGTTCAGCTCTTTGTCCTCTAGTAGGTCTACAGATTTATTATGAATGGAACTAGAGGAGATCAAAGAAAAAGAAAAGCCAAGGAGGCACGATATTATTAAGACATCTCTCACATTCTAAGAGATTGAAACTTTTGTTGGACATCTCAGCCAGGGTTAGTGACATGCTTTGGGTCACTTAAGAGCTAAAATTACTATCCTACTAAGTAGTCAGCCCATTTGTTTAATCTGTCTTTAAGAGATTGTTGTGACAATCAAACTTATTTGTTTTGGATTTCCCTACAACCCAATCAAATGCATAGCTGCAATTTTAAGTTATATACACTTCCATGCTCCTGCCCCAGAGCAACGCATGTGTGTTCTGAGTTACCTTTAGAAGCAGTAATCCAGATGAACACAGTCTCTTATAAATGACTATCCATCATAAATATTGAACGAAATGTATGAACATTGCTTGATAAACAATGATATTTGTAGTACTGTGCTCTTGGTGTCTAAGTCCTTATTCATGGCACAGGAAAGGGATTTAAAGGTGGGCTTGTAGGTGGCACAGAAGGGAAAAGATCCCCAAACTCCAGAGTAGGGGAAGAGAGGCAAAGTAAGACGGGATCACCGTTGTCAGAGGCTCAACCTTCTACTGCCTCCCCACCGAACAATTTCTTGCATTAAAATAAAACGGAGCCGGAGATGTAAATGATAAAGAGAAATTTTCACAAGGGTTCCAGTTGAATTTTTGTAAATTCCATAGAAAACATGTTTATTTGCTAAGGCAGTATGGCCCCAAAGGTAACATAAAAGTTAATTAACTACCAATCAGAAGCTTATTTTTTTTTACATTAAAATTAGTTTGAAGCATCAGGAATTCTGCTCCAAAGTAGCTGAGCCAGAAAAAGACAAAAATCTAAGCTATCTTTTACATTGATATGAAATCCCTCTAAAATACAGTAACTTCCCTCCTGGTGGAGCCTTCAGAGGGAAGCTGGGTGACCATTTCCTTTATTATGTAAACTGAACACGTAGGCCTTTATAAAATGACATTTCGTTTGGTGTGTGTGTGTGTGTGTGTGTGTGTGTGTGTGTGTCCTCTTCCAAACTTTGAGATTGCAGGTGTCTCCAGAAGTTCCATAAAATCTGACTAAATTCACCCTGCACTGTACAGTTTTCACCACTAGAGGGTGGTCTTGTAGCTTTCTAACTTCAAAACATTAGGTTTTGGATTATCAATGTGAAACATGCTGTTAGATAAATTGTAAAAAAAATTCCTTTAAAAATATCCAGCTGAGCCGAGCGTTGGTAGTTTACACCTTTAATCCCTGCACTTGGGAGGCAGAGGCAGGTGGATCTCTGTGAGTTTGAGGCCAGCCTGGTCTACAGAGCTAGTTCCAGGACAGACTCCAAAACAATACAGAGAAACCCTGTCTTGAAAAACAAAAAAACAAACAAAAAAATCCAGCTAATTATTTGGCTATTTAAAAACCATTATTTTTTTGTGTGTCCTTGTTTATGGAGAGTGTGATGTCATGGTACAATTGTGATCAGGGGACAATTTGTGAGCTTAGAGTCAGTTCTCTCCTTCCATCACATGGGTCCTGGGGACTCTAACTCAGGTCTACAGGCTTGGCCGCAGGTGCTTTTGTAGCCTGGGCCTCTTACAGCTCGTGAGTAGTTCTTAGTAAGCATTGTGTGATATAAACAGAGAACTCTACACAAATTAGTCCTGTATACTGATGCAACATTTGCTGTACTTTGGAGGAGCATAGAAATTTTGAGACCAGCCTGGGCAGTATGGTGAGATCTTGTCTCAAAAATAAACATAATGAAATACAATAAATAAACTGCACCACCATAACACAATAGCTCCAAATCAAACCATTCTAGTCTAGTGTTTCCTAAACCACTCAGATCCACATCCAGAGCCCTACACAGGTGACCTGAACCATCTGTGAAGGGTTTGACAGAATCTAGACCTCAGATGCTAACATCCTGCTTCTCATAAGTTTGCCCAGAATCTTAGCTTTTCAAACTCATCAGCATGGAGCTCACAATTAACTAATTTGTGTTTACTTGAAATAAATTGTTTTCAGTTCACTAAGAACACTGCTTTCTGATATCTTTTTTCCCTATTCCCTCTCCCCAACAAAGTAAAAATACAATAATAGTGTCAACTGTAAAATGAATCTGTCTGTCCCTTTGGTTTGTGGGTGGCTCAACTGTGTGATCCAGCAGGACCATCTCTTATCATTTATAACCACCAACCTCCAGGAAGATTTATCAAACTGATGGGATGTCTGGGGAGAGGGGAGGAGTCCATTTGAGAAGAACAGAGCGGCAGTGAATTTTACGTTCAGATTCCATTTCTGAAGCTGACAGGTTGCAAAGTAGTATTGATTCCTTGTTGCTAAAACAAACCCAGAATGATGCATAATGCATAAAGAAAAAACTCATAAAAGAAACAAAACATAAAGCTGTTTCCGTTTAATAATCTAGGACTCAAGATTAAGACCTTGAAAATAAACCAGCACTGAAAATGCCGAACCCTGCCTGGCATGGCTCTCCGGGCAATGAGATGGTTTGCATGCTTCGCCTTCCTTCAGCTTTGCAGCATTAAGCTGGGCATGTTTGATTCTGCTTAGAGATTAGAAGAGGAAAACCTCTTGTTCAGACCTTCCAGTTAATTATGGAATATAGAGGTGTTGAAACACCTGGTCCTTTTCGCCTCCCACATCTTGCACTAAGGAAATAATGTGCATGGGAACATTAATCTACTGCTTGAGTGACAGGTGGATGGAGGGCACTGAAGGGTAAAACAGAAAAAACAAAACAAAAAGGAAAAGCAAGGTACATGGAAGGGCTTTTAAAGGTAATAGAAATAAGCCATCCATGGACATGCACACCTTTGATCCCAGCACGAGGCGGACAGGGGCAGGCAGATTTCTGTGAGTTCAAGGTCAGCCTGATGTGCTTAGCAAGTTTCTGGAGAGCCAGAGGTATACAGTGAGACTGTGTCAGGGACACTGAATCAATTTCTAAAACGTTTCACTAATTTTTGATGTTGTGTAGCTATTTCCTTAAAACTAATGACTTTCGGGGGCTTGGAGAGAAGGCTCAATTGTAAAGAGCATTGACTGCTCTTCCAGAGGACTGGGGGGGGGGGTTCAGCTCCCAGAATACACAAGGTAACTTGAAGCTGTCTGTAACTCCAGTTCCAAAGGACTCAACAGCCATGGCAAAACACCAAAGCACATAAAGCAAAATAAAACAAAATAAGACATATATAATGATTTTATTGTCGGGGGACATTTTTTAAGACTCAGGGACTGAATGAACCTAATGAAGCTCAAGAAGTAAATTAAACTCACACGTGTCAGAAAGCTGAACACTACATGCTCTTCAAGACCCCTCCCCAGGGTTACACAAGCAGTGACAATGGCTGTGTAGAGGACTCCGGTTCTCAATAACGTGTTACCTGCAAATCATCTGGGAAAGTCTCCAGAGACGTGGCTTTCATGAGTTGCCACCCATGCTGGCTGACATTGTACAGTAATGCAGCTACCTTTGAGTCACCCATGTTCTGGTTTTGTGAGATGAAAGCCTGTAGAGTTCCACTGTATAGCTATGTGATCATATTTAATACTGAACTGGTTGAAATAGGGAGCTGGAGAGATGGCTCAGCGGTTGAGTGCTGGATGCTTTCACAGAGAACCAGAATTCAGTTCCTAGCATCATGGGACAGCTTACGACCTGTAACTCCAGTTCCAAGGGATCTGATGCCATCTCTGGCCTCTGTGGGTCTACATGCATATGGTGGGAGGACATACCCATAAAGCATCCTTACCCATAAAATAATATAAAAGTATGATTGGAGACAGTAAATTATCATGAGATTTCTACCCTACTTTAAAATTTTAAAGGGAAGGCACAGATAAACAAGGAAGGCATATCAACCCATGTCCCCCCCCCAAAAAAAAAGCCCACATGGAAGAAGGAAAGAGTCTACCAACACCGATGATGTTATGTTCATAAGATTGAAAACTTATGATGTACAATTGCTTGTAAAAAATATGGGTTTTAATGTTTTTACATAATGGGAGAGAACCTAATGGTACTACAGTCATGAGGATATTTTTCAGTAGTCCAAGTTCATACAATATAAAAATCCAAACCTTGATGATTTTGGAAATAAATTTAATGAAACACAAGAAACCAATAGCCCAGTGGTCTATGAATCCTACCAGAAATTAATGCATGATAGGACTCTGCTGGGATCAGTTAATTAGGGCAATACAACCTGATCCCACAATCAGGTAAGGAAGGACTTTAGGAGGAAGCAGAGGTTAACCTCACTGTATGGATATAGACAAAGTTCATGGAAATATTAAATGCAGATTCAGAGCAGTGTTGCATTCTTTTAGTTGCATTTGCTTAACTCTGTAAAGCTGTGTTACTTTGCCTATCTAAAACACCTGGCTGGTCTAATAAAAAGCTGAATGGCCAGTAGTAAGGCAGGATAAAGGATAGGCAGGGCTGGCAGGCAGAGGGAATAAATACAAGGAGAAATTTGAGGAGCAAGAAAAGGAGAAGGAGGGGAGGAGTCAAGGGGCCAGCCACCCAGCTACACAGCAAGCCATGGGGTAAGAAGTAAAGAAAGGTATATAAAATAAAGAAAGATAAAAAGCCCAGAAGCAATAGATATATGGGATAATTTAAGTTAAGAAAAGCTGGTAAGAAGCAAGACAAGCTAAAGCTGGGCATTCATAAGTAAGAATAAGCCTTTGAGTGCATTTTACTTGAGAGCTGGGTGGTGGGCCCCCAAAGAGCAAGGAGTAAAGAGTAAAACAGAGCCAACTACATAAGAGTGCATCTGGCCAGCCTGGGTTACAGAGTGAGTGCCAGGATAAGCTCCAAAGCTGTCTCGAAAAACAAGCAAGCAAACAAACAAAAGAGTACATCTGAAGATAATGTTCTCAGCCTGAAAAAGCTGATTCCCCCAAACTTACAGAAAAATCTATCTTAATTAAAAAACCTTTAAAAACATTTCTTTTACACTGGGGAAGAAATAGACAAGGCACAATGTCAGAATTTAGAATTGGGAGTAAAATGAAATAAAGATTTATAAGGATTTAAGGCTTTAAGGATTTGAAAGAATGCAACATAATCATGTTATTTATAATTTACAAACCTATATAGTGTGTTTACATTACCTACAGATACGGGTTTCAATAATATAAAAGAGAAGAAGTAACATGGAATCAGTCTATGGCCTGCCTCCAGGACAGAGAGGCAGGAAGGCGATGGAGGAAAAGTTATGCAGAGATCTTTCATTGGCCTATAAAACTTTAAGATCCTAACTAAATCTTAAATCATATTAAGGCTTGACAACCAAGCAAAGGCTCTGTGGTGTTTATTGTTAAATTTTCATCCTTTTCTACAAATTTCAACAAAAATAATCTTGGCAGTGAACTCCATCCATGTGTGCCTAGTAGTTTCTCAATAAGGATTATTGTTCATTTTTATTTTATGTCTCTACTTGGAATTTTTGAGACAGGGTCTTGCTTTGTAGCCCTGGGTGGTTTTAACTTGTGTGATCCTCCTGCCTCAAATCTGGAATTCTAGAGTTGCAAGCATAAGCCATCACTCCTGACTATCACTCATTAAAAAAAAAATTTTTTTTTTGAGTCAGGGTTTCTCTGTGTAGCTTTGTAGACCAGGCTGGCCTCAAACTCACAGAGATCCACCTGCCTCTGCCTCCCGAGTGCTGGGATTAAAGGCGTGAACTACCACTGCTGCCCAGCCAACTGTCACTCATTTTTAAAAGGACCATTATAATTGTCTCATCTTGAGTGGAACAGTCTGGTGAATAAGTATGATCTTCAGATGCAGACACAAGATAATGGTGGAAGGCTTGAGCAGTTTGTGGCTCCATTGACAGTGGGACCAGTATCTATCCCTAGTGCATGAACTGACTTTTTGGAGCCTATTTCCTATGGAGAGATACCGTGCTCAGTCCAGACACAGTCAGGAGGGCCCTGGTCCTACCTCAGTGTGGTGATGGAACAGGCTTCATTGACTCCCCATGGGATGCCTTACACTCACCGAGGAGCAGATGGGGGATGGGGTGGGGGGAAAGAAGGGGGAGTGTGAGGAGGGGAGGGAGGGGGAATTGGGATTGGTATGTAATAAACAAACAAAACATGCAGACACAAACCTCTAGGGAAAAATGTACATGAGGATGTATATGAATATGTGTATGTATACATGTTTATTTGTGTGTATGTATGCATATACACACATTTATGCATATGTAGATGCATAATTTTGTATGTGTATATATAAAATAAGTGTTTCTAAGTGCCCAATGTTTATGAACCCTGATTATGATCTCATCTTGGCCCAGTTCTTGAACTTATGAAACATGTGAGTGGAAGACACTTTACATACAAGTTGGTTTTCAATATTTGAGAAAAAATAATGTAATATGATTATCTGATTTAGTATAAAAATACTTATCTTGTGTATTGAGACACTATTGAAAGTTAAGAAGTGAAAAAATGTACACTTTCACAAGCGTTCACAGGGCAGGAGTGAGAACATACAAGTTGGACATGTTCATGAGACCTGGTAAGAGGAAGGCAACCAAAAGCACTGGGAAACAAGCAGGTCATTGAAAACACTTGTGAAATAATCTGGGCAGTGTTTTAACACCTTTACCAAGATATATGCTATATTTGACAAAACTGACTCTTTTAATCTATTAAATTAAAGGGTTTTGGATACATTCATAGAATTGTGCAACCACCCAAATAAAGTAAATTGGGAAAATTTTAAAACTTTAACTTTCTGTGGGTGTTACCTGCCTGTGGGGAACCCCAGAGCAAAGTTAGCATCTTAACAGCCATCTTTCCTACTACTCTCTTAGATACTAACATACTGGTAATTTTCCATTCCCCTATGACTGTTCTCCTGTTAAGCATATGATGCAGCTTGACCCTGAAAGAGTCCCAGCTGCAGGCTTATTGTATAGCAACTTATAGCAGAACACATGCATCCTGCTTGGAAGGACATTCTGCTTCCCTCACATCCTCCTTTTGGCCCATTCCCTCATTTCTCCACTACTTAAACCCTGTGGCTATATTCATTAAATGAGACTTGATCAGAATACTGAATTATCTCCATCTCTCACGTTTCTTGTCTCCTCATTCTCCCTCTCTCCCTCAGAGTTCCCGTCAACTGACCCTGAGGGTCAGGGCCTCTGCCATGCTCTTCTCCCCAGTTAAAGTATACAATTCCAAATTATGTTCTCAGAAACAAATGATAAACCCAAATATTATTCTTTTGTGAAAGTTCATCTTATAAGAAGGTTGTTTTAAGGGTGGCAGCTTTCATTTCAATTGTGGGTGCTGTTTCTAAAGAAATCCTATGTGGCTTTATTAAAAACACGCTGAATTGCATGAATGCAGAAGGAATACAACCGCTGGGTTCAGCAGTCCAGTTAACTGGTAATTGTTTCAAGAACAGCACATGGCCTTCCTGCTCTGTTACAGCAGACTGATTTTATGAAAGAATATAGCTGATTGGGTATGAATATGTGTAGTTGGAGATTCTTTCCAGTCTGGTCCCATAACTGGTTAGCCACAAAATGAACACACAAAGACATATTAATTTATAAACTGTTGGCCAATGGCTAGGCTTCTTATTGGCTAGTTATTGTCTTAATTATTAACCCATTCATATTAATGTAAGTATTTTCATGTGGTCTTACCTTACCAGAGAAGGGTCAAGACCAGACCTATTACTCCTTCCTTAGCTACATTACATCTCTGGTGGCCTCTCTGTCTCTCTTCCCATCATTCTCCTTGTCTCCTAACCCCACCTATCTTCCTGCCTTTACTGGCTAATCAGTGTTTTATTCATCAACCAATAAGAGAAACATATACATAGAAGAATATCCCCCATCAAGCATGCCTGTAAGCCCAGTCCTGATGCAAAATGATGCTGAGTTCAAGACCAGCCTGGGATCATAGGGTGATTCCATCTCAAACATAATTAACCAGCTACTCAATACTTGGAGATCCCTCTGTGCCTGTGAACCATGGGAAATTGCTGTAGGCTCCCTAGGAATGAACAATCCAGTTTGGGGACAGTTGCACTCGGTTGTTGGCAGAGCTAGATCTAAGATCAGTGTCTGAGCCCCCATCTATTATCATTTCAAATGTATACAATTGCTTCCCAAACTTTGAGACAGACAGGGTTCAGGTGGGATTGGGAGGGCAGTGGTCAAAATGTGAGACATCCACAGAAAGCAGTCATAATAAAAGTCACCATTTTTAATAATGAACACACACACACACACACACACACACACACTAAAACAAAAATGCATCCAGACTTTAAAAACCATCCACAGAGAAACAGCAAGTCTATAAAATACAGTTGTCAGGAGAACATGACAATGCATTTAGGCTACTTAGGTGATTTGCATTTTACAGACTGCAATCACTTTGCAGGATGCATTTCCATAGTAACAATTACAGATTATTCTCCTGTCCTCTCTATAAATCTCAGACTTCTGGGTCTAGAGTCCCTAGCCATTGACTTCAGACTGTTCGTTTCTGTTTTATCAAAGGGAAAGCAATCCATAAATCTCAGGAAGATATAATGAAAAAGAGACATGAAGGATGAGGGATTCTTCAATTTCTCACACTGGGCTTTGGCCCTAGATGAGAGGTGTAAATAGATGCCAGTCTGCTTTAATATGTAATCCTGAAGCCATAGTGAAAAAGAATATTCTTTTCTCCCCTCATTTATAAACAATCCATGAAAAGAAAAAAAGAAATGGGAACATCGATTCGTTGTACGGTGGGAGGTCACCAATCTGACTGATAAAATATCTGCAGTCATCCAGCTGTTTATGACTCAGCCCCCTCTGGCAGGAAGGACAAATTTGTGCAAATAAGCAAATGTGTATGTTCCACAATGACTCCAATTAGTAATTCCTTCCTCAAATACCTCATTGTGCAAGTTCCTGCTTAGAGGTGGTCAGGTACTCACATCTAGATAAGCACAAGCGTGTCTTTTCCTTTGACTTTCAAACCTTCATCACTGCTCATCCGGCCTCATGCGTTTAGTATTTCCTACCTTTTTATTTCTTCTAAATCACAGGCTATCAGGTTGCCTGAGCATCGGCAAGGCCAGCTCAGAGGTGCAGTGATTTTTTTCTAAAGCACCCTTGCCTCATCCTTGGAGCAGCCCTTCTGGTTTGAAATGGAGCCAAGCCACCACTTTATATAGCTGCCATCCTTCTGTGTTTCACAGCAGACAGCCATGCCCTTACTTAAGTAATCTTTCTAAATTTCACTTTGGAAACTGATTTGGAAGTCAATTTTAATTTGGATGACTTCTAAAGTAAATCTTAATCATAGTAATGGGCAGAACATCTTTTTGTTTTGCTTTTGGCAGGAGGTAAAAGGGCCCACTTTGCAAATTGAAATATCTAAGGCCCGTTCAAAAGCACATTTGTTATGCTAACATGATTTGGTTGGTGTGCTTATTAAATTTGTAGGATAAAGTGAAACTCAAAGATTCAGGGGATTTTTTTAGTGTACTGTTTTCTTTTTCTGGATAATTTAATGAAAACAGAAGTGCTGGCTAGCAAAAAAATCATCCAGCCTGTATCCGAAGAGAGATCTCAGATAAAATATTGTCCTTATAATTATTTCAGTGATGGTTATCTACATTAGGAAACTTCCAGTAAAGTGGTATATGTATTTGTATAAGGTTTGAACATATTGACTGAATATTTCAGCTTTGAAGAACCTGAATATATATTAAATATATATTAAAATTTTATAGGAAAAAAAAGAGATCTTACTGGTATAGCAATTCCCCAGAACACTCTTGCACTTTGGTCATAGCAGGAAGTGTAAGAATTCAGAAAGATCATGACTTAGCTGTGTGACCTTGATCAATACTCCTAAACTCTCTGAACTCCATTTTATTAATTGTAGAATAAAAATAATGATCACAAATGTGAATATTTAGTGACATAGAATCTCCATGTTCCTCAGACATGGTGTTTAGACTCTTGTCTGCCTGCCAGCCACTGCACCTGAAAAGTGAGCATGATTCAGGTATTCAAGTCATTGCGATTTTGGGATGATGAAATGAGACTATTCAAGTGAATCACTTTGCACAGTGCTTGACCCAAAGACATCATTAGCAAGCATGATTGATTAGACAAAAGTGTCCTAAAGCAAATCCTCCTTTCTCTTATCCTCTTTGGGTATAGACATACTTTCATTTTCCATCAGTCCTTCAGGGCTGAACACTGGGTATGGGGCTTATCTGCCAATTTGTTTCTTCTTTGTCTACTTCCTCTCCTTTTGTTTTTTGTTGGGTGACAAGTGTCTTCCAGGAATGCCTAAAAAGTAAGGCTGAGCTTAAACCAGTACCTATCAATGTCCATAATTTTTTTGTTTTGTCTTTTTGGTCGAGAAGGTCCCTCAAAATAAAGCTCTAGGATGCTCTTCTGAAGATCTGAACTCATCCTGAACATCCCAAGATGAATTAGTTAAAATAAATACAGATGTCACTCAAGACAGATGATACTTCAGACACTGGAGCCTTTGCTGGAACGTAGTGAACTCCAGTCTGCAAGGAACATTTTGTCTCCGTCACGGCTAAGATTGTTTATTCCATGGCCATACATTTCATCCCACAGGGATCACCCAATGGTCACTGTTCAAATGCTTTTAGCATTCTCTTCCCTCTTCTTTCTCCCTGAAACTATTCTGCTTAATTGTACGCACAGAGCAGAGGTATAACAGTTTATCCATACATTTCCCGTGACACTGGTCTTTTAACAGTGACTAAGTAAAGGGGATGGAGTTTTTATTTTTGAGCAGTAACACATCAGATAGCATCACTAAGTAAGGAGTCACTAAGGCTTCCTCATCATTGTATTTGTTCATTTAATTTTATTTTGTTTATTTTGAGAAAGGCTAGTATGAAGCGGACTGGAGTATCTTGGAATTCTCTGGCCTCACCATCTCAGTCTCTCAGTTACAGGCATGCACCGTTACACTTGGATGCTCCTTTGACTTTTCAGAATTGCACTCTGATAAGGTCTGACACACAAACCTATGAAACTGCAAGATTTAGAGAAAGAACCACACTGACCATGATGACAGGAAATCTGGATAATAGGCCTGGCTTCGTGGCTATAGCAGTTTGAGGGATGTCTCATTACTTCCTCAGCCCTCTCAGCATCCCCTGGGGACCAAACACGCACAGAATCAGCCCATGCCACATAGAAATGCTTCAGGGAGCCAGTACCATAACTCTGCAGCCTCATCTTCTCTCTGAAATGTCTCTACAGTTGCCGATTAGATGCAGAATGCTATAGATTCACACAGAGAAGGAATTGAAATTTAGGAAGAAGGAAAAAGCATAACCCAAATTGCTTTTTTTTTTTTTTTAAAACATCCATGTTCTTCCGTGTCTTTAGAAACGTCTGTGTCTACTCCTTAGAAATAATGTCTGATGGCTGCAGTATGGGGGATCAGTGAGAAGGGCTAATGCACAATTTGGAAGAGATAAACAAAGCAGATAAAAATTAAGTCCCAAGGAAGTCAAAGAAGCAGGTAGAAGACTTGCCTGAAATCATATGAATTATGGATCCTTGTAGCCTCTAAAACAGTATATAAGGAAGGACTCTAAGAGTGTTAAGCCTGAAACAATGCTGTCAGGAAACAGACATTTATCCAGGAAACAGACTATTATCCAATTTAACCTGATGTTGGGAAGTTTTTGAATTATTTCACCAGGTTTGAATGGACCAAAACTATTGATATTAGAGATCAGAGTTAAAGAAAATGAATCATAGTTACCTCTTAGGATTTTTAAAAAAAGAAGCCTCAGCATAAATAGGTTTTAATGCTTTTTAAAGTCAGTATTAACACAATATGAGGCAGCAATGTAAGATGGAGCTGAAATTTTTTTTTTTTAATGCAACACGAAGCCTGGATAACTGAAATATAATACAATGCCTCTCTAGACCGGGAAAACAGCCTCTACTTAGAGCTGTGTGAGGTTAAATATGATGCCTGCAAGGCATGGAGAATGGAAATCGACCACACAAACACCGGCTCCTGGCCCCTGCCAAGCTTTCCTTCTCCAAATCACATCAGTCACTGCTTGCACTGGTCTCGTCCTCATGACAACTCTTAGAGTTTTGCTTTCTTAACTTTTATGTCATTCTTTAAAATTTCATGTGAATAACATTTTCTGTTCTTAAAAACAATGTCCCATATTTATATGTCCTTTTTATAATTATTGATATAAACATGCACACATCCACAGCTTTATTTCTTCGGACACAAATAAATTCAATAAATTGTAAGGCTCCCAGTGCCTTGCTCCACCCTGACAGATAGAAACCCTAAGTGCACAGTCCAAACTGGTCATGAAATAATCACATCACCATGAAGAAAGTCCCTTTGTCATCTCCCCTTTAGGAAAGCAGCCACTGCTCTAATTTCTCCTGGCATGGGTTAATTGTTACAGAATTTCATGGAACTGGAAACATACAGAAAAGCTTTATTTCAGTAAGCCCTAGCTTTCTATTTTTGATGTTCACTTGTGTTCTGTGTTTTCAGAAGCAGCTTCTTTTGATCATGTTCAGATATTTCTCAAGCCCTTTGCGGACCGTGGCTGGGTTGCAACTCTCCACACCCCTGAGGCACTTGCATAGATTTTGCACATTCTAAGTGTTTTGTTGACATTCAGTGACTCAATGAGTGGACCAACTTATGAGTTATTTAATCAATTCATAAACATTTAGACACAACTTTTCTAAAGCAGACGGTGCCTTAATTTTCAACTTACCAAATAACCTGACAGACTCATGGTTTCAGAAGCCGGCCTGCCATGTCTTCTGAGCCTGGGGATCCACCCCTTTGTGACTCCGCAGTATCTGCAGTATCTGCTGCCTTCTTGCAGCAAGGCGAGCTGCTGAGGGAGTGAACATTGCCCTGGCCAGGCTCCAGCGTGCCTGTGAGGGCGCCAGCCTCAGGCTCTGTCTCTGGCAGGTGGAAATGCTTATCCTCTGTCTTTGAAAACATTACGCCTCACATTCCTCTGATTGATTTATTAAACCACAGTAGAGGTCAGCAAAAAAAGCCAGGTGCAGGCTTGGATAGTTCTGCAGCCGGTTATGACCTACATTGCAGAAGCAGCATGTATTTCTCTGCAGTCAGGAAAGTGCAACTGAACAAACAGGGTTAGTCCTGTCAGATCTTCCTGAAATGCTGAACCCCCCACCCCCGACTCTGACTGGTGACTGTGATGGAGGTGAGGCATTGTGGAGCAAGGCCTCTGGGGAGAAAAGACATTACCTTGGTACTTCTGTGGGTGGAATAAGCCTTTAAGGGTCTGGCCCCATCACCATCATTTCTGCTCAGACAGCACTAAGTCCCTGTCACTTGCAGTGGTGAGCGTGCTCTGAATAGAAATGAGCTTCTCATCTTTAATGCATTCATGTGACATCCGCCCTTCTGCTGCAACCGAAAATCTATACAGGGGCAAAGCACATTTTGTGATGCATCACTTTTAGGACGCGGGGCTTCCAATTAGTTGATACCCTTTCCATTCAACAGCTTGTGTTCTTTCAAGCATTGGTAGGAGGGAGACCCAACCATGAGTCTAATGGTGAATATGGCCCTGGTAACACTAAGAAATTAACTGGTGTCAAGATACAAAGAGGAAAGATAACTGTGGCTTCAGCAAAGTGTACCTTCCAGCTAACTTTTTGCTCATATTTCTTTTGGAAAAAGTCAAACATATATGGCAAGTGTGACACACTTCAACTGTGGGTTACTGAGAGCCAGCACTTTTTCTTTCATTTATTGCAGTGATTTTAAGGTAACCTTCAGAAATCCTGTTTATAAGGGCAGAGAGTGAAGACAAGTATAGTCCAAGGAAAGTGGGCATCAGGATGTGGTGACTGCAGATTTAGAGGGGCCAGGATGCATTTTGGCTTAACAACTTCGGAAAAGGTTATGTTCCAAATGGGTGATGAGGCTCTGTCTGAAAAGTTACACCATGGAAAATGATAAAGTCAATTTTTATGTTACTGGTATGTATTGTCTTTTACGAGGAATACCTATTTTATTTTTGTTGGCATGTTCAGGGAAACTTATAACAATCACACGGTTCATTGTCTTTGCTGGATGTCCAAAGGAAACATTCTCAGCCACTGCTTCACAGTGTAGATCAGTTCCTGTTGTTGTTACCCAAATGGGAGGTGTACGCTGCATGTATGTGATATTCTGCGGCCTGCAACATGCAATTACTGAACGTTGCAAAGACAGGGAAGATGTGAACTCGGATAAGGAGAGATGTACTCAATTTGGAGGCAGGCACAGCTTGAGCTTGAAGTAGATGTGTGATTTCAAATGACTGAATGTCTTTGGCTTCAGCTGTTTGCTCTGAATAACCTTCCCATGGAGATTGTGTCCTTATTAAATAATAGATAGCAAGTGCCTGTTACTTGGTGAGCACCCCTTCTGTGTTAATTTCCTTTATCCCTCCTTGGATTGATGTATGGACTCTGGCACAAATGCCATTTATGTATCTACTTGATGATGGGAGGGGGGATGGAGACCCACCTACTGTTCTGCCCTAGGATTGATTATTTGACTGCTTTACTGTTGGGAGGAGAATTTGACTCTCAGGACCATGGACAGAAACCTTCCATGCTCTAGCCTGTAAGAATTTCAGCCTAATGGCTGTACTTAAAAAAAAAAAAAAAAAAAAAAAAAAAGTCAATACGGAAGTTCCTGTGCCAGAAAATTTTCAGAATAAGCAACAGAAAAGCTGGCGTTACCAGGTGCCCACTTGAAGCTTATGAATCCAAGAAGTGATATATTTTTAGTGGTCCTAAAACAGTTATACACTATGTAACTGCAATGCAAATATACTTTGCTTTCGACTAATGGAGCTGGAAGAGCTGTTTGAAGGAATATAGAGGTATGTGGAGATAACTAAAGCAGTAAGAATTTTGTTAATGATTCTCACCAACTCGTATTTATTCCTTTTTTTTTTTTTCATTTCGTGTATCTACTAGATGTGGTCCTTCTGGAAACTCTCAATTTTGTGTTTGTTCTGTGCATATAGAAAGATAAGACTCATAGACTCTATGGAGACACACACACACACACACACACAGAGAGAGAGAGAGGGAGAGAAACACATAGAGAGACAGAGTGAGACAGAGAGAGACAGAGAGGGAGGAGGTAAGCCAACGACCTACTGTAGAAGTCACCAAGGCAGAACACTTATGGACAGGGAAAAGGAAAGTCAAGCTGTTTCTTTTTAAAGTGTCAAACTCTACCTTGGCTCAGACACACCAAGCAATGTCACTTGGGCCCTTGGAGCAAATGCTGACAAGAGGACTGGGAAGGGAGAATGACTGGACAGAATACTTAAAAAAGAGGCCGGCACCTAGCAGAGGAGAGCAGGAAGCAGGGTAATGAAGGGTGGAGTGGGGGACTCAGCGTGGTTTTAGGACCCCTCCCTCTACTCCAATGCAAGGCTGAAGGGAAGCAACTATAACCAACGGTTATTGCTGGATGCTATGAAGAAAGGAGTAGAGACCCCATTCAAGAATGCTAGCACTGCTCCTTTCCTCTGTTTGTTCTTGGTCAGGATTAGCAAGAGAGTGGGACCCGGATGTTCAATCAGATTTGCAGATGCCAGCCTTGCCACCAAGCCCGAGTACCTGCCTCCCCTCTCTGTTGCTTACTGAACCACAGAAGGTGCCTTATCATTTATTTTGTCTGCAGCATCTCATGGTCCCTGCAGCACCAGCTGCACTGCTCCCTTCTGGGCAGTCTGCTCAGCAGTCAAAGGTGTTAGCAAGAAGCCCTGCCCCCCTCCAAAGAAACACACACACACACACACACACACACACACACACACACACTTGTGCTCGCATGAGAGTGCTTAAAACTTCTGAGAGTGACCTGTAACTCCTGAAGAATGGCACTGGAAGAATGGGGGTGAACGATGCCCAACAGGGGAGTATGCTGATCCTCTACAAAAGATTGTGAAATGATACAGGATACGTGGAGCTAGCTTGGGGAAAAAACAATCTGCAACTCTTCATCTATATGGAAATAAGAGAAAGCAAAGAAAGCTAAGGCTACTTCAAGATCTCTCTCTCTCTCTCTCTCTCTCTCTCTCTCTCTCTGTGTGTGTGTGTGTGTTTCTCCCCCTTAAGTCTTCTTGATCATCGATGCATGCAAAAAAGGATATGCAGGTTACAAAAAAAATCTGAATAGTATTTGACCCTATATGCTATTTACACAAGTCTCAGGCAGCCTGGCGACTTTACGTTTGAAAGTGTAGAATGTGTAAGCATGGGTGGGTTTAGGGTTTAACAGATTTAAATTACCAGCAACCCCACGGAAGTCCTGTGCTTCAGTCCATTTCTCTTCCACGAAGGGGAGATGAGTTATAGGAATCACAGCAAGTGTAAGATGAGAAAGGAACTCACATAATAAACCTTACCTCACCCTCTTTTTGGTCTCCAGAAGCGACCGGGCACAGCTCCAAAAACCTCACTTCTCTATTTGAAAACCGTTACCCATACCCCCTTACTGGACCATTTAAAGGAAACAGTAAGCCAGTGGTATGTTGAACAAATTAAACAAAACACCAAATGCTTGCTTCAAAAACGGTTTTAGTTACTTCCTACGAATCTCTGCAGTATCTTCTCGAAACTGCAGGAACTCACAACCCGGTATGAAAATGTTACACCCACGTGCGTTTGGCTTGCCCACTCTGGTGCCTGGGTGCTCCTGAAGGTAGTCCACAGATTCCCTATTGCATCCGTTACCTATGAATTTCAGCGGGCTATTTATTTTCATTCGTCTCCAGGCTGAGTTCCTTTCCTGGGAGACCACACCCAGAGCTGGCAGCTGTTCGCAGCAGCGGTTTCTTCCCACAACCTTTCTCAAAAATGGCTTGCTGAAACCATCAGGTTGGGGTACCACACAGGTGTAAACGAGGGGAAGAGACTTTTGATGAGACAGGAGCGGGAATAGCTCAGAGAGCACAGACACCCTGAAGTTCTGCTGCTGCAGTATGCATCTTTGCCTGATTAGTTTCAAACCCTCCAGGGGCATTCCGGGCTTCATTCCCCACAAGAAAGGGTACATTCTATGAAAGGTGCAAGACAAGTTGCTTCCTGTAAAGGGTTTAAGATGTTAAAATGATCACCCGTTGTCCTGAGATTTTAAGGGAACATATCCTCTATGTGTCGAGAAATAGAGTGATAAGGAAAAATAAATAAAAGGATGCAGGAGGAGAATTTAAGAAAAATGTCAGAAAATAGCTACAAAGACATGCAAAACTTTCCTGCGGGGATGTCGCATGGACACTACCTATCCTCAGCTATTGTCAGTAGCCTAACCGCCCCAGACTCACAACTCTGGCTACCGCTACGTAAACACAAAGCAGGATGCTTAAGAGGGTCCCTGATGGAGAAAGGGAGAGCTAGGGGTGGGGTGGGGTCGGAGTGTCTTTGAAACATTAGATTTTAAAAATTGATGTGTCAGTAGGGAGTGAGAACCTTTTATTTGGAACATTTAAAGATCCGAATGATGAGGGTTTTAGGTATTAATAGGCAGGATGGGCCGGGGGAATGGGAAAGGAAAAGGAATGAATAGGGAGGTTATGAGGGTCTAAGAGAAAGTGAAGGGTCTCAGAGAAAAGCTGCCAGGCAGAAGCCGCACCTCGCCAGCCGCCTGTCGCTCGCCCCCACCTTCGCTTTTGCGCAGAATCCTCCCCTTGGCTGCAGCAGCGCGCTGCCCCCACTGGCCTGCGCACCGCGATCGATCACAGTCTGCGTCAGAGTCCTGGAGTATAAATAGAGGTGGCAGGACCGCGCCGAGCCGCACACAGCCATCCATCCTCCCCTTCCCTCTTCTTTCCCGTTTTTCTCTTTAGGTTTCCCACCTCCGCCCCGGGCCGGAGGGGCACACCGGCCGCCACCATGAGTTCGTTCAGCTACGACCCGTACTTTTCGACATCCTACAAGCGGCGCTACGTGGAGACGCCCCGGGTGCACATCTCCAGCGTGCGCAGCGGCTACAGCACGGCACGCTCCGCGTACTCCAGCTACTCCGCACCGGTCTCCTCCTCTCTGTCCGTGCGCCGCAGCTACTCGTCCAGCTCCGGCTCGTTGATGCCCAGCTTGGAGAACCTCGATTTGAGCCAGGTAGCCGCCATCAGCAACGACCTCAAGTCGATCCGCACGCAGGAGAAGGCTCAGCTTCAGGACCTCAACGATCGTTTCGCCAGCTTCATCGAGCGCGTGCACGAGCTGGAGCAGCAGAACAAGGTCCTGGAAGCCGAGCTGTTGGTCCTGCGCCAGAAACACTCAGAGCCTTCCCGCTTCCGCGCCCTGTATGAGCAGGAGATCCGCGATCTGCGGCTGGCGGCGGAAGACGCCACCAACGAGAAACAGGCGCTGCAGGGCGAGCGCGAGGGGCTGGAGGAAACTCTGCGCAACCTGCAGGCGCGCTACGAGGAGGAGGTGCTGAGCCGCGAGGACGCCGAAGGCCGGCTGATGGAAGCCCGCAAAGGCGCCGATGAGGCCGCGCTCGCTCGTGCCGAGCTGGAGAAGCGAATCGACAGCCTGATGGACGAGATCGCCTTCCTGAAGAAGGTGCACGAGGAGGAGATCGCCGAGCTGCAGGCTCAGATCCAGTACGCGCAGATCTCCGTGGAGATGGACGTGTCCTCCAAGCCCGACCTCTCCGCCGCCCTCAAGGACATCCGCGCTCAGTATGAGAAGCTGGCCGCCAAGAACATGCAGAATGCGGAAGAGTGGTTCAAGAGCCGCTTCACGGTGCTGACCGAGAGTGCCGCCAAGAACACCGATGCTGTGCGCGCTGCCAAGGATGAGGTGTCCGAAAGCCGCCGCCTGCTCAAGGCTAAAACTCTCGAGATCGAAGCGTGCCGGGGTATGAACGAAGCTCTGGAGAAGCAGCTGCAGGAGTTGGAGGACAAGCAGAATGCAGACATCAGCGCCATGCAGGTTTGGCACGAGTCCAAGCCCAGTGGGGGTGGGGAGGTTGCACAGTCCGGGTGGAGGGTGCACCCAGAGAGTGAACGCTAGGGGGTCCTCGAGAAGGAGCCGCTTACACAGGGCTTGGCTTCCGGGGGTTGTGGTAAGGGTGGGGCACTTGGAGGGGGAGGGGCGCCACTGCTGCCTGTTGTGTTCTTAGGGTTGGGTTGGGAGGGAGGGGCGGAGGGAGTCGCAGTTGGGCGTGGCCACTAGTCTGATGCTTACTTTGTACTGACCACTCGACTCAAAGTTACCCTGGCACTTCCTGGATCTCTGGATTAATTCATACAGTGGCTAGCTCTCACTAGTTTTGGACCATCCAGCCTTGGGATAGTTTTCTTTTTAATAGGCACACAAGAATACAGTCAGAATATTTTAGGCCAATTAATCACTTCAACCCATTTATTTATTTAAGTTCTCATCTTTGGAGGAATAGAAGTAGAGTTGTGGAAAGCATTTTAGCAAATCACTGTATGTTCCCTTCCCCAAATGTGATTTGGCTAAAAGATAGAAGTGTGACAAAAGTTTTCCTTCCTTTCTTTCTTCCTTTCTTTCTTTCTTCATTTTTAAAAAATCAATTTGGTACTTTTTTTTAGACATTTTACCATAATCAATAGACAAAGAAAAATTTAAAAGTTGCTGACATCAGTCCATCCCCCCTTCCTCCCCTCCCCCTCCTCACACTTCACTAGGCTGGACATTTTAGTTCAAAACACCATGCAGTTATTTTAAGGGAGATTTTATTGAAGGCTCACACTTTGTAGTTAACTGAAGCTAGTCCTTAGCACCAATATCACAGTAAAATAAAAGCAGTAGAGATTTGTGTTTTGAAAGTTTAAACCAATCTCCCAACAGGACACAATCAACAAGTTGGAGAACGAACTGAGAAGCACGAAGAGTGAGATGGCAAGGTACCTGAAGGAATACCAGGACCTACTCAACGTGAAGATGGCCTTGGACATTGAGATCGCAGCTTACAGGTAAAATCGGAATGGCACAGGCAGAGCACATGAGGCCGTGGGAAAGACCACATAACCAGAGTCTGGGCAGAGTTATGCTGAATCACAAGTGTTCTAGAGAGTCCTACTTTGTCCAAGAAGGTACAAACATGTAAGGAATTAACCCTGAAGTAATGTAAGCCCTCTTTTTAGCACTTACATTTTGAATCTAGTAGGGGTACATTGAAGGTTTTTTTGGAGGCAGGGTCTCATGAAATCCCTCTTAAAATCTTAATTATGCCCAACCCTGTTTATTGTTGTGTTTGCTTTTGAGGTCAGCAGTAGGGAAAAGTGATGAATGGTGGGCTTAGAACAAGTCATGAACACACATTCAGTGGTGGTCTAACTGTGCCCTTGACCTGCCGCCCCCCCCCCCCAGGAAACTCTTGGAAGGTGAAGAGACCAGGCTCAGTTTCACCAGCGTGGGCAGCATAACTGGTGGTTACTCTCAGAGCTCGCAGATCTTTGGCCGCTCTGCCTACAGTGGCTTGCAGAGCAGCTCCTACTTGATGTCCGCTCGCTCATTCCCAGCCTACTACACCAGCCACGTCCAGGAAGAGCAGACAGAGGTGGAGGAGACCATTGAGGCTGTCAAAGCTGAGGAGGCCAAGGATGAGCCTCCTTCTGAGGGAGAAGCAGAAGAGGAGGAGAAGGAGAAGGAGGAGGGGGAGGAAGAGGAAGGCGCTGAGGAGGAAGAAGGTATACAAAGACAAAAACCTTTCAAAATCCTAGTGCATACTGGCTGTGGGTATTCATTGGGAGATGGAGGGGCTTTGGGGCCTTGCAACCACAAACAATACATGTGTGATGAGGACACACAACATTTGTTAAGCATCTATGAACAATTGTAGAAGTTCATATTTTAACACATTCATTTAACATGGTGGTTTGGAGAGGAGATAAGCTCACAGCACCTGAAAATAATCTCCTCTTATTTTAATATGTGTCTCCTGCCACACTGTTCACCACAAGCACTGTCTGTAATATGCCCTTTGGGAGAGTAGAGCGAGAGGTTTAAAGATGCACTCTGACAATAGTGTTTAGTAACTCATAGAGTCTGTGCCAAAATGTTCTGCCTGGAGTTAACCTAGATTTGGATTTTGTGTTTTCTTATGTTCAAGCTGCCAAGGAGGAGTCCGAAGATACAAAAGAAGAGGAGGAAGGTGGCGAGGGTGAAGAGGAAGACACCAAGGAATCTGAAGAGGGAGAGAAGGAAGAGGAGAGTGCTGGGGAGGGGCAAGCAGCTAAGAAGAAAGATTAAGCCCCATTCCCAGCTATTCCAGGAAAAACATCTCCCCAAATCAGGTCAACCTCATCACCAACCAACCAGTTGAGTTCCAGATCCTATACAAATTAAGAAGTCCATATATGTATAATTCTGAGATGACTTAGGTTGGACATTCAGTGTTGTGCTATGAATTTTCTCTGTATGCAGAGTGTCCGTTTGCTTGCAGAGTGGCTTTCTGGCTTGCTGCCAGCCTGTGCATGGTCCATGCTTATGAGTTCAGGATCTATGGCAATATGAATCACACAGATGTTTACAATAATAAAAAATGACACACACACACCACAAATAAATGAATTCACTAATGTTCATGTGCAACTTCATGGGAAAAATAGTCAGTTGAAACTTCGGTGGTTAGAAATTAAAGACCTCGAGTTATGTGCAATAAATAGTAAATAAAGTTACACTGAATGATATATATTTTGCTGTGTTTTTTTAACTTAATTAAAGTACCTTAAAGAAGGCACCAATACAAACAAGTGTATTTCTGAGCTCCAGTTTCTTTTATAAAATACAAAATTTAACAAGTGCAGTGCATATTTAGACATTCTTGGGGACAGAGAAATAGGTCAAGACTAGCAAATATCCCCCTCACTTTACTGATAATAAATACGAATGAAAGTATTCATAAATAACAATGTAATTTTGCCTGTAAAATGTACAATGTATTAATAGGATGGGTGGATTTCTATAAGGCAATTTTGAAATTAAGGTGGACTAGTACACAGTAGTACAATCTGGGTAGACTATGAATCCCACACAGTTGTCACTATTTTAAAATATATTCTTGAGTATCATGGGCATAAATGGAAATCTAAGCCCATGCTATAATTAAGAGGAATGACTTTTCAAAAAAAATCTATATTTGGTTTTGACTGGGGCAAGTAACCTTATCAGAGGCTATCTGCCATCACAAACACGTTGCCTGGGATCCTGAGCTCACGAATGGTGTGTTGTTTGCTTAGTTCTACTGCCTCACATAAATTGCCTTTAAAACTATACATTTTAAAACCCTTTAAAAACCATGCAAGCAGGTAATGGAGTTATATTAATGTTACTTCTTGGGGGAGATAATAAATTTGTATGTTGCGATGGCTTTGTTCTGCATGCCTTAATTGGTAAATATTTGGGTTTCAATGCCTGGTTGGACACTGCATCACATCTATACCCATCTGCCCCCACCCATGGTAAAGCCATAACCCTTGCACTTGTGTTTGGTGTGTGGTATAGATGAAGTCTTTGCTGATCTACTGCTCTGATGTTCTTAAACAACCGTTTGGTCTGCTGGTTTCTTCACTGTTGAGACTTAGGAATTTTACCTAAAACCAAATTGGTCTTCATGTAAAGTTACCTGGTCTCTTTGCATTTCCTACTTCTAGTTGAGTATGTGTTGCCATGTGGCTTTGAACAATGAAGACTCTAGGCAATACTAGATAGGAAACCTACACAGCAAGCTTTTCACACTTGTACTTGTTAGTTATGAGTCAATGCAAACAGCTGGTTGGTTTAAAAAATACTTGGTCAAAGAACACAGTTCCATATTCAATCCTGTGTGCCATAATAAATATTGAAAAAAAATCTAAATTCAGTGAGTTTGAAGTCTTTTTTAAACCTTTTCTAAATTGAGTCACTGGCCAGTCTTTCTGTTTCTGTGGCTCCACAGAAGCACAGCCTCCAGCTCTCACTCCTCAATTCTCTTTTCAGTGGCTCTGCTCCCCAGTCACCCAGCCCATAATATATCCATGTTTGTTTTTGAGTGGGGAAAGTAAGACTATCTGGAAGAAGTTCAAACCAGACACTTTTCATGGCACTATACCCTTGTTTTTTCTCCTTCACCCATTTGTCTAATCTTTTCCCCATCCCACGGATTTCTATTGTTAACATTTTTCAAAGCCATGCACACGGCCCCATGCACTCTGCTACCACCCTAAGGTCTTCCTCAGTGTATGTAAGTCCTACCTCCAGTTTGTAGGTGACACTTAGACTCTCTGATGCCATCTACATGGGCTTGCTGTTTTGTAAAAATTTCCTCAGGGAAATTCTATCCTCTAGGGAAGCTCTTTAAGCAGGAAGAGAACTCAAAACACCTGAAACAGACTAGATTCACTAGCCACCCCAACCCCCCCACCCACCGCCAGAGTAAGAAGTAAAACCAGAGTCCCCTTCAGATGGAAGTGAGCCTATCTGCAAAGGAAACTGGCAGACAAGCAAAGCTGCAAAGACTCAGATCCCAGCCGCCCACCCCCACCCCACCCCAGAAGCAGAGACCAGCTGAGCTGCCTGGAAGAGGTTTAGACCAACCTAGCCACCTGGAAAGGGCACTCTCCAGCCTGTTGAGCTGCCTGCAGGCTGTGCAGTATGCTCCAGGTCCCCAGCTTTGTGAGCTGTCACTCACGCTGGAGTAGCTTTGGTGCTGCAGCTGTCTTTGAGTCATTTCTGCTCCTGTAAGTGACCCTTTACCCATGCTTCTGTAAGTAACTTTTATAAGACTTACTGGTTTACCAAGTTGGACTTTGGTGGTGTCTGTACTTTGCTCTATGATGGGATCCATATCTGGGGTGAGTATACATGTGTGCTGTGTCTCCCCCAGAAATATTTTGTCACATAACATACATAGATATCTCATTCCTAGCTATTTCTCTGTCCTTAACCTGTGTGCATTTCTCAGCCTTTCGTTTTGGGTGTTCCAGCCACCTTGATCTTTTGATCCCATCCTCATGACTGCCTGGCCAGCTCATGCACTCAGTTCAGTTACAGGCTTATGCCATTCTCTGTAGGAAGCCCTCCTGGCTTCATCAGTGGGCCAAATGCTTCTAATAAAAAAAACTTACAAAATTTTGTAGACATCTTATACTTGCTTTGTTATCTGTTTTGTGATCATTTTCTGCCTCCCCTCCACCATCATTAGATCATCAGGCAGATGAGAATCTGATCTTTGAGGCTACAGTGTTAAAGTTTTATTTATTTTGTTTTGCATGTATGAGTGTTTTTCTTGCTTGTATGTACATGCCCCATGCATACATGGTTCCCACAGAGGCCAGAAGAGAGCATCAGATCCTCTAGAACTGGAGTTACAGATGCTAAGAACTGAATCCAGGTTCTTTGCAAGAGCAGCAAATGTGCTTAACCTCTGAATCATCTCTCCAGCCCTGCTCACTGGTCTTTGAATCTTTAATTAGTGTACATTCATCACATAAAGTTTCATTAATATATTTTTTTTGGCTTTTCAAGACAGGGTTTCTCTGTATTGCTTTTTGGAGTCTGTCCTGAAACTAGCTCTGTAGATGAGGCTGGCCTCAAACTCACAGATATGGGCCTGCCTCTTTCTCCTGAGTGCTGGGATTAAAGGTGTGACCCACCAATGTCCGGTCATTAAGTTAATTCTAATGTGTGCTTACCATTTACTTGATCCTCACCCTTGTATTACCCTCCCTTCTCCTGCCTCCTCACCACTGTCTAGTCCTCTTCTTCACCAACAGTTCTTCTGCACATGTGCATGGGCATATATATGTACATATTATATTCCATATGTAAGAAATGTTATGTTTTTCTGAGTTTGGTTTATTTTACTTAACATGGTAGTATTAGTCAGAGTTCTCTAGAGTTAACAGAACTTGTAGAATGAATCTCCATATAGACAGGGTGTTTTTTCAAGTTTATTTTTTTCTTATTTTACATATCTATCCCAGTTTCCTCTCCCTCCTTTCCTCCCTCCCTCTCTCCCTCCCTCCCTCCCTCCTATCACCCCTTCACTACCTTCCCATCCCATTCCCCTCCCCTGCTCCACAGGGAGGGTGGTGCCTTCCAGGAGGGGTCAACAAAATCTGTCAAGTCATTTGGAGTAGGGACTAGGCCCTTCCTCCTACCTAGAGAGGGTGCTTTTTTAGAATGATTGACAGGCTGTAGTCCAACTAATCTAACAATGGCCACCTATGAACTGGAAGTCCAAAAATCCAGTAGTTGTTCAGTCCACAAATCTGGATGTCTCAGTTGGTCTTCAGTGTATGTTGGAATCCTGAAGAAGTAGGCTCTAATGCCAGTGAAGAAATGGACTTGCTAGCAAAAGTGAGAGTAAGGAGGCAAAGAGAGAAGTTCCCTTCTTCCATGTTCTTTGTATAGGCTACCAGCACACAATGTGGATTAGAAGTGGTTTAACTAAGCACAAATCCTTCACAGGCATACCTACTCCTTAATTCTAGATGCAGTCAAGTTGACAACCAAGAATAGCCATCACAATAATGATCTCTAGTTTCATTTTCCTAAAAATAATTTGCTTTTGTTTTTAATGGCTGCAGGAAACTACTTTGTGTCTATACCACCTTTTTTCTATCTATCTATCTATCTATCTATCTATCTATCTATCTATCTATCTATCAATGGACATCTAGGCTGATTCCATAACTTGGCTTTTGTGAACAGCACTATAATATAAACAATGCAGGTAGTATGCTAATGTGGATTCTGTTGGGCTTATCCCAACAGTATTGTAAACGGATCATATGATGATTTCTACGGTGAATGTTTCTACATCTGTGTCAGCTATCCCTCAACTTTTACTAGGCATTTGTTTCTGTTTGTTTTCTTGATGACAGTCAGTTGGTATGGTATGGAGATGGGATGTCAGTGCACTTTTGCTTTGCTTTTCTCTGATGGATATGGATGCTGAATTCTTTTCATATATTTATTGCCCATTTTTTTCTTTTGATAATTGTGTGCTCATTTGGCAATGAATTGATCACATGATTTGTTTTCTTGGTGTTGAATTTTTATCTTTCTATATTCTGCTATTAGTTGTACTGACTGGTTTTGTGTATCCACTTGGCACAAGCTAGAGTCACAGACAGAAGGAGCCTCACTTGAAGAACTGCCTCCATGAGATCCAGCTGTAAGGCATTTTCTCAATTAGTAATCAATGGGAGAGGGCCAGCCCATGGTGGGTGGCACCATCCCTGAGCTACTGGTCCTGAATTCTAAAAGAATGTAGCTAAGCAAGCATTGGGAAGCAAGCCAGTAAACAGCTCCACTCCATGGCCTCTGCATCAGCTTCTGCCTCCAGGATCCTGTGTTGTTTGTGTTCCTGTTTTGACTTTCTTCAGTGATGAATAGTAATGCTGAAGTGTAAGCCAAGTAAACCCCTTCTTCCCCACCTTGCTTTTTTGGTTGTGGTGTTCTATTGCAGCCATAGAGATCCTAACTAAGACATTAATCATTTACCAATCTACCAAAGAAATAGCTAGAAAAGGTGTTTTTTTTTTTTTTTTTTTTTTTTTTTTTTTTTTCATTTAGTATGTTGAAGGCTGTCTTTTCTTTTCACTCCATTAATTGATTCCTTTTTGATTTCAGGCAATCTCATTGTCAACTTTTACCTAATATTTCCTAGGCTATATGAACACGCTTGATAAGGTTCTTGCCATACCTGTTCCTAGAAGCTTCCCCTGTATTCTCTTCCAACAGTTTCTAAATATCAGATCTTACAAGTAAGGCATTTGAGAGTACAACACAACAAGATTGCCCCAAGAGTTTGAGGAAGTATAGAACACACGTTGAGTTTTGTGCCTCAGAGTAAGACCCAGAGCAAAGCAGCAAAACTAAGCCAAGACAATAAAACACTTAAAAGTTGGCTTCAGATAGTGTGTTATAGTCTTTCCTGTGTTGTGAATTTACTTTTATATAGAACAAAAGACAGAAATCTAGTTTCCTTCCCTTTTATGTGTATGTTCTGAGGAACAATACTTTGTCATTGCTGTGATAAAATGCCGTGGAACAATATGCATAGAAATGTGTATCATTCCAGTCTCTTTATTGGGAATACTCAATCTTTGCTTCTTTTTTTTCCAGTTATTCATGTGAACATATGAGCTATTGTGGGAGCCCACAGAATTAAATCCATTCCCATTTTGACTTAAGGTCAGGGAGTTTTTACCTGTCTTTGCTCTTTCAAGGTCAAACAATGAAGATGTCTGACCTAAGACAGGGACTCAACAGGATGTTTGGCCTAAGGTGTTGTTGCTGCATGTCTCGCCTGAACAACAGAATACTTAGCTCAGGATATGGTTACTTGATGTTTTGGATATTGAAGGGGTAATTACTCTGTTTGTTCCTTGTATCATCGGAAAGGAAGTCTTTTTGCCTTCTTCCCCTCTTTTGATGTATAAAAAACTCTGAACAATAAACTAGGGTGATTCAATATTCACTGGATATCCTGTTAGGAGTAAGGTTTTTCCCTGTCGCGGAGACCCTGTATTGGATATAATGCTGTTGGCCAGTTACTTGTTTCTTATCGGCTAGCTCTGTCTTAAGTATTAACCCATTTCTATTAATCTAAGTACTTCCTCGTGGTCTTATCTTACCGGAGAGAGAGGCTGGCGTTCTGCTCTCTTAGTCTTCCATCTTGGCTCCTCCCTACTACCTCCTCAAATCCTCCTAGTCCCACCTATCTTGCTTTCCTATTGGCCAACAGTGCTTTATTCATTAACCAATAAGAGAAACATATTTACAGAATGACATCTCTCATCATCTCCTCTTTTCTGTCTAAAATAAAAAGAAGGGTTTAAACCTTAGCATAGCAAAATATACCACACAATAGTTATCAAATAAGAACCATAGTTAGCAATATTTAGTCCATTAACATTTAGCAAGATTTAAAGAAAATATTCTATCATCTATCCTATCTTTGTGAGTCTAAAGTCTTATGTATAACTTATCTTTAATCCTAACTAAGGAAAACTATAACCGTAACTATCTGTCTTCAACTCCATCAAAGACCACAGAGGAAGGATAATATATAAACTCTAGAAATGACAGAGACAACTCACCTGGTCAGTCACCCAAAGTTCTTCTGTAATCTTCCATCTTCAGTCCATAGACAAAGGGTGTCTGGTAGATTCTTCAGCAAATAAGGAAACTTTAAACTGTCCACCTGTATTGGCAGTTTGTAGTCACTTTTCTCTGTGTCCTCCAGACTGTCTGGCAGACTCTTCCATGAAGCAGGAATTCTGTAGCAATGTCCATCTTGAATCAGCTGTCACTTTTCTGTGGGTCCTGCATGTCCAGTTTATACAACTGTCAAACAGTCCACACAAGAGCAGTTTCTTGTCCAAATGGCTAGTCTTGCCGTATTGGAAGTAAACTTCATAACACATTTCTTCGATGTCCATCTTCCTTTTTGACGCAGGTGGTGTTGCCAGGAGCATTTATATCTCACTGTCAAGAAAAACCCTAAACCATTTTAAATGCCATATTCTGTAGGTCTTTGAAAGGTTTGAAGAATGCCCATCTATCTCAAATACATCTCTGTGTATCTTGAAAACCTAACTAACTTAACTCTAAGCTTTGACTATCATAATTACCTATGATCTGTACTACATTATACATTACATTTGTAAATGAGCTATATAAACACAATACCTAAAGAAGAGGAGAAATATACATATCACAAGATTGACCTTAAATTTGTATCAATAAATGAAAATCCATTCCAAAACAAAGTATTCATATCTATATCATAATCCCCTTTTTACCTTTAAAAAGATATTGATTGTGATCATTAACCATTTATAACCAACCCCATTTAAATGAAAACAAATATTTATAAACAATATTTGAGAATTGGGCGTTGTTCTTTCCAAACTACTTCCTGCTGGTAAAGGGCGCAGTCATGGGGGATCCTAAGAAGATGCAGAAATCCTGGCTGTAGTATGCAAGGCTGCCTTGTCCCAGCTGTTTTGAATGTAGGATCACTTGGTACTGTTTCAGGGGGTCTGGCTTGACCAAACCACATTAGTCTGGAAGGAATCCACAGCTTTTCATTTTCTATGGAAACAAAAATAGAAATCCTTTCCCCCAGTAACTTGTCCTTAGACTTACATTTTGGAGTCAAAACATTTTAAAAATATATAAATTGGATTAATCCAACAGCATTTGTTTTAACAGTTGTTGTTATTTCCTCAGTAGTAAAATGATACAAAGACAATATACTGTACAGCATCCAGATTTTCTCCATTTTTATGTGGCTTTTATATTACTCTGTTTCTTTTACTTTTATTTTTTCAATTTTTGAGACAGTGTTTCTCTTATCTGTCTGGGAATTCACTTTGCATGCCAGGTTTACTTTGCAATCACAGAGATCTGCTTGCCTCAGTGCTGGGATTAAAGGCATGTGCCACCACACCCAGTTCTTCACTGTCTTTTTAAAACCATTTTATTCCTTTTCTCTCCTAAGCCTACATATATTTTAGAACACACTGTAAACCTTTAGTGCTTTTTCTTAATGTGAATCTGTCTTTACTGTAAATCTTTATCTGTTTCTGGCCATGAGCCTTTTATCTGATAAACAACAACACTGCTAAAATGAAATGCACAGTTTTAGCTACAGTGTATCCAAGATGGCAGCAGCTATTTTACTGCTAGCACTGAGAGCTGTACTCACTACCTTGGTCTATGCTGCATCCAGCAGTTTGCTGCCGGCTTGGAGATGTGGTCATTGCCATTGCCAGCTCTGATACACACCAATAACTTGTTAGCAGTGTTTCTTAAAAACCGTACGGTTTTTTGCCGCTTATGCTGAGTCAGGAAACCTCCCCTTAAAGGAGCCTCGCAAATCTCTGCTTGAATCTAGCAAAATAGAGTCCAAGCCATAAAAATGCTGTTAGCAAAAAGCCTTGCTTTTGTCTGTTTTTTTGGTTTATAAAACCCTTTTTAACTGTTATGTTTAAATGGAAGTTCTTATTAGCCACGTTGTGGCGCCATAATGTTACGAGTAGGTTTTCCTTGTCGGCGGTTCCACAGCTGCACCAGCCCCAAATAACACACAGAGAAGCTGTAATAGATATAATTCTGTTATCCAGTTACTTGTTTCTTATTGGCTATCTCTGTCTTAAGTATTAACTCATTTCTATTAATCAAAGTATTTCCACGTGGTCTCATCTTACTAGAGAGTGGGGCCGGGCCTCTGCTCTCTTCCGTCTCTACATGCTGACTCCTCCTTACTACTTCCTCGAATCCTCCTTGTCTCCTAATCCAACCTATCTTGCTTTCCTATTGGCCAACAGTGCTTTATTCATTAACCAGTATGAGAAACATATTTACAGAATGACATCTCCCAAGACTTTTGTGGGTGGAGCTTCTTCAGTGTCCATCAGTCTTCTTGGAGGAAATGGGTGGTGCCAGCAGCTGGCCTGTCTCTCTGTTATAAAAGCTTTTTAATGAAACATTTTAAATGCCATATTCTCTAGATCTCTGAGCATTTGAGGTCTGTCTGTCTGTTTAGCATACCTTGGTATACAAAATTTGTCTTTAGTTATTTGCCTTAAGCACATAGGTGTCTAGGTAAGGTTTTATCCCTGTAATTAATTAATCTGTCTGGAAAACTGGATCCAAGCTGAGAGGCTGTGGACAAAAGTTATACTCAGAGCCTTCCAGCCTGACTGTAACTGGTTTTAACTTAGTAGGTTAGGTTTGCACCTGTAAAGGACAAAGAGGTAGAGAAAAACTCCCTTTGATAATAGAAGCTTAATCTTTATAAACAGCTTACAGAAAGGACTGGGTGGCATAAATATTTTGTTAGTTTAAAATAGACCTTTATAACCTTAAATGTTACCACCATTTAAAGACATAACAGTTTAGAAATATTTGAGACTTACTACAGTTGAATTTAAGTTGTAGAGTTAGTTTACATTTACATATAAAGTTAAATTTAAATCACATGTACAAACATATTAAACAGGTCTGGGTAAAAATGAGGACTAGAGTGTGAAGCTATGTGTAACATAGTGAAAAAGAAATTAAAGACAAAGAATAAAAGGCATAAGGTAAATGAATTACAGGTTCTGTTGGTGGCAGAAGCTGGCTAGAATCCCTCTGCCTAGATGGCTGGTGTAGCAGAGGGAAGAACCATGGGGGGTGAGGCTAGGCCACATGGTCAAGATGGCAGCTGCCATAAACATATTCCCAACAGCTGGCAGAAATCATGAAGTTTTAAGTTATAATTTTGTCTGGAGCAGATGCTGCCTCAGCCCAGCCCACTGCCTGAGACAGGGTGCAGCTGCGGCAGGCAGGAGAGTTTTAGTGTGGGGGGGAAGAGAACAGAAACAAGGTTAGGGAAAGAGATTGTTTAGCAGAGAGGTAGAAAAACTCCTTCCATCTACCTGTTCACCGGCAGTAATTTGAAAGATCCTGTAAGATATCGGGATCTCGAGAGCTGTTACGCAGCCAATTTGAATATTTTTCTAGGGGATATCTAGGCCACTTTTCAGTACAAAGGTAAATAAGTGGCATTAAGTGAAAGGGTTTTGCATTTTCTATTAGGCATCCCAGTGAGTGGTGGGAGATATTTCCTTCGTTGGTTTATTCCCCATGGGTGAAGTGAGAAGTGACCAATCAGTCTTGGAACTCGCAGCTCAAGAGTGTGGCCACACCATAAGAGAGAATGGCAGAATGTTATTCGAAGCTCATCAGCCCAAAAACATTGCCAGGACCAACAGAGGCCGGGAGGATTCAGCAGTCTGAGAGCAGAGAGGCTTGAAGCCTGAATCAGATATACCACCCAGGGCATTATGTCATCCACCTGTGAGGAATGTACCTGACCTTAAGGAAATGGGTTAAAATTTACAAAGTGAACCTTACCTAATTGAAGCCGGCGTGGGATGGTATTTCCAGCGAACTGGTAGATGGAGGTGGACTGCTGGTTTTGGAATCAGGGTCCCCGAGTATCTCTGGCTGGCCTCCCACCAGCAGATGGTCACCAGTGACCCTCAAGGAGAGCCTTACTGGGTTTCGGCACCAATGTTGTTCTTTTGATCCAACTATTGCCTATGAAACACAACACAAACACCAGACTCAGCACCCACATGGAGTTTATTGAGAGAAGGGAGAGAAAGTGTAGCTGGTGGCCAACCGAAAGCAGGGGAGAGAGGGAGAGAGAGAGGAAGGGAGAGAGAGAGAAGAAAGAGAAAGACAGAAGGAGTGGAGAGAGAGAAGGCCAGAGAGAGGGGCACGCTTGGCGCACTTGCTTGTTTATGCTATGTAGTATTTGTTTAATGATGCAAAGATGTACCACATTCTTTTATGTTTCATTTGTTTAACTCCATGAAGCTGTGTTACTTTACGTGTCTAAAACACCTGATTCGTCTAGTAAGGAGCTTAATGGCCAATAGCAGGGCAGGAGAAAGGATAGGTAGGGATAGCAGACAGAGGGAATAAATAGAAGGAGAAAAAGAGAGAGAGAAAGATTGATGAGTAAGAGAAGTAATGAGAGTAAGACGACTACAGGAGTCATCTACTCAGCCACATAGCCAGCCATGGAGTAAGAGGGAAAGTAAGATACACAGAAGGAAGAAAAGGAAAAATCCCAGAGACAAAGGGTAGACAGGATAATCTAAGTTAAGAAAAGCTGGCGAGCAACAAGCCAACTACAGCTGGGCATTTGTAAGTAATAATAAGACTCTTATGAGTATTTATTTGAGAAGTGGGTAGTGGGCTCCCAGAGAGGCAAAGAGTAAAGAGCAAAACACAACAGCTTACCCACGTGGTGGCTTACATCATCTGCAACTCCAGATCTAGCAGATCTGAGGCTACTTCTTACTGCCTCATGCACCAGACATAGATACGCTGCACACACATACATGCAGGCAAACACTCATATACACAAAATAAATAGAAAAACAAAGTTACATCAATATGCCAAATGCTTGTTTCTAAGTAATTTTGTTTGAAAAAAAATTTGTTCCTAAAAGAATATATATTGATGTTCCCATATCTTGATTCTTGACACTGTGAACATGACTGAAAATGATGCAGTGGCCAATTTCTTTCCATTTCCCCATCATTTCTTTTTCTTTCCAGGGACTAGGCTCTACATTGATGTATTGTAGTCCCTTGAATGGGTTCCTCTGGGACCCTTCACAATGACTGTGTACTCCTTCAGAGTTATGTCAACATTTTCTGGATTGTCAACAGTCTGATTGCTGATAATGGTTTGCATTCTCAAAGTAGATAGAGTACAGAGCAAACAAACAAACACAAAATAAAACAAAATCATCTGTATGTAGATGGCCAGAGATCTCTTTGTTTTTAGCTAAATGCCATCATTTCAGTTTATAATCACCCATCACTATAGCTTCATATGGCATAGACTTATTCCTGCTATGACCACTGAAAAACCAAACAACCCTGGGTAGTATTCCACTGGCAGAGACAACCCCATGATGAAGACTTTGTTTCAAGGAAGAAGTGACCTGTGCATGTTCAGTGTGACTTGGTACTCCTTGTAAATAAGTTCTTCCTTGGAGAAATGTTACCATTTTATTACAGCAACACACACACACACACACACACACACACACACACACACACACACACACACACACACCCATGCACAGCTGGAGAGAACCCCTACACTGCTCCTCAGCCACACAGGCTGTAAGTGTTGAGAGAAACATATCTTTAAGTTACAAATTGTTCACAGTTTAAGGCAGAAATACTGGTGTGAGACATGTGAGACCAGAAGGCAGCTTTGTGTGGTGAGTAATCATAGTCCTGGATCGCCTTGACTTCACACATGAGGGGGTGGTGTCTCAAGATTCACCCAAGTGTGGACCAAGTCTCCAATGGTCAAACTAAAAAATACCAGGGACAGTCAAGACCTTCTAATGGGTTTTGTATTTTCCTTCTATACAGTTGACACACACCTCCTTTACCATTCACACCTCAGCAGTGAAATGAGAAAACGTGGGGTGCGAGGTGCTTTAGTAGCCTCAGGACTGAACCTTGGGTCACTAGCAAGGAGAAGTTGACTCAGCCAGCAGTTTCTCCAGAGGGGAATGGAGGGAGACAGGGATACAACCTTTAACCAGTGTTTCTCTTCCAACAGGTCTTTGAGAGAGTACAGTGTGTGTGTGTGTGTGTGTGTGTTACTGTGGTAACTATCATTTTCTCTCTTTGCAGGTCCACAGTGAGACAGACAATTTGCTTTTCAGGAATCAGAAGCAAGAGGGTCTTTGTAGCCCTGTGGCTCTCTCCTGCATTCTTAGGAAGCAATACATTGCTGACTTTAGTGGTGAAAGATGACTTTACAGATAACAGACCCTTGGGCTGCCTGCACTCTCCCTGAGATTAAGTCTTTCAAAGTCATTTTCTTACTGTGATGATTTACCACCAGGCTGTTACTAGTCAGAAAGATCTGCCATTGCTTCTCAGGAATTACACTTGTTCTGCCTAGAATGGATTGTCTCACAGCTATCTGTGTGTCTTTAATAGGCAGTGAGTGACATACATGTTTATATATGCTAACTCTCTGCAGCTGAAGATGTTGTACTTAGGAATTCCCCACACATGCCAATGGTGTGTCAAAAATATTTCAAAAGTTGCATTTGTGTATAATATATGTGGAGTTTTTTCTTGTCATTATTGTGTAAATATTATAGTAGAGTAACTATACACATTGCATTTATATTGTGTTAAGAAATACATAATTTAGTAATGATGTAATGATTGGCATGTATGGGAAGATGTGTTTAAGTTTTATGTAGATTGTATAAGGGCCCAACTAATCATTATGTCTCTGCCTTCAAAATAGCTAAGACTACAGGCACATGCAACTCTGCATAGCATCTGCTTAATTTCCATCCCCCCTTCAAGCAACATTTCCTTTAGGCTCCTTTTGGTTTTTCTTACAGGTCAATGAACTCCACTAAGGCAGGGATTAAATTTGTTTACTATTATATCGTCAAAGTCTGAACTATTTACCTCAAAACATTACTTACTGATACTTGTTGACTGATTAGTAGGTGAATTCAAAACTATTCAAAAACGGGATATGCTACCTTGACATTATTGAGATTTTATAATATTTTCATAATGGTATAAAATGAATATAAAGATGCTAAGTGTTGTATATAAGTAGAAAGTGATGAAGTAGAACCAAGGACACATATCAGAGACAATGGGTTTGAATCTGTTCTCTAATGTCTATTTATTTTGTCACATTGACTACTTTATCTAGGCTCCTTAATCTCAGCTTCCTTGGATATTAGCATGGAATTAAAACAAAATTTCAGTTGGCTATGGTGACACAAGCCTGTGATACCACGACTTGGGTGGCAGAGTCAGGTGGATCTCTATGAGTCCATGGCAAGCCTGTTCTGCATAGTGAGTTCCAGGACAGCCAGGGCTACAAATGGAGACCCTGTTTCAAACACACCAACCATCCAACCATCCAACCATCCATCCAACCAACCAACCAACCAACCAACCAAAAGTTCTGTGCACATGTATACATACATACATTCTGTATACTGAGCCCAGAGGATCTTAGGTGTTGGTCCTTACCATCTTCCTTGTTTTCAGGCAAGGTGTCTGTTATTTTTATCTTTTGAAAAGCTAGCTGTTCCAGGAGCTTTGGGGTAGTCTCCTTGTCTCTACTTTTTATCATACCACAAACATATTTTTTGATCTGGCTTTTTCTGTGGTTTCAGGGGTTTCAAACTCAGATCTTCATGTTTGTGTGGCAAGCTTTTTACCCACTGAGCCATTTCTCCACCTTTTACAGACTTTATACCTGCATCTCTGGATGATTACAGTGTAAAATTAAACATTGTCTACAAAGTTCGTAGCCTGCTGTGATGGTCATTCTTGGTTGTCAACTTGACCACATCTGAAATGACCTAAATCACAGAAATAGATGGCACACCTATAAGGGAGTTTTGCTTAATTTGAATTGGGAAGATCCACTTCTAGTCTGGATCTTTGAGGTGGAAAAATCTACCTCTAATCTGGACCATGCCTTCTGTTGGAAGACTATATAAGGACATGTAGAAGGAAGTTTTGTTTTCTGTCTACTTGCTCTCGCCTTGCTAACAAGTCCATTCCTTCATTGACATTAGAGCTTACTTATTCAGGATTTTAGTATATATTGAAGACCAGCCCCATGGACTGAACATGAATTCCTGGTCCTTCTGTTCATAGACCCCAACTGTTGGATTACCTGGACCACAGTCTATAAGTCATTATAATAAATCACTGTTCTCTCTTTATATATATAGATTCATTCTATACATTCTGTTACTCTGGGTCAGTGATTCTCAACCTATGGCTTGTGACCCCTCAGAGGGAACAAATAATTCTTTCATAGGGATCCCCTAAACTACCAGAAATATCAGCCATCTATACTATGATTCATAACAGTGGCAAAATTACTGTTATGGAATAGTAACAAAATAATTTTATGACTGGGCGATCACCACAACATGAGGAACTGTATTAAAGGGTTGCAACATCAGGAAGGCTGAAAAACATTGGTCTAGAGATCCCTGACTCATACATTTGGATTTTTTACATTTAAGTGACATGAAACATGATAGATATGATGATAACAATGTCCCTTCCAACTATGGATTCAGAGAATCTATGAATGGTTACAGTCAACAGATGAGTGTCCTTATGAGTGCACACTCCACTGTTTATTCTTTATTTTCAAACTTTCTGCTCTAGCCCCTGTGAGATTCCTCATTCTCCCAACCTTTTCTCAATCTCTCAAATTGTTTTCTATTTTGGTGTTTTCTCCAACCCTGTGCTTCCCACACTTTGAGCTTTGCCACTGCTATTTATTTTGCTCAGTGCCAAGTTTTGAACATCAAACAATCCCAGCACAGATTGCTTATGCTGACTCAGATTTAAGTGGGATGACTCAAATATCAACTCACTGCTAGTGTCGGCATGCTTTCTGTATCAGCTCACTGCTGGTTGTGCAGTCACAACAAGGTCTTTAGGAAATGGCAAGTGTAAGATCATCATAGCAAAGATCATTATTGTTGATCAGATATGCTTATTTTCATAATCTATAGTTTAAGGCTATAATATAATGAACTTGAAGCAAATGAATCAATTGGAATAAACTGGTTACTCTGACCATGTGGGGGGGGGGAGGGAGCCATTTGGATGGTGGGATATGAAGAATGCTAAATGTCAAGTGACATGTAGTCACCACGAATTTGAAATAAAACAGACAAACAATTATAATACATTGTTATTGAGTAGGTGGGATTCTAAATGATGTATTTGGAATGGCCAACTGGTATATAAAAGAAATGATTAAAGAATTTGGAAATACTTTGAATTTCACAGTTGAGATCCAGAGAGACAGAAATATGCATGGATATTGTACAATACCAGTGTCTATTACACTTAGAATTTAAAGTTGTAAAGCATCCTTTAAAATCCAATCCCAGCACAGTGCACCTGCTGGTGACCAGCCTCTTCTCAGGTTCCATGTCTGTGGATTAAAAAGAAAGATCCCAATATCTGATGTATGATTGTGAGGGTCAAAGAAGATAGCATGTCTAATTTGTAGAGAAACATACGTGCTTTAGGCTTTCAACATATGAGCATGGCTATGGAGATGGAGGGTAATTTGGCCCTTCCTCAACATTAGACACCATCAGGTATTATTTAGGGTTAGAGTTAGTTTGTTAGGTGACTATATTTGACCTGATGCTCACATATAAATCTCAAAGATAAAAGCCTAGAACAAGGGGATTACTATTGGTCCCAACAGGAAACTGGTTTCTTGGCAAAGGTTTATTCTCAAATAGCTGCTCTAGAGCATTGCTTTGTAGTGGGTAGCAACTGGACTTTGAGTTGTCTACTCAGGACTTCTATTCCTATCACTCTGCTGTGTTCTGATGACTTAATGCATTTGCATCCTTTTCCTGTCATTGTTTCTGTTCTGTGATCTGAACTTAGATAGGGAACAGTTCCATCCCACCAGGGACTCCTGCTTCATTGATAGAATCTATTTGCACATCTTTGAGTCTGGAATATGCACTTTTTCTAGAGAATTGGACAGAATAATAGATATTCATTCTTCTATAAACAAGATCTTATTGGACACTGACATTTGTGTCCTTAAAAGCTATGTTGTACTCTCTTAATTCTTATAATTGCCTGCTCATGCTTGATGGAAGAGCCAAGTGAATAATACAAGAGACTAGTGGTCCCCAAAGATATTCATGTGAACATATAGCTCAGTTTTGCAAGGTTTTCAGTCCAACATTCCACACACAGTCTTTCCAATGACAAGTTGGAGTTAGGGGTCCTACTGTTTTGGAGCACAGAGATAGATGGGGGTGGGCATGGATTCAAGGAAAGGAAGTAATAGACTTCCTGTTTCCAGTGTGGTCAAATGTGTTGTGAAGGATTGCCAAGGTCTCAACTATAGGAAATGTCAGCTTCATGGTGATATGTATGTAACTTTCTCTTCTCTAATATCATGGAATTATAGGGTGCTGATTTGGACAAGGTCAGGTTTTTAATGCTAGTGACTCTTCTCATCCTGCAACACATCTTTTCTATTAAAGGTTCTTCCTTCCTTCCTTTCTTCCTTCCTTCCTTTCTTCCTCCATCCCTCCTTCTCTCTCTCTCTCTCTCTCTCTCTCTCTCTGTCTCTCGTCACTAAGACATATTTGGGAGACTTTAGGGATGACTCTGTTTATCTTTTTTGGTATTTCTTGATAGAGACATTTGTTTCCTGAGAAAAGTCTCTAAACAAATTCCTAGCAAAATATCAGCAACTGTATTTATTCATTGCCAAAGAGAAGGTGACAAGTTTTGAAGTGTTGGATGACATGTTTCAAGGGTGACTGGTGAAGAGATGAGCCTCGGCTCTCCAAATGTCAGGACAACGTGATTTCTTCTAATTATAAGCTCATCCTGGCCCACCAAGAGGATGAACTCAGTGGGTGGATGTAGCTAACTGCATTCACAGGGACATGGTGATTATTAAGCTTCATAACAATGCAGCGGAAATCTCATCCCAGGCTGTGATTTTAACAGATGACAGTGGGCGGGATATTGAAGTGACTTATCCAAATTTGGCCAGATTTTTAATATGTTACATTTAAGCCATGCTTTATCAGAACTGCCTGGGCTTGTTGGGTTGCTGATATATAAAAAATAAGTTTTATTGGACACTTGGATGTTTTTTTGTGTCTGTCAATCACTGAAGAAAAGTGTTGGTCACAGCTGATATGTAGGAACATGCTGCTTTACTCTTTGGGGCCATTGCTATAGGTGACTAACAAGTAGAAAAATCCTTTTTATTATTTATTTTAAATGTCATTTCCAATTTACAAGTCTAAAAAGATGTAAACATAGACACTGCATCTCCTTAGCACCAATTAGACTTGATATATTTGGCACTAGTTTTCCACAAAATAATGCCACACACACAAACAAGGGATAATGGAACCTGGTACTCAGAGGACCTGCTTTTTGAGTGAAATAATTTTTACCACTCCTGCAACAATATGACTTACAGTAATGTGTCACAAATACCACTTTATCTGTAAACTAAAAAAAATTAAAAAAAGGAGAATGGTGTCTATTATTGTAAAAGCTTGGCTTCTCCAATAGATGGTTCAAGTGCATAGACACTTACACATACTATACAGTCACATAAACTTGTCTTATCTGCAAAAGCATATAAGAAAAAATATTGAACTTTGTACAAAACTGGCCTGGATGCTTATTGCTCAAAACTTTTCAGAAAATAATGATAAAAATAACGCGTTCACTCTGAGATCCCATCTTATACCCATGGCTAAAATGAAAAACACCAACAACAGTTTATACTGGAGAAGATGTGGAGAAAGGGGAATGCTCCTCCATTGCTGGTAGGAGTGTAAACTTGTATAGCCACTTTGAAAATCGGTATGGCGGTTTCTCCAGAAAAATGGGAACAAGTCTACCTCAAGATCCACCAATTCCACTCTTAGACATATAACCAAAGGGTGCATATTCATACAACAAGTACATCTGTTCCACTATGTTCATAGCAGCATTATTTGTAATAGCCAGAACCTGGAAGCAATCTAGATGCCCCTCAACTGAAGAATGGATGTAGAAAATGTGGTACATTTACACAATGGAGGGAAAAAAAAATAGAATCTTGAAAATTGAAGGCATATGGATGGGAACTAGAAGGAACCATCCTGAGTGAGGTAACCCAGTCACAGAAAGACAAAGATGGTATGTACTCACTCATATATGGATATTAGACAGAGCAAAGGTTTACCAGCCTACAGTCCACACCTCCTGAGAAGCTAGGAAACAAGGAGGACCCTAATAGAGACATGCATGGTCCTCTGGTGAAGGGGAAAAGGACAAGAGCTCCTGCTCAAACTGGAAGCATGGAGGGAGGGGGAAGTGAGGTAGGAGAAAGAGGAGGAGAGAAGAGGAGGGGGGGAAGAGAGCATGAGGGATCAGGAAGATTGAGTCAGGAGACGGATAGAGAGAATAAGAAAAGAGACACATCAATAGAGGGAGCCATTATAGGTTTAAAGAGAAATCCAGCACTAGGGAATTGTACAGAGATCTACAAGGATGATCCCAACTAGGAGTCTAAGCAATAGTGGAGAGGCTACCTTAGATGCCCTTCCCCTATAATGAGAATGATGACTATCTTAAATGCCATCATAAAGCCTTCATCCAATAGCTGAAAGAAGCAGAAGCAGAGATTCATAGCTAACCACTGAGCAGAACTCCTGGAACCTAGTTGTAGAGAGGGAGGGGTGACAAACAAAGGGGCCAAGATGATGCTGGGAAAACCCACAGAAACAGGTGACCAGAGCAAGTGGGAACTCGTGGACCCCAGTCTGACAGCTGGGGAACCAACATAGAAAGGACCAAACCAGACCCCCTGAATGTGGGTATCAGCTAGGAGGACTAGGCAGTCTATGGGGCCTCTGGCAATAGAACCAGGATGTATCCCTTGTGCATGAATGGACTTCAGGAGTTCACTGCCCATGGAGCCATACTCTCTTAGCCTAGATACATGGGGGAGGGCCTAGGCCCTGCCCCAAATGACTTGACAGATTTTTTTGATGCCTCATAGAAGACTTCATCCTCCCTGGGGAGTGGATCAGGGATCGGTGGGGGGGGGCATGGAAGGATGGGAGGGACAGGGAACTGGGATTGATATGTAAAATAAGATTGTTTTTAATTTAAATAAAATTTATACAAAATTACGTGTTCACACATTATCTTGTTATGGGGACTCTGGTTTACTACAGAGAAAACACTAAGAAATGTTTGGGCTGAAGAGATAGGTTAGCACTAGCTGCTCTTGCAGAGGACTTGGGGTTCAGTTCCCAGAACCCACATGGTCACTCATAATTTTCTGGACCTCCAGTTTCAGGGGATTTGGCATCTTCTCCTGGTCTTCTTGGACACCAGGCATATACATGGTGCACATACATACATGCAGACAAACACTCATACACACAAATGAAAATAAATAAATCTTTTCTAAAAAGTGTGCCTAGTTAGTAGGAGATACAATAATTTTCATTAACTGTTTTGGACTCTTTACATTTGGGGACAGGCCTTCACTTCTCTGAAGATCCACTCTGGGGACTGCTGGACTCCAGTCAAATTTGTCCCAGAGGATAGAAGTTACTGGAATTCAGAGATTAAAAATCTTTGCAAAAGCTATCAAAGCTACCTGTGGAGTGATCTGCTCCAAAGAGCTCCTCAGTTACAGTTAGGGGTGAGAAGGTAGATTAAGGAGTAAAAACTAACCCAGCCTTTAGGATTCTGAATATAAGGAGCACATAGCATGTGGGCATCAGTGCAAAGATTGATTCCTAATGGGCTGAAGAGGTGGCTCAGCAGTTAAGAGCGCCTGTTGCTTAAGCAAAAGACCCAGATTTCCTTTTCAACACTCACATGGCTACTTACAAGTGTCTCAAGTCCAGGTTCAGAGAATCCCATGCCCTGTTCTGGCATACTGTGCACAGGCACATAGAAGCAAAACACCCACAAATATTAAATAAGTCTTTAAAAATAGATGCCCACTCCTCTACTTCTCGAATCTTTATCATGACAGGATTATTGTGTGTATCTCTTACAGATATGGCAATTTAGTAAATGGCTATTTTAGTCATTGCTCTTGAAAACAATAATAGTGGCAGGCAGTGGTGGTGCATGCCTTTAATCCCAATACTTGGGAGGCAGAGGCAGGCAGATCTCTGTGAGTTCAGAGCCAGCCTGGTCTACAAAGCTACACAGAGAAACCCTGACTTGAAAAATTAAAAAAAAAATCATAATAGCAATGGGAATTCACTATTAGGAACCAAGGATTCATAGCTATTTGTTCTGTGAGTCCTATATCTGTAATTTTATTTTGGTCACTCTGGAATGCAGTGTAGATGGAAGCAGAAAATTTGGCCAGAATGAAGCTAGCAGAAAAGTTGACGCAGGGTTGAGATGTTCATACATGCAACATTGTTTAAAATAATTTGTGTCAGTGAAGGGCACCAATCTTCAGACATTCAAACTCTGTGAGCCAAAGCCTTGCAGAGTAAGTGCTTGGGTGTTCCCCAATGTAGGCAAAGGTATGTTCTCTTTGGAGGTGCACCTGGCATGGCACCTGCAACTGATGCATGATGGGCTCTCCAGCCTCTGCAAGCCCCAGTCCACCTCCACATTCCTGGCACCATGTAGTATTATGCACTGTGTGGCTTTGGTGGGCATCTTACATTTGGGGCTGATAGGCACTGCTTGCTGTCCCCCTGAATTTAGTAAAATGCTAAATGCACGTGGACCCTCAAAAGTACAAGGGCATATTGAATGGATTTTCTGTTACATCAAAGGAAGATGGTGTTCATGTTGGCTAAAGGATGGGCCCCAATATTGATTAGCTCTTCCATGCAAGGGCTCTGCAAGTTGGTGAAGTTTTCAAATCTTATAAAGCAACATGCTTGGTGAGGAAAACACCTTTCTGTGGTGCATTACACTATATTCAGCTGCCCTAACAGTGCTGAATTTTGCCCCAGATCTTATGGAAGCTGCTCAAGAGTGAATTTAAACTCCGTCTTGCTAATGCCTACAAACTGAGAGAAGCCGTTCCCAAAATGGCTTAAACACATTCTACAGGGTTGTTGCTCCCTCTGTGAAACAGGGGAGACAGATCCCCTACACCATCATGAAGTTCAGTGGTCCATCTTGTCTGTGACAGTCTACATCAGACTCCTTCACCCTCCTCCACCAGAGATGCAGAGTCCCTGAAGAAGCAGCTTGGGTTAACTGAGTAGATATATATCAAAGGGACATACTCATTGATCAGTGTTGAGGAAAGCACAAGGGAACTTTTATAGACCTGACAGTGTAGAATTATTGTTGTACCCTTGCTAAGGCGAGAGTTTCAAACTTGCTGCTAAATCAACTCATCCATTCATGCAAAAAAAAAAAAAATTCACCAAGGAACTTTGATAGTTTGTTGGTTGGGGAGATGGTTCATTGCATAAAAGCACTTATCCTGCAAAGCACCTGAATTCAAATCCCAAGCACCCACAAAAAAAAAAAAAAAAAAAAAGTATGATTATGGTCACACATGTCTGTAACTGCAGTACTGGGAAAATGGGGCAAAGATGGGTGAATCCTGAAAGATCACTGGCCAGTCAGCTTAGACTATCATTCATTAGTTTGCTTTTGGTTCAGTGAGATCCCTGTCTTAAAGCATTGAGGTGGAGATCACCATTAAAACACCAATGCTTTCTGGCCTTTGCATATGACTGAATGGGTATATACAACCACATACTTACATGTGTATACCACACAATGCAATACACACACACACACACACACACACACACACACACACTTTGATACTGGAAATTATATGCACACCTGAACACATTATACTTCATATAATACTATTTAATTTGCATTGAAGTCACACATACACAAATTCATGCACCTGTTAGTTTTTTAAACTTTCTTTTTAGTTATTCTTTGTGTCTTTCACATCACACATCTCAATTCCATTTATTTTCCCATTCCTTCATGTCTGTCCTCTGCCCTTGCAACACCCCCAAATAAAATAAAATTTAAGAGAAAAATACTGTCATGGAAGCTGCAGTGTGACTCAGTGAGTCATGCAGTAAGCCCTTTTGTCTGTACATCTTTACTTGCAAATGTTCACAGACAATCATTGATCTGATTCGAGGCCTCTACTTTCTGCTATGCTATCATGCTGGGCCCTCACTGGGACACCTCTTGGATATCCTGTTGCTGTCCTGTGTCATGGAGATCCTTCTGTTTTGGGTCTGTAGGACCAACCCCTTCATGTGCTCCAGAAGATCATTGATGGGGTGGATGTTGGTGTGGGTCAACTCACAATCCTGGTTCTGGACCTGGGTAGTGGCAGGGTTGGCCAGCCCACCAGCTCACCCTTGTCTTCTCCACCAGGGTGATCACACCAGTATTGACCTGGCGAGTTCATCTCTGGCAGCAATAAGCAAGAGACAGGGACAGTTTTCCGGCTTTCACGATCTCAGGGTTGGTTCTCCCACACCTGGACCATCAAGGTCAGATGTACTGTGTTGCCCAGGCAAGATGCAGGGGCTACTCTCCTGAGTGCTGCAGCTAGTGAGGGGCAGGGACACAACCATATGGGAGATGAGGGGTGGGGACAGATCTCTCATGCTCACAACTTCGGGGCTGGCCCACCCACACCTCTGCCAACAGGGTCAGCTCTACTCTGCTGGCCAGGTGAGGAGCAGGGCCTGCTCTCCTGAGTGCTGCAGTTGGTGAGGGGCGGGGGCAGCTCTTTCACCCTTACAACCCCAGGGCCAGCTCTCCCACCCACCTCAGACACAGAGGGGTGGGGGAGGGCATCTTTTCCCTGCCCATGCTGCTGTAGGGCAGATGAGGGGTGGAGCCCTCATGCTCACGTTCTTGTGGCTGGCTCACCCATGCCACCATAAACAGGGTCAGCTCTGCTGTGTTGCCAGATGAGGTACACGGCCCACTTTCCTGAGTGTTGTAGCTCCTTCACCAGCTGGTGGCGGTAGGAGCAAGAGGGGGGGGGATCTTTCTCTCGTTCTTACTCACACATCACCAATTAGGTTTTGTAATCTTCAAAGTATATGAATTTTCTGTTATTATTACTACTACTACTACTACTACTAGTACTACTGTATGTGTGTCCTGTAAGTGTGGGTGTGGGCAAGCACATGGCATATCGCTTATGTATGGGTCTGAAGGTAGCATTTTGGAGTTGATTCTGTCCTTCCATTGTGGGACCCAGTGGTGAAATTCAGGTTGTAAAGTCACTTTCACTGATTTTGCAATCTCAAAGGTCCAAGATGTGACTGGAGGGGGCTGAGCTTTCATGGTCTGCAGGCACAGAAGGGGGAACTGGTAAGACAATAATGATTCCGAAGAGTCTACCTGGGAACTCTAATCCAATGCTGTGCTCAAACTTCTGCCCTTCTACAGATAGAGAGGTCTTGGAAATGGCAGAATTTTGTATAGTCTTAATAAAATAGCACACTTAAAAGTAAATTTTTTGAACTGGTGCAGGCCATGACAGTTTGAAGAACAGGTCCAGGCCAACCAAACCAGAAAAACTGATAGGAGAACCCAGACAGAGACTCTCTGCTGGACTAGAGACCAAACCTGCCACTAGAACCACAGACAGGTGTTTCAGAGCAGACCTTCTCCACTCAACTCAGCATCCCCATTTCTAACTCCCCTCCTCCTCATCTTATCCTATCCCCTAATTTTGGCAGAGACCCCCGGATGCACCAAAGGCTACACTCACCACCAGTCCAGGCCCCAACTTGGACAGAGAGCCACTACTGGATTAGAGGCCAGGCCTCCCACAAGATATCAAGTCACAAAGACCAGAAGACCAGAAAAGGAGCAGAAACCAAGTAACAAAGCACCTATCCAACAAAGACAGACTGAGAAATCAGCACCTAGACTGATAATTACCCCCCAAACCCACCTGCCTAAATATCATTGTAAGAACACAGTCAACAACAGCCAGAGCAATATGGCAACTCTATAGCCCAGCTATGACAGCAAGGCCTGAATATTCCAAGACCACACACACACACACACACACACACACACACACACACACACACACACACACGGAGCCATAAAACCAACTTTATGAAGATGATAAAAGTTCTTAAAGAGGAAATTAAAATCCCTTAAAGTGAGGAAAAGACAAACAAAAAAATTGGAGGAAATCAATAAATACCTTAAAGAATTCCAAGAAAGCCAAGAAAAAGCAAACAAACAGGTGAAGGAAAGTAATGCAATTGTTCAAGACCTGAAAAGGGAAATAGAAGCAATAAAGAACACAAACTGAGGGAATTCTGAAATGGAAAATCTAGGTAAGTGAACAGGACCTACAGACACAACATTACCAACAGAATACATGCTATGGAAGAGAGAATCTCAGGCATTACTTATATGATAGAAGAAATAGATTCATCAGTCAAAGAAAATGTTAACTCTAAAAAATTCTTAACACAAAACATCCAGGAAATCTGGGACACTATGTAAAGGCCAAGCCTAAGAATAATACAAGTAGAAGAAGGAGAAAAATTCCAGCCCCCAAACCCAGAAAATATATTTAACAACATCATAGAAAAGTTTCCTAACTTAAAGGATATGCTTATAAAGCTACAAGAAGTTTACAGAACAACAAATAGATTGAATCATAAAATAAAGCCCATGTACACATAATAATCAAAACACTAAACCTACAGACCAAAGAAAGAATATCAAAAGCTGCAAAGGAAAAAGGCCAGGTAACATATATAGGCAGACTTACTGGGATTACACCTGGCTTCTCAGTGGAGACTCTAAAAGTTAGAAGGACCTGGACAGATGTCTTGCAGACTCTAAGAGACCATGATGCTCAGACTACAATACCTAGAAAAACTTGCAATCACCATAGATGGAGAAAATAAGATACTTCATGACAAAGTCTAGTTTAAGCAATAGCTGTCCACAAATCTAGCCCTGCAGAAGGTACTAACAGGAAAACTCTAATCCAAGGAGGTAACTACACCCATCACCCATGGGAAGACATAAAATAAATAATATTATACCAGCAAAGCCCAAAGAAGTTAAACACACACACACACACACACACACACACACACACACACACACACACACAACACTACCACCAAAATAACAGAGATTAAGAACAGTCATTAATATCTCTCAATATCAATAGACTCAATTCCCCAATAAAAAGAAACAGGCTAGCAGAATGGATATGAAAACAGGATTCATCCTTCTACTCCATAGAAGAAATACACCTCAGCATTAAATATAGACATTACCTCAGAATGAAGGGTTTAAAAAAGATTTTCTAAGCAAATGGACCCAAGAGGCAAGTTGGTGTAGCTACTCGGTTGGACCCTAATTCTGGGGTCCTGATGGGCGGATGGGAGAGCCCCGGGACACAAACACCAAAACCAGGAGATGCAACAAGCAAGAGGTGTTTATTGAATGAGTGCACTTGGGTGACAACAATCTCGGGGAATGCTGCACACCTCCCCAAAGGGTACAGACTCTCTTTTTATAGAGACAAACCACAAACCAGCATACATGCATGGGGCACAAGGTGATTGATTACAAAGTATGATCTCATGTTTGAGAGATCACCCAGGTGTGACCTGTTCTTATTCAAAGGATAAACCATAGAATGACTTGGAAAGTCCCCAGACTGTGTGTTGGCCAGGAGTGACCCAAATAGGGTTGTTTATCTGGAATCCTTTGTTCCAGAGTTGGGGGCCTATTTCCTTGTTGTGGGCCAAGACCTGTGAGAAACTTTTTTCATACTCTGGCTTTCTCTTGGCTATACATTTAGAGCCTTCAGTTATTCCACAAAGGTTTGATGATTCAGTAACTAGCCCCATTTAACAAGATTAGCCTAGCATGACCACTAGCCCCCTCACTATAGTAACTTTCTTGTTTTCATAATTTCTGTTCTCTCCTCCCATGTCAATGTCCATGCTTTATGATTTTCTATATTCCACTTGCAAGAACTATTCTCCTGACCCTTTCCTACATCCTTGCTCTGCAAACTAAAATCTTTCACTCTAATATCTAACATAGTAGACTTACAACTAAAATTAGACTGAGAAGGAAATTTCATATTCATCAAAGGAAAAATACACCAAGATAACACTTCAATTCTCAACATCTATGACCCAAATGCAAGGGCACCCACATTTGTTACTAAAGCTTAAACCACACACCAAACCTTATACATTAATAATGGGAGACTTCAATACCCAACTCTCAAAATGGACATGTCACCAGACAAAAACTAAACAGAGAAATAATGGAGCTAAGAAATGTTAAGAATCAAAAGGGCCTAACAGAGTCTCACTCCATTTCACCCAAACACACACAAAAGAATATACTTTTTTCTCAGCATCCCATGGAACATTTTCCAAAACTGACCACATACTCAGTCACAAAGCAAGTCTCAACAGATACAAGAAAATTGAAACAACCCCCTGCATCCTATCAGGCCACCATGGATTAAAGCTGAATTTCAAAGTCATGGAAACTGAACAACTTTTTACTGAGTGACTACTGGGTCAGGGCAGAAATAAATAAAGAAATTAAAGACTACAAGAATTCAATGAAAATGAATGTAGAACACGCCCACACTTACAGGACACAATGAAAGCAGTGTTAAGAGGAAAGTTCATAGCACTAAGTGCCTTTGGAAAGAAATTGGGGGATCTCATACTAGCAACTTAACACTTAATAGGACACCTGAAGGCTCAAGAACAAAACAAAACAAAACAAACAAACAAACAAAAAACACGCACATGCAAGAGAAGAAAAAGAGAAGAAATAACCAAACCATGGCCTGAAATCAATAAAATAGAAACAAAGAAAATGGTACAAGGAATCAATGAAACAAAGAGTTAGTTCTTTGACATAATCAACAATATAGACAAACCCTTACCCAAAGTAACTAAAAGACACAGAGAAACTATCCAAATTAACAAAACCAGGAACAAATGGGGAACATAACAACAGACACAGAAGACATCCAAAGAATCATTAGGTCATACTTCAAAACCCCATACTTCACAAAATTGCAAATCTAAAAGAAACGGACAATTTTCTGGATACATACCATTTACTAAAGTGAAGTCAGCATTACATAAACAATTTAAGTAGACTGATAACCCCTAAGGAAATAGAAGCTGTCTTTAAAAGTCTCCAAACGAAAAAATTGCCCAGGGCCAGAGGGTTTTATCAGAGACTTCTACTAGACTTTTAAAGAAGAGCTAATACCAACACTTCTCAAATGATTGCACAAAACAGAAACAAAAGGAACATTGCCAAATTCATTTTATGAGACCACAGTCACCTTGACACTCAAACTACACAAAGAAAGAAAGAAAGAATTGCAGACCACTTTCCCTCATGAACATTGCTGCAAAAATACTCAATAAAATACTTTCAAACTGAATCCAAGAATACTTCAAAAAGATCATCCACCACTATCCAGCCAGAACAGATATGTTTACCAATGGATTGAATTGAAGAATCTGATATTAAGTTTACACACCTGTGAACATCTGGTTTCTGATAAAGAAGTGAGATATACACGCTAGAATAAAAGACAGTATCATTTTTAACAAATGGTGTTGGTCGAACTGGATTTCTGCATGTAGAAGAATCCAAATAGATCCATATTTATAGCTTTGCCCAAAACTCAACTCAAATGCATCAATGACTTCAACATAAAACCAAATATTCTGGACCTGATAAAAAAAAAGAAAGTGGGGAGTAGTCTTAAATGCATTGACCAGGAGACAGTTTTCTGAATCGAACATCAATAGCACAGGCAATACATCAACTATTAATAAATGGGATCTCATGAAACTGAAAAGCTTCTGTAAGGCAAAGGACACTGTCAATGGAACAAAATGGCAGCCTACAGGATAGGAAAAGATTTTTTAACAACTTTCCATCTGACAGAGGGCTAATAAAATACTATAAAGAACTCAAGAAACTAGACCTCAAAAACCACATAATAAAATAAAAAAATGGGGTACAGATCTAAACATAATCCTCAACAAAATAATCTCAGATGGCTGAGAAATGCTTAAAGAAATGTTCAACATCCTTAGCTATCTTACACTTGTCAGAATGTCTGAGGTCAAAAACACAAGGGGCAGCTCATGCTGGAGAGGATATGGAGCGAGGGGAACACTCCTCCATTGTTAGTGGGAGTGTAAACTTGTACAGTCACTTTGAAAATTAATATGGTGTTTTTTTTTCCTCAGAAAATTGAGAATTGATCTACCTCAAGACCAATTATACCACTCTTGGAGATATACCCAAAGATACTCAATGATACCACAAGGACATTTACTCAACTGTGTTCATAGCAGCTTTATTCCTAATAGCCAGAATCTGGAAACACCCTTGATGTCCCTCAATCTAAGACACAGCAGGAAGAAAGTTGGCCTTAACCCTCATGGGGGAGCTAGGGTAGAGATGACCCCACTCCTCACCTCAGGAGAGGGAGAACTGACCCAATGGCATGGGCATAGGGAGCTGACTTTGACCATTGCCTGAGTGGGGACAGCCTTGGGTTACCTGAACTGATGAGCTCAGCTACCACCCAGGCCCACAGCTGGGCCTTGGGTTGGCCTACCCTAACTTTTACCTCCTCTAGGACCTGCTGGAGCTCATAAAGGAGTCCTGGGGAATGATACCCACAGAATCTCTATGACTTGGGGTGGCCTTAGAATATCTGAGAGGAGTTTCAGTGAGGATCCAGTGATGATGGTGTACCAGAGACCAAAGGCCTTGAACCAGAACTCATTGAAATGAACATTTGCAAGTAAAGTTGATTGGACAAAAGGGTATATTGTGTGACACACTGAAGGTTCCCAATGCCATCAGGACAAATGAAGAGGTGTTGAAGAGGTGGGAAAGATGGAGGAGTAAAGAGGGATTTTGTTTGTTTTGCTTTCCTTTGTTTTATTTTGATTTTATTTAGAAAATTTCTTTGGGGTGTGCTGCAGGAGTTAAAGGAGGATATGGAGGGGTGGGGAGGCGAGTGGAATTGGGGTGCATGATGTGAAATTCCCCAAGATTCAATAAAGAAATTATGTTAAATTAAAAAATATCATGAAAATTGCAGGCAAGTGGATGGAACTAGAAAAAATAATCCCAGACACAGAAAAACAACCACGTACTCACTCATAAATGATATTAGGTGTAAAATACAGGACAACCAACCTACAGTCCACAGCCCCGGAGAGGCCAAGGAACAAGGAGGGCTCTAGTAGGGACAGAAGACTCTCCCTGGGAAATAGAATAGAATTTGATGGTTATTGGGGGTGGGTGGGGTTAGGAACAGGAAGGATCAGCTGTGGGGTTGGATACTGAGAGAAATAACTGGAACTGGGGGTATTACTGGTACAAGGAGGAAATCTAGTGCAATGGAAACTCTGTGGGATCTTTGAGAATAACCCTAGCAAAGACTCATAGAAATGGGAGACATGGATCCTGAACTGGCCATCTTCTGTAACTGGGCAAGGCCTCAAGTGGAGGAATGGGGACACCAACCCAGAAACAAATCCTTTGACCTACAGGTTGTCCTACCTGCAGAGGATTCTGAGACCAGAGCCTAGCATTAAAGAGGCCAGAGAGACTTCTTTGTCCAATAACCAATGGGAGCAGATGCAGAGTCCCACAGTCAACATTAGACAGAACTTGGGTGGTCCTGAGGTGTAGGTGGAGGAGGGATCAGAGGAACCAGACGGGTAAGGGATACCAGGAGAACAGGACCCATAAAATTAACTGCCATGGACTCATTGGGGCTCGCAACCATTGGGGAGCCTATAGGGATCTGACCTAGGTTCTCTGCATATGTGTCATGATAGAGTAGATTGGTGTTCTTGCAGGATTCCCAACAGTGGGGGTAGGAGCTGTCTCTGACTCGGTTCCCTGTTTGTGGGACCCTTTTCCTTCTACTGGATTGCCTTGTTCAGCCTTGATGTGATGGTATGGGCTTGGTCTTATTATGGCTTGCTATGCTGCTTTTAGTTGAAATCCCTGGAAGGTGGGCTCTTTTCTAAGGGGAGTCAAAGTGGGGGTGAGTTTGGGAGGAAAGGGAAGTAGGAGGGAGAAACTGAGGGGAAGAGAGGGGGAAGAAATTGTGGTGGGGATGCAACATGAGAGAAGAACAAAAACAATACAACAACAAACAAAGAAATAAACAAAATTCCTTCTCCCCTTTGGGCAAGTTATGCAAACCGCAGGAAAAAGAACTTGTTCCAAACTGGAACTAGTAATCTATTTGTTGTGGAAACGACTATCCTAATGTTCTAATACTGCCTTGCACAGACTGGCAATAGACTAAAACACACCAGAAATAACTCCTTGAAAAAATTGAACATGCAAGCTTACCACTAGAAAAGCACTTGTCGAATTTTTGTACACTGCTGCAAGCTGTGTGGTGGAAGGAATCACCACTTACTTTGTATCTGAGCATCATTTCATGATGTAAGCGAGACCCTAGAGATAAGAGTGTTAAGCACAGGACTTGTGGTGCAGCTCTACTTTCTCTCCTCTAAAAAGAAACAAAGAATTGGATGGACATCCTTATAAACTGAGGGGTCCGAGTTGAGGGGTGCACCTGAGGAGTGCATCTGAGTGGTGCATCTGAGGGGTGCATCTGAGGGGTGTGTCTGAGGGGTGTATCTGAGGGGTGCATCTGAAGGGTGTGTCTGAGGGGTGCATCTGAGGGGTGTGTCTGAGGGGTGTGCATCTGAGAGATGGTGTGGTGTAGGGTTTACAGAGTGTACTTTGGAGCCAGACTCTGGATTAAATTTCAGTTCCATGATCTAACTGCTGATCAGAGAAAAGTTTTCAAGAAAATCCTTTTATTTTTTTAAATTAGAAAAAAATTGAGAACTAACTAGCCTTAATGTTTCTCACAATATATAAAATGAACACGGTCTCAAAGGCAATCTACTGGCCAAGTAACAACTCTTCTTCTCATTAGCTTAGTGTCCCTGTAGCCAGAGATGGACTATAATCAGAGATACCAGCCTCTAGCTCTTTGGACAGTTGGAGCTTTCCATATATTTTCTCACTGAGTGTGTTTGGAAATAGGAATTTCAGGCTGTTTTCCTTTAAGTTAAAGTATACTATTTATCACTCACAGTTTAACCAGTAATTCCAGGAGAGACAAGCAGTATGTCTCCATGGAATCCTTAAAAAACATTAGTTTATTTGATGAATCAGCAAGGACATTTATTGATTTAGAAATGTTTACAGGGATTATCAAGAAATGTTTTAATATTCGTGAGGAGGTCAAAATAGTGATTCTGTCTTTTACAAAACCTGAAAGTTTTGTAAAGAAAGAAAATGAGGTGTTTGAAATCAATCAGTACTAGTGGGGTAAGTACACCATGCTAGCCACAGAGAGGGTTCAGCTGACTGATCTCATTTTTAAATAGTACATGCTACAAAAAGAATATATATATACATACGTATGTATATATATATTAAAATAACAATAGGAAAAGTAAAAAAGGGTTCTGTAGCCCAGGGACCAGAGTTGGACTCTCTTCCCCCCCCATTGGTACTTTTATTGATGAGATGGTTTCAGGAACAAATAATTATTTTCTTAATAATGCTTCCTTATTAATAGCTACTTAAAGTTTACACGGATTAGATCATACAGCACCAGCTTTTGTTCTCACTTCTGATTGGTTCCCAGGGTTTGGGGAAGGGAAGCCGCCTCGCCCCACACCATTGGAGTCACTTTTGATTAGACTGCTAATCAAGATGCTTCTCCTGTTATTGGCTCAGATGGGAGGCAAACATCATGCTGTTTTCTGGAACTTTCCTCAAAGCACCACAGTTCTGGGCTGAGCCAGTTTCAGGGACTATCTGTGACCTCTGTCCCAGCTCCTTTCCAACACCTGCTTCATCAGCTGATAGCTGTGCTCCAGGTGGTACCCTGGGTCCCTCCAGTGTGTGCATTTTATTTTTAACTTCCACATAGAGTTGGGGCTTTGGGCTGGTTATATTTAAATAACCCTGTTTCATCTTGGGTGTCATGGATAATACTGCATCTAGAAAAAAAAATGAGTCCTTTAACACAAACCATGAGTTGTTTTAAAGAAGAGCTATACACAAATAACTGTGCAGGGGATACATAGGCTTTGTAAAAGCTGAGTACTGGTCAATAGCTGGGGGAGGACCACTGTAAGAATCACCATTATCTTTGAGGTTCCCTGGGTATGTTCAGGTTTCAAATAGGTGTTTCTTGTAAAACAATTTAAACAGAACATCAAAGGAGGATATGCTTGGACTGGTCTCATTGATAAGAAAAAATAAAGACTTGGTAAAAGCAATAATGCTAATTAATTTGTACAGGAGTGTAAAGGTCTGAGGCAAATAACTTTGGGAAGGAAATAGTATTATTTCTCCTTGGTCCAGACCAGGGCTTTTCACCTAAATCTGTTTGCTCCCTAAATCAAAGACTCATTTTTTTTTAATTAAATAAGAATATTTCATTTATTTTTGGTATTATTTTCCCAACTAATAAAAACAGTATAATTTTTTTTCAGCCAAATCAAGAGTCAGTGATGGAAGTAAGTGTTTAGCAGAGTAGACTTTTCTGGGCCATTTAACCTCCCACCTTCTAAACACACATCATGATATCCCTGGCTCAACTCCAGTGTACTTGTTACAGCCTCATTGTTTCCCCTCTTACCTTGAGACTGAAGTCTTCTCTCCCTCCAGTTCTCCTTTTTATTTCCCCATGATGCTTTTACTTTTATTTCAGAGCTATAGTTTTAAAGTTTTGGGATGAAGCATGAGCTGAGTAAATGTGTCAACACATGAAAACAACTTAAGCAATTCGTTTTCCAATTAGATTCTCTTAGAGAACTGAGAGGTGCAGGTCACTAACAATCCCCACAGGCAATGCATTCTGGGGAAAGGCAGCTCTGAGCAGCAGATGCTTCCCTGTGAAATAATGTATCACCACACACTCAACTTATGTTTCCAGTATGACCTTTATTGAGCAAGGACTGATGTGACATTTAACATCCATCAACATAAGGTTGCAAACTGTGCAGGTCAGCTAGGTTCTCCCATGAACAGAAGTCCATTTTAAATGCACCAGTGAGGTAAACATAAGTATTCATATATAGCTTTCTTAAGGCTAAGAGAGTTCTGTTTCACTTATTATTTTTGGCTCAGTTGGTACTTTGCATAATACATCTCAAGACATCCCCCCAGTGCCCCTCTTCCAACAGCTTAGGAAACTGGCAAATTCCCCAGGTACATACACAATCATGCATTTGAATCCCCCAAAGACTGCGGAGGAGGCACCCTGAGCTTGCATGCAGTTCCCTCCTATTGCACAAAGGAAAATACAATGTCTGGAGCCCCCATGGGAGAACCCATTCTGTTTTGAAGCTGTCAATCACATGCATTTTGAAATTGTCGTATGGCTTAACCTTTTGCTATGGACTCAAACTCTTAGTCACCCTGGGTGACTTCCTTGACTATAGCATGTGAAGTGACTTTTTCTACCTTTTTAGTTGACACTAGTTTCTCCTCAAAGGTCTCCTCATGCTCTTCGACCTTTTGAGTGACGGTTACAGATTTGGTGATGTATTTGGTAGCACCATCGCCCCCCTCGCTGGTGATTTTTTCTACCTTCTTGGTCACCACCACTTTGTCTTCGCTTCTGTCATCCCCTTTCTTTTCTTCCGCTGGGCTCACATCTAACCCATTAGTGACCACCCCTTTCTCCTCTTCCCTCCCACTGCCCTTTTCCTGAGTTTCCTGCTCCTCCTCTTTTCCTTCCACCTCCCCATTAATAGCTATGTCTTCCTTCCTGGATTCCTGTGGGCTGTGATCACTCCCTTCCTCCTCACTGCCCCCCTCCTCCTCTGCTTTCTCCTTCGCTTTCTCCTGCTGTGGAGGCTTCTCATCTTTCTCCAGGCTCACCTTTACCGACTTGGTGATGGTGATCACCTCCTCCACAGTTTTCTCTTTCACTGGGGACTCAGCCTTCTTCTCTGGCACATCTTTTGGCTTCTCCTCCTTTTTTTCCACCTTCTCTTCCTTGGGCGTTTCCTTGACCACTTCCTTCTTTTCTTCCTTAACTTTCTCTTCCTCCTTCTGCTCTCCTTTTCCCACTTTGGTTTCTGGTTTTGGCTTTACCTCTTCGACTGGTGATTTTGGCACAGGGGACTTGGCTTTCTCTGGCTTCTCCACCTTGATTTCCTCCTTGACAGCTACTTCTTCAACTTTTTCTTCAGATTTCTTTTCCTCCTTAGCTTCTACTTCTTCTCCTTCACCTTCTGCCTCAGTTTCTCCCTCTTCTTCCTGTTCACCTTCTTCTTTTTCACTGGAGCCTTCCTTCTCAGATCCTCCCTCTTCTGCCTGGTCTGACTTGGCACCTTCATCTTCCTCTTCTTCTTCCTCTTGGCCTTCTTCTTCCTCCTTTTCCCCTTCCTCCTCTTCCTTAGCCTCAGGAGACTTCACAGGAGACTTTTCAGCTTCCTGTTCCTCTTCCTCTTCTCCCTTTTCCTCTTTGGCAGAGGCTGCCAACTCCTCTGCTATAGCTGTGAGAGTGTCTTCCATTTCTGACTTCTCATCTTCTACTTTTGTTTCCTCGATTATCTCCTCCACAAATTTGTGTTGCACCTTGAGCTTGGGAGCCTCGACTTTAGTCTTCTGAATCTTACTGGATATTGTGACTGAGGGCTGTCGGTGTGTGTATAGAGGCCCGGTGATGCTTCCTGAAAATGTGCTAAATCTGGTCTCTTCACCCTCCAGGAGTTTTCTAAGGAAGGAATCAAAGAGGATGAGACACCATGGGAGGCTTATGTGGCCTTCTAATCTTCATTAACGTAAGGATATTCTAAAGTACATGCCACTTTAGAATAAATAGAGTCACATATGAAAAACATTCTGTCTACCAGTGCAGTGTCTACTGTCACTTCACTGATGTGTTATATCCAGTGGCCGATTCTCTGAGAGTGCCAGCTAGTCATCTGCTGCAGTATCTCGCCACTCACAGTTAACCACACCCAGACATTAAGTCCAGCTCTGCAGCAGTCACGCCATTGGTACAGCATGAATGTGTTCAGAAGATTCCCTAGTAGCCAACCTCCTCCATCCCCAAAATGGTGGCCTCCCTCATCATTTGAATTGTCAAGATTTCCATGAATGATTAAAAAAATAAAATGTTTGATTTAAAAAACTATTGGGCATAAATTGGAATGTTGATGAATTTGAATTATAGTTAGATGTTAATATAGGTGAACCCAGTTATAACTTGCTTTATTATTTCAGTGACAGAATGTCCAGTTGTACAATCGTGTGGTTTTCTTAAAAAGAAAGTGCAGTTTATTCTGGCTGTAAAGTGTTGCAGGAAATGATTGCTTCGTCAAGAACTGTGTGCTTTGAATCTGTTCAGCAGAAAGTCAGCTTTAATTGGTAACCTATAACCAGTCTGCTAATAAGGAGATCAAACCTCTAATTGCCTATACGTTTAGCTCTATATTTTCCTGTACATACATGCTTGTACGGATCTAGCTATATGAGTATCACAGATACTGTAGTCAGATAGGATGCATGTACATCATCCATAGACTTAAAATATGTTTATCTATAGTCTAATGCGTCTATAACTAGTCTCAGCCAGATGATGGCAACAGTATGCTGTAAGAGAAAAACAGAGGTAGAATGACCTGGTGTTTGTCCTTGGCATTATAAAAGAGTTAGAACCAGTATTAAAAATCAAAACTTCATCAGCCTGTCAGACATACAAAGACATTTAAAACAAAATGTTTAAGCCTATTGGTGTGGCCCTCGGCTACTTAAAAATACCCTTTCCCCATTTGTTTTTTTCTTTTTGGTGCATTTGGGGCTTTTTCCATACAATTATATTTTGATCAAATTCTTTGCTCTCCCCAACTCCTCCCTCTTCCTGCATCCTCCCTAAATTCAGTCTTTAAAGACGAACAAAGGTGGTAAAAGTGCATTTGCAATACTTAGGATTCTATTTGTTTTTAACTGAGCAAGGGAACCAGGTCTTTGAGCTAACCCCCTCAGTTTGGCCTAAGTGGGGAAGGCTGTGAGCCAGCAGCCTCTGCAGTGCGGATAGCACCCGGACCAAGGCTGCAGAGATACTCTACCTGTAGGCGGCGATCTCGATGTCCAGGGCCATCTTGACGTTGAGGAGATCCTGGTATTCTCTCAAATGACGAGCCATTTCCCACTTTGTTCCCCGAAGCTCATTTTCCAACTGCTGGATGGTGTCCTGAAAGGCACAGGGTATCTCCAGAAACTTCTTTCACAAGACACTTGCTATATTCCTCCCCCCCCCGCCCCCACCTCCACTGCCAGCTCCGTAAGTCGAGCGGATATCACTCTTAGCCCTTCCGATTTCTTTCTTTTATGGTAATGAAAGTCAAAACAAACCAACAAATATCAACCAGACTTTTCCCAGGCACTATGAGCAGGGAGATCAGTAAGCCTAGAACGCCCCTAAAGGGAACACTGGGATCCTAGGAAAGGTCTATTGGACCTGACACTCCATCCCACCCAAACTCTGGACTGAAGCCAGTTTTGAAAGCTTGTCCCTGTCGCGGCAGCGGGGTGGGGTGTGTATGTGTGGGTGAATACAAGAGACTATCTGTGCTTCTGCTTATTAAATGACGTATTTCTCGATCACCGGAACGTGCCCCTTTACTTTAAAGTAGAATCTACTGTAGGAAAGCAAGTTTTTGAAGGAGCTAGGGACTTAAGCAGCTGAGGCAGGTGGGTGGGGCAGGTAACGAGAAAGGGCGGGGCAAGGACCCTGGGGCACAACTAACTCCGGTCTGCGGCAGCGCTCGTGCGAGTTGGCGAGTCGCCACCAGGGAGCGCGACCAAGAGGGCTCCGGGCGCGCGCTCGAGTGTCGTGTCGGGGGCGCGCGGCGCTGGCGCCGGCCGGCCGCGCAGCCGCGGTTCCTACCTGGTAGCTGCTGAGGTCGTGGTTGTGGCGCTCCTCGATGTCGCTGAGCTGCCGCTCCAGGGACTCTTTAGTGCCACGCACCGACTCGAGCTCGATGCTCTTGGACTGCAGCTGGCGCCGGTACTCGGCGATCTCTTCCTTGGCGGAGCGGATGGCCTCCTTGTTCTGCTCGGCCGCCTCGGTGAGCTTAGCGTAGCGGCATTTGAACCATTCTTCGGCCTGGTGCATGTTCTGGTCTGAGTGACACTCGAGCTGGGAGCGGATCTCCTTCAGGGCCGTGGAGATGTCTGTCTTCAGGTAGTCTTTGCGTTCTACCGTGATGTGCGACGCCTGGATCTGAGCCAGCAGGTCGGCCACCTCCTCTTCGTGATTGCTCCGCAGGAAGGCCACCTCATCCTGCAGTGACTGAACCTTCTTGTCCAGCTCCACCTTTACCATCGACGACTCCTCGATGTCTTTGCGTAGCGCGCGGATGGCAGCCTCGGTGTCATCGCGCAGCCGCGCCTCCTCCTCGAAGCGCTCCTTGAGCCGGTGGATGTCTTCCTCTAGATGGTCCGAGTCCAGCTGCACCTGAGCCTTCTCGTGGTTCACCATCTCGAGCGTGGCGCGCAGCTCTCGGATCTCTTGGTCATAAGCGTCACCCAGCTGGGCGTGCGAGGCCTGCTTCTGCCGCAGCGCCTGGATCTCCGCCTCGATCTCCTTGTTCTGCTGTTCCAAGTAGTGCACTTTCTCGATGTAGCCGGCGAAGCGGTCGTTCAGCCCCTGCAGTTGCTCTTTCTCGTTGGAACGGGACAGCTTGTAGTCGCCGCCGGAGCCGCCGTTGAGCAGCGAGGAGGACTGGCTGAAGTCGAGGCTGCTCTCGGCTGAGCTGAGCATGGCCGAGCTATAGGCGAGGCGCGGGGCGAGCGCGCTGCGCTTGTAGGAGGAGGACGCGGTGCTGGGTGAGCCGCGGGACCAGGACTGCGAGCGGAAGCCGCTGGACGGGGACCCGCTCACGCGGCTGAAACTGGAGCGGGTTTCGGTGACCCGCCGGTAGGCGGACGGGTTGCCCAGCGAGTCCAGCGTGTAGCTCATCTTGGAGGCCGTGGGGTGTGTGGCTGTCACAGCGTTCTGCCGGCCTCGCCGCAGCCCCTTTATAGCGGAGCAGCTGGTCCCGGGCCAGGGCCCCGCCCCGTGGAGGCGGCGGTCGAGGAGGCGGGGACTGCGGGCACCGGGCCGGGGTGGGGGGAAGGGGAGACAAGCCCTGCGGTGATTCAGCGGCCGCTCCACGCTCCACGTGGGCCCGCGCCACAGTGGACCCCGCACTTGGGTGTAGCCCTGCCAGCCCTTCCCCAGCGTCCCCTTGGGTCCCAGACCACTTGTCACCCTGTAGATTTCCTTTTTCTGCTTTTCGCCTGCAGTTTGCAGTTCACAGCCTTGGTCTAAGTGTCGACCCAGCACCCGTTCTTTGTCTAGCCACTCTCTGGCCCGTTGGGCAGTTCTTCTTCGGCCTCCTGGCTGTAGCCTCTTTCTTCCTTACTTTTGGCCTTAGGCTTTGCTGTTACTACTCCCCCCACCACACATACAACCCCTTGTGCACCCCCTCTTACTTCTCACCCAGCATTTCCCTTGGAACCCTTTCCCCTGGGACTTTTTTCTTTGTCGCCTCATCTTTGACTCCTTCTTCTCCCCCCCCCCCACTCTTCTTTTTCCTTCCTCACTCTTCTTTATCTTCCCTGTCCACCCTTTCCTCCACCTACGCCTTGTCTTAAAGCAGGCGGAGATGAGCTGAGAGTTGTGCAGAAGAAAAAAAAAAAAAGAGTTTTTGAGGAATGGCCGACCAGAAACCCCCGGGATGGGGACAAAGAGGACAGGCTGGAGTAGTCATTTGTGTTAAAAGTGTGATGTGGCGCTCCAGTTTGCTTAACGGTTGGGGGACCTCCGCAGCTTCCAGCAGGTAAGGCGCAGGGACGCCCAAAGATTCCGCAGCACCACGGACAGCGCCCAGGCGGGGCGGTGGGATGCTGCTGGTGTCCTGCCTACCAGAGCCCAGAGGAGGGTCATTCCTGGCTCATCTCTCCCAGTGAATACTAAACCTGTTTGTAGTGACTGTTTGTTTGTAGAAACCAAGCTGGAAATCCCACGCTAAGACTTCTCCGCAGTGCAGAGTTGGCACAATGAACAGACTGTAGATTTTTGAAAACAACTAAAATTCCTTAAACTCAGTTAAGGGAAGTAGAGACTTGAAACCCAGTTTGACTTTACTAACAAATGATGGATGCTGGGAAAGGAAGAGACACAGGCCTGAAATTTGAAGGTTAACTATTCATTAGGAAGGGGAATTTGAAATCCAAGGTGAAAAATCCAGGGAGATAGAATGTATGATAAGTTTGAAAAATGCTTTGTCATCTTTCTGCCTAGGCACCACTTTTGCGTGCTGTAACAATTGATGAGGCAACTCAATTAGTTTTAAACCAATAGAAAGGTTACAGAACAGATTCACCCCAGTCTTAAATAAGCCAGGCATTCCCCCTCCCTTAAAAAAAATAAGATGTATTTCCCCATGTAGGTTTTGATGATTGATTTGGAATAGGTCAGCCATCTTTTGAGTATTGTTTATTTAAACCAACATTCTACAGAGGTTTGGTTGTGTATTTTTAAATGAAAATGCCCTTCTATTTTGGACTACAGTTTGGGAAAATTCAGAGTGAAGAAGTTCAGAGTCCTGCCAGACAGAGTGAGGGACGGAATGAAGCCCTAGTCCTAGAGTCAGAGCTGAGGGCCACATGCAGGAGGGGCTTGCTGTAAACCAGAGTAAACCACTGTCTAGAAGGAGGGAGTGCAAACTGCAGTCCTTTTCTGGCATGTATTTTCTAATTTCTGCTTCATTGTGCGATGGGGTTGTATTAATCAGTAGGGAATCACAGATGGCTTCCTCTCCGGAGACTTTAATTTTGTAGTTTTATAAGTTCCAGGCCCATGCATTTAAAGGTAGAAGTGAGCTTTTTAAAAGGAAAAGGAAAAGGGCTCATCTGAGGAGTTACTTTTGGTTCGAGAATGAGAAACTGCAGCATTGCAGGCAGGCTGCAGACTGCGGGGGTGGAGGGTGAGGGGGTTGGGTATGAGGTCCATCTGATTTGCTGAGTGTTGGTTACTGATGAAGCAGGGAGAGCCCAGACTCAAGTCACTAAGAGAGTCACTCCACAAAGTAGAGGACTAACTTGTAAATATTGCAAAGCTCAGATTTTCCCATAGAAAAATAAATGAAAATGAAAATTCCATGGGTTTAATGTGGGCTAGCAGGGTGGGACCTCAGCAGGATGCTGTCTAGATACTGCCACATCCCAGCGATGCAGCATTTATGCCCGAGCTGTGTATTGCTGCCTGCTTTTTACTAAGATAACGAAAGCTGCCAGCAGTATCTTGCTGCACTCACAGTAAGAGCTCTATGCGGTGATAGCACATGGGTGACAAACAGGCTTCAGCTGTGAGTTTTCTGTGGGGCTTTGGCAATGAGATGACGCTGCAAAGACATTTACAAGGAAACACATGTTTAATTTCACAATCAGCCTGTTTTGCCTCATATCTAAACTAGCTCAGAAATTGTTAAGCATCCAACTGGTTATAGGGAGGAAAATGTTGCCTGCAAACAAAGTCATGGCCGGCTACTTTGGCTAGAGCTGGTGCTTGTACCTTAACATTGTAGCTTCAATGTCACCCGAACTGTTGATTAGTTTGGTCCATTATGGGATGGCGCAGGGACTTACTTATAAGCCCCTCTGTTGAGGGGAAATGTGCTAATGGTTTAAACATTATTGTTTCAGTTGTACCACTGTCTTTCGTTCTATACTTTGCTCCCTCATTTCCATAGTCCTCCTGAAGGTGACTTGAAGGTTAAACCCGCCACCCTATCTCTTTAGTATTATTTTTTGAAAAGGGGCCATAGCAGGTATTCTTCTTTACTTTTTTTCCATCTTGGGCTGTTGGAGAAAATTTACTTCCTTAATGTTTTTACAGAAAGAAATGTTTTTGCCTGTTCCCCCCTCCCCAACCCCCCCCCCCCAGGTGACATTATAGCTATAGATCCGGAATGTGCTAGCAACAGAGAGAATGAGAGTGAAAGGGTGTCTGATTTACCACACTGCAGGGCCAGCATTGAGCTTACTACAGTACTTTTGTGGTTTATTCTAAAGAGGGAAGCTGCACATATGATCCAGATATGAGTTTTAATGAAATTATCTCCGAATTGTTGCATAAGATACTGTCTGTTTTGAATCACTTTTTTTTTTTTGAGAATGCAAGGATATTTTTCTGTTTCTACATCCTTCACTAGGACAAATTTGAATGTGAACTCACATCCAGAGCCATCACTGTGAGGAGTCTGAGGGTCTGTGAAATGAAAACTGAAGTACAGTCTTTGCATAGGAGGCTCATTTACCGGGCCATAAGTGAAGACATATGTTTAAAAATGAATCAGGGGTTTTTCTCCTCCTGTCTACTTTCTGACTTTTAAGATTTTAAAGAGTATATATACAAAACTGAGTGGAGAATGAGAGCAAACAAGGGCCCTGGGAAGAAGGAAGAGGAAAGAGAGGGAGGAAAAAGGAGATCGAGGGAGGGAAGGAGGGAGGGATCCACGCTGCACGGTTGGCAGGTTGCTTCTTCTGCCTATGATGACATCCCACAGCCTGCGGTGACAAGAGTCCCATCCCTGCCTGGGATCTGCTTCTAGAGCCTGCAGTGAAAACTTATTTATGACTCGTCCTTTGCTAATTATTAAAGGGGTTGTTGATGTGGGAGGCCCAGAACAGTGTCTGCCGGGAAAGAGAACATGAGGGAAAAGAAAACCAGACCACTTATTTCTGCTTGAGCCTCAGATGTCAAACTTTACAAGCAGGCCGGCCTTGCTCATTGGTCTCACTTGTAAAGGAAAATGATAATGTCCTCGGGAGAGAAAGACTGTCCCACCCACAGGACAACTGGGCCATATGTGTATGTTGCCATTGTTTTTAATTAGAACAAACCCCTGTGGCCCAGCATCCTGTTTCTGATATTAAGTCACTGACAGCATGCTCACTTCTCTTACCAAATACTTTATACATTGAATACTACATTGTATTTCTGACAGTGACTACCATTATAAAGTTTATTTGAAGTCTTCAGAAATCTTAAACTATTGCTTCCTTATGTTTCCTAGACATGGACTGGATCAGCTTAGGACTTTTCTGTGGAAATTGCATGTTTTCTGGGGAAAGCTTGGCTTTCTGCTTAAAGCCACCTCTCCAGTTTTCCTTTTTGCTGTGTAATGCCACTATCGCTCTGCTGTGAATCAGTTCCATGAAAGGCAGAGGAAAGGGACTCGGGCTTCATAAAAAAAAAAAGAACAAAAACAAAAACAAACAAACAAACAAACAAAAAAAACAACAACAACAACAAAAAAACACACCAAATACCAGAGCTTTGCTGAGACTAATTCTATAGACAAGGCTCAGCACACACGGGTTGAAAAAGTATTATGGTATTAATTTACAGCATGTTTTTAATGGTCAAGCTGGCTTTACCTCAGAGTCAAGATGGCTCTTGACAAGGTGCGCCTGAATTCTTAAAGGCACAGTATGTGAGACTTTGTCCCAGGGCAGCCGTGTAACAGTGCATCTTAGTTCAAGCTTTCTGTGGTCTGGCTTAGTGAGACAGGATTTGTATGGGAGGCATAAGACTTTGTAACCTAACAGATCTGTAATCTGTAGTTTGGGGATCAGATTTCCAAGAAGCACTTAAATACAGGGATGTAAATTTAAAATTCTCATCTAATAATTGTCATCACTTCAAACATGAGCTCTTTTCCTTGGTCTTGACCATCCTGAAAAGCTGTATTCTCTAGACAGCTTCTGTAGAAGGCTCACAAGCAGAGTTCAGGATGCCTCTTAGATAGTCAAGAACTTTATAGATTTCAAAATATTTTATTCATTTGTTGTATGTAAAATAGAAATTTACAAAGTGCAGAGAGAGACAATGATTTATCTTTTATTCTAGTTCATAAATGAATTTAAATATATTTGTTTAAGTAATGTTATACATATTTTCAAAATGAATGAACAATGCAGTTCCATGTGCCATGGAACCTGGGTTTGAGCCCTGTATTTAACCTGAACTTTCCAGTCTAAACAAAAATATTATTATAGATTCTTTAGAACAGGAATGAGTAAGCAGGACAGGTGTGGGTGCCCTTGACTGTAATCCTAGCATTTGAGCAGTGGAGGCTGGAGGATCAGGAGTTGAGTTCAGGTCAGCCTGAGCTACTTTTGTCCTTGCCTCAAAAAACAAACACAAACACAAGCAAGCAAAGCACAGCAACAGTAGCAATCTGGTATGGCCTGACTGGTTTTGCTATTTTCCTATCTGCCTCTCATTTATTGAGAAGAACACCCCTGTGAAGTTGAAGGCTGTCCATGCTGTGGTCTGAGGTGTGGTTGCTGCAGGTAGCTTGTAGCCTGACCTAGTAAAACTGGAGCATTCTATTCCTTTATGTTTAATGGGAGCAAACCCCAACAGCTCCACTGTCAGGCTTTAACGTGCTTTACAAAACTTTCTATCAAAGAAGTAAGATGAAACAAATCAGACCTGATAGCGTAGGCCTGTAATCCCAGTTATTCAGGACCCCGGGGCAGGAGAATTGCAAGTTCCAGACAGCCCGTTTCAAAAGGAAAAGTAAGAAGGGTGAAGCTACACCAGTGGTAGGCTGCTTACTGTTTACCTAATTATCGTCCTTGAGTGAAGCCCTAGGTTCAGTCTCCAGTATGGACAGCAAGAAGCTGAGCCCAAACACACACATCAACGTGATCCCCAGGTGGCCTGAACACTGGGGCAGAACAGAAGTGATTCTTTACATTTTACAGCTGGTCAGATTAACTAAAGGATTTGTTCATGGCCACACATCTGGTAAATGGTAGAGTTGGGACAAGACCTTCTGATCACAGTATTAGCATTACAAAACTTCAGTACAGTGCCAAATTCAGCCTCAAACAGGAACTGTCAACATAAATGGGAACATTGCAAAGAGGCAAATAGATCATGGTGATATCAGTGACAATAATTAGTAATTATTTAAGTGCTTCCAATGTGTTAAACATTTTGCTAAAACTTCCCTGAATTATCTTATTTAATCCGCACAATTTTCTTGGATGACATTGTTATTTTCCCCATTTTTTAGAAAAAGAAACAGAGTACAGAGGCCCAGAGAAGGTAAGTACACACACACCTGGAAGGTGGTAAAGGCAGAAATCAGAGACTTTAAAAGGATATCCTCACCAGGAGGTCATTGCATCCAATTCTAAAAACAACCTCTCATTTGAAAGATCTCCCATTATCTCCTGTAATGTCATGTTCAAAATACACAAGACATACATACATATATTTTCTTACCTCTTCCTGCAATTTATATAAAAAGACTTTTTTCTCCTCAGAAAATATTTCTGTTTCATTGTGACTTTATTAAAGACATTAAATCAAATTTTGAGTCACTTGTCCTTTTTTGTTTTATCCTAAATTAATTTTCTACATAATTTGAAGGGCATCTAATTCATCCACTCTAGTCCATGCTTTGTGTATAAGATCCCTAGTCATAGCATTCATGTATATTTATATATGCTCTGGGCTTTTAAGAGATTTTAATTTGTGCTGCACAACAATTTACCACATCTCTATATATTTATACACATTTGAATTATAAAGGAAATCTGATCTTTACAATCCTTTCTTCCCTCCCTCCCTCCTCACCTTTCTCCCTTCCTCTCAGTCCCTCCTTCTTTCTTCCCTCTCCCCTCCCTTCCTTCCTTCTCTTTCTTCCTTTATTTTATGGATGCCATGTCCTTTAAACTACATCTACTTTGAGAGACCCAGTATCAAGCATTTGAATTTTGGCCACTGCAATAGCTTGGCTCAGGATTCTCATTAGTAAAGGTTTACAATGGGATGCCTGGCAAGGAAGAAGCTTTTAAAACATATTGAAATAGGGAAAAGGCAGCCATGAATAATTTTAAGTGAATCTCTTGATCATCTATTTTATATACTAAAATCAGGGTTATGTGATTGCACTTATATAGGTTGCTTGGAGACAAGTCAGCCTTAATCCATTTTTTTTTTTGTTATTTATGGGATTAAGTGCTCTGACTCACTCCTTTTCCATCCATATAAATCTACTTCTATTTATCCTTTATCAGGGTCAAGGAAGAGAATCGTTTCTCATTTTTTCTTGAGCAAAAGTTCACCTTGAAAAGAAACATGTATCTTGTATTAGTCATGACAACAATCAGCTCCTGGATTTGTATTACATAAAATTATTAAGGACGTAATGTCTAATGATGAAAATGTTTCCCTAGCCATCCATAGTGACTCATGGATAATGATGGGCTGGTTTTCTTTTCTTTTTTTCTGACTCCAAATAGTGCACAGAACCCCCTTCCCCTCCTGCTCAGTATGAGGTGACAATTCAACTCACTCCTAAGAGTGAGGTACTTATCTTACCAAGCTATGCTTATGGTTTGGTGCGGCCACTAAGTGTTTACAGAGTTATCACATTGCAGCAGAGAGTTTGCAGGTCTCATTTGCCTCCCATGATGCTCCTAGAGAACTTCCACTCATCCAGAAACCTCCCCCCCCAGGTATGAAGTAATCTTTTGGTCTTTGGAGCTTATTGTTGGCAGTTTACTTTGCAATATTACTGCTGGTCATTTTCTTACCCTTGTAACACACACCTGCCTAACCATGAAATTCTAGGTGCAAGACATCAATCCAGTTGTGTATGTTCGTATTTATGTGCCTTGTATGTTCCATTGTTTTGCTGAGAGTGAATGTCAAATTAATATCAGTGTGGATGGATAAATGAGCTTCTGCTACCCTGCCCCCCCATGGTGTCAGGCACTGTGTGGGCATTGGGGAGCCGTTTGAGAGTCGGAGTCCTGGCTTGGATGAAGAAAAGATGGAAGATTCAGCTGTTGAAGGCATGATGACCACAGGGGGACTGTCTCCAGGCTCAAAGAGAAATAAGGTGTGTCCTAGGAACACAAGGGCTGGGGCAACTGAAACAAAGAGGTTCAAATTGCATTGGGGAGGAGGGAGTAACTTCAGTGCCTTGTGAAACACAGAGTAGGCAGAAGGGGAAGCACAGTCAAGCATGATGCCCTTAAAGCATACAAAAGGCTTAGAATGTGGAGGGAGCATGCAGCTGTAGATGGCAAGAAGGGCCAGGTAGCCTCGAAGAGGGCAAGGGCAGAGTCAAGGTTGACATGACAGGGCATTTACCACAGGCTATAGGGGTCTGCAGAGAGACCATGAAGAACTCTTAGGTTGTGATGAAACCACTGTACTTACATCACAGCTGGCTAGGCCAAGGCAAAGTATTTAATTAATTAGAAGAGCGACCTAGTTGTGCTGGTATTTTAGAAAAATCACTTTGGCAGAAGTGAGCTGAATAGTTTGGAGGAGGAAAAGTTTTGAAAGTAATCAATCTTGAAGCTATTTCAATACTCAGATGAGGTTCAAAGATGCATATTTGGGAAGTGGATGAGGAGAAACTGGGGATGTTGTAGAATGTACAAACGTTGGGACAGTGAAACAGCAATCTGATCCTTGCATTCCTTCCTGCAGATGCTGTAGCAAATTGCCACATACTCTGAGACTTACAAGAACCAAAGGTTGTGCTTTCTGGTCTTGGGGGTGGAGCCTGAACTCATTCACTGCCCTTGAGTTAAACCAGCCTGTTGACAGAGCTGTGTCCTTTATGGAGATTTTTCCCCTCTCCTATGTTCCAGAATCCACCTGTTCAGAGGCCCAGGTCACTGACTCCAGCTATTGTTAACAGTAGCAACATGGTAGCTTCTCTCCTCACTGACCTCTGCCCTGCCACCTGGTCATAAGACATTTACGACTACATTGAACCCTCTTCATTACTCGGACAAGATTCTTTCTCAGGCTCTGGGCTGGTCTTCTAGGTATGCTCTCAAATAGCATATGGCCAGTGCAAACAACAGGAACATATCTACTCTGAGTTTATTTTTCTTTTTACAGTTCTGGAGGCTCGACACCTGAGGGCAGGTATCAGCAGGGTTGATGTCTTCAGAGGTCTCCTTGGAAGGTAGATGTCATCTCCCTGCATCTCCATGGTTATCACCCTCTTTGGGTTGGTGCTATCATTTTCTGATTTAATGAGGATACTAATAATTGGGTTAGAGGATGGTCTACTGGCTTCATTTTAAATGTAATGCCCTCTTTAAAAGTGTCATCTCCTAATATCTCCCGTGTGGCTAGGGCTTCAACATAAGAATATTGAGAATACTCAATTCAGTCACCATAGACTGCTCCCTTAGTCATCCGCAAAACCGCCTTTGGCATGGAAAATGGGATGTTCACAAAGGATAGGTATAAGGCATGACATCTGTATCAAGAGAGCGTGACGTAGACAAGTACAATCTTCCAGAGTGCAAAGCAAAGGAAGAAAAAGCCAATTTAAGGATATGAAGGTAGGGATCGGAGAGATGGCTCGGTGGTTAAGAGCATGTACTGCTCTTACAGAGGACCTGAGTTCCCACATCCAAATAGGGCAGATCACAGCTTCAGGTCATTTGACGCCCTCTTGTGGCCTCTTCATGCAACTGTGCACACGTGTATACATTCCTAAGCAGACATACATACCTGCCTACCCATAATTACAAAAAGAAAAATTAAACCTTAAAAAATAAATTCAAATTTCAACAACTGTCACATGTCCATGATGATTTGGAAGATGCATGAGGCTGAATTGGAGTGGTTTCTAGAGAAAGACACCACTGGCCATTCTGTGCCACAGAGTGCCTGCCTATTCCACCCAGGAGGGAACTTCCTTACATTTAATTTACATTGATTTTATTTTCCTAGATAGGTAACGAACTCCTGGATGCTATTTTCTTGTAACTCTTGTAAGTTAATCACATCATCCCAAACATCTTGTGTCTTCACTTGTCAGTTCACAATGGTTTGACTTCATTTGGCGATTCTGTAAAGGACGTAGTGGACTGGACAAAACTCAGTGGAGGCTTTCTCATTACTGTGACCAATCATTTCAGCTCCACTGTGTCCAGAAGAACAATGGGCATGTGCTGTGTAAACCTAAGGAGAAACAGCTGGGTCTTTCATGGACAGATGCAAAGAGGGGCAAGAATTTTTGCCAGAGTAGAAGAGAGAGAAGTGGATGATTTGTTTCAGCTCACAGGCTGAGCAGTCAGATTGTCACAGAAGACACAGGTCTGCTCAGCCAGGGCTGCTGGGCACTTGGTTTCAGCAAGTCCCCCAGTGATAATATTTCCCTATATGGCTGAGTATGTGAAGGTATTCAGCAGATTCCTTCCCAATATGGAACATGGAAGAGAAAGTTGTCATGTTGTAGGTCACTTTTGCAGTGGTTCATGTAGAGCAGATTCCTATGAAAAGCTGTCTTCTTTCTGATTTCTACTTCTGCTCTTCCCCGCATGTTCTAGGCTCATTCTCATTGTTCTTGGAATTGGAAATGTCCATTGACTTACAACTAGTAGAACATGCAACCTTGTGTATCTCCACTTACCTTTGACCTCAGTCATAAAACGATATGGCTATCAGTATGGTGTCTGATAAAGAACAAAGCCATTATGCTCCCAACATAGACATGGGAGACGAAGTCTCTTTGTGGAATGAGGGAGTAAATCTTTTATCTACAAAAACCGGAGAAACCAGGCTGCCTGAATTCAAATCTCAACGTCAGTGATCTCTAGTTTCTTACATCTGTGAACCTGGCCATAATTACTCACCCCTTCCTTCAGCAGTTTGCTTGTCTGGTCCATGATAAGAGTCCCAACCCCCGTGTCCTCTGAGATGCTATGGAATAGTGATAAATATTGATGGCTATAAGTAAAATTGCCATTTCCCCATATTTAGGCTTAATAATGTCACAAGTATTTACTGAGCTCCTGTGGTGTGCTGGGCACATATTTTAAACAATTTACTTCATATTCCTACCAACCATGTGAAACGTTATCCTATTTGTTTTTAAGACAGTACTGATAAATGATGCTGGAATAATTATTCTTAGGGAGTGAAAAGAACTGCATCTCAATTGTAGAGTTTTCCCATCACACATAAGTATTTCCCATAACTTGTAAACCCCTTTCCTCACAACTCAAAACTCCTAATTTTCTTCTTAGTTTAACATTTGGTTTATTACCCACTTAAGTGGATAGACTTACAGCTTTTTACATCTCTCATTTATAGTCTGCCCTATCAATAGGTGAGAAGCAGAGGGAAATTATAAATATAATTCTGCAAAAATAGTATGGGGGGTGTAAACAGTTATACACCACAGCATGCTTGCTATTAGAGCATCTGATAGACAGCTTGCTATTTTCTTGGCTGACTGCTAAGCCTCCAGAAAAAAATTAGAAAGGCCTCCTTCTCAACACCATTTATCAGAAACAATAATTGTCTTAATGCTCAGAAGCTTCTTTTGCTTGCAAGAACATTAAAAAATTTTATAATCAGAAAAAAATACGGCAGCGTGCAAATCGGAATGCAAATTACCTCCTTTTTAATTACATTATGGGTGTAAATTACTCTCAAGTGCCAAACATTTCTACCCTGGATTTCAGAACTCTGTTTTGCAATTACATCTTCTGGTGTGTCTTGCAATCTGACAGTAGTAACAAACGTGTAATAGCAATAATTATGAAGCTAGGCTATGATGTGCAGCTTAATTTAACAGTCTATATTTGATCCATAAAACTCCAACCCTGTCAAACTTGCATCAACACCTGAAGGGGATCTGTGTGTGTGTGTGTGTGTGTGTGTGTGTGTATGTGTGTGTGTGTGTGTGTGTTCACAACTGGAGGGACAGGAAGAGAGAAAGTACTGAATATAAAGATTGAATAAGGTGGCTTTGGGAATCAGTAAGACAGGACACAGTAGCAGGTGTAGTGACCTTGGGCTGCCCTTGGCTTTAGTTTGCTCATCTGCCTCATGGGAATAAGTTCTGCTCTAACAGAATGAGATGGCATCTTCAAAGTGGACACAGGAGGTTTACATGAAATGAGAAGGCAAAGCCCATGTGACATGATACTTACTAGTGAGAAAATGAAAATGCATCATCTTCCCTGTATTGATCCCGGACTTTCAGTGGGCTGTTCTACTTTATGTTGTCACTTCAGAGTCCTAGGTCCCTTCATTTTTCTCTTTGCTGCATCCTGAGACAGTGACCTTACTTGTAGACTTAGAGCTGGGTTTCAGACAATTCCGTCTTGCAACTCCAGAAAGAGGAAAAAGCACACAATCTTCTCAAGGCCGGCTTTGGAAAAGACACACAAAGTTTGTGTTTATCTGCCAATGGCAGGAACCAAGTCACATAGTTCAAGATGGTAGATATACTCTCTGGCCATTTAGGATGGGCTCAACCAAAACTTTATTACTATAGAAGGATGAGAGAATAGGTTTGAGATGACAAGTAAAAGTCTCTACTTTTGGAAAATGTGACTTTCAGTATACTCCTAAAATGAAATGAGACACTATCCAGAGGGTCCTCAGAGAGGGTACACAGCCTGCCTCACCATCTTAATCGTGACTCAAGGGAAATATAGTAATGATGTTTCAAATCTAGCAGAATCGAAGGGTTCATAATGACAAAGCTGAGGTTGGGCATATATCATCTTGGCTGGAGTATGTAGCTCTGTGGCAGAGAGAGAGAGAGAGAGAGAGAGAGAGAGAGAGAGAGAGAGAGAGAGAGAGTGCATCAATGCTTCCAAACACATCAGAATCAGGATTCAGAAAATCAGTTGTGAAGGAACTAACAGGCAAAGAGATAGGATGCACTGAATTTTAAGTCTATGACATCTTGCTTTTTTTTCTGGATTTTTTTTAATCCTTTGTCCACTTTCTAGCTAAAATCTGTCTGCTGGACCTCAGCTCCATTTCTCCCTCCTGAAGATGCCATGGTCCTCTTTCTTCTTCAGGCTCCCTGGCACTGCACTTAGCAGCACACTGTTCAGTGAGTGTCCTGGCCACTATCACTTGAAGTCACACATTGGGTACACTCGTCCCTGACTCAGGACTCTGGACTCCTTAAAGGCAGATCTATCTTTTGTTCTTGGTTTCCCCTTCTCACTTCATTCTCTGCATCAGAATGTAGCATAACATGAAGTAAATGGAACTGAGGATGTGTCAGAGACACAGATCTGAGATTCAGGAGACAGAAAGGTTTGACCCTTGTCATTGACAATTTTCTTGTATGTAGCTTTTGGCCTCTTGATTTCCTCTCAGGGCACGCACTTGATAACTTTTCATCCTGAAGTTCCAGAGTGTAGGGCAAACAAAAGCAGAAAGCAAGCTTGGAAGAGGCAGAATTGTGGCTCTTTAAGAGAGTGTCTTGTGCTCAGGGTAAGTGGTGGCCATGGGGCTTTTGGTTTCTCTCCATATCCCCACTTACCTGGAAAGGAAGCTAAGAGACTACACATCTCAGTATTTTATACACACAGATATTAGATACTTGTGAATACACAGTATATATGGAAAGAGGAGGGTATGAGCCAGAGTTTATTTCACTATTTGTCTTTTCCAATCAATATGAAGAAAAAAATTGGTTTTTGACCTTCTGCTTCCCAAAAGAAAATCCTTATGTTGAAGTGCTGTGTAGGCAGCATGCTGGACATCGCGTGCCTTTATCAATTCCACTGACTGACCTTTTGATTTTATATGCTGCTCAAGTTCAGTTAAAATCATACATGGGGGGCTGGAGAGATGGCTCAGAGATTAAGAGCACTGGGTGTTCTTCCAGAGGATCTGAGTTCAATTCCCACCAACCACATGGTGGCTCACAGCCATCTGTAATGAGATCTGGTGCTCTCTTCTGATGTGCAAGATAGAGCACTTATATAACAATAACAACAACAACAAAAACAAGAGGCTGGAGGGATGGTTCAGAGGTTAAGAGTACTGGCTGCACTTCCAGAGGACACAGGTTCAATTCCCAGTACCCACATGGCAGCTCACAACTGTCTTTAATTCTGGTTTCAGAGGATCTGACACCTTCATACCAATTCAAATAAAATAAAGTTAAATAAATTATTTTTAAAAATCATACATAGAATCTTCTATGTGCTGATAGGCTGGCATAGAGGGAGAGGCCAGACAAAGTCCTTTGGAATGACTGGTCATTGTTGGGGACACTCATGGGGAGTTAAGTGTAGGAGGTTAAAAGGGGACATCCACCTTGCAAACACGTGCTTTCTACTGCAGATGGCAAGGGCAGTTCTAATGGGGTCAAATCACACATGGCCCAGGGATCCAGAGGGCAGCATATATATCTTGAATGATTTCTTCTTGGCAACTCAGTTATTTTAGAAAAATATGCGTGGGTTCTTGTTAGACAGCTGATAAAAATAGCAAGTGTCACATGCCATTTTTTTTTAATTAAGCATTTACATCATATTTTATACTTCCAAAGTACTCAGATTTGCTTGTCAGGGTTGGTGCGTAGTGAGATGTATCTGTGACAGTATTTTAACTTTGCCCTGGGAGAGGGTGGTGGTGATTAACTCTCAGGTGTTAGGGATTCAGGACTGGAATCCAACACTCGGCCCTGGCTCTTGTTAGCTCTTATTTGGTGCTGTGTCCACGATTGGAAGAGATTGACAGCATCAGAAGAAAGACATGGTTTTTGAAAAATTAATAGAACCCAGACACAACTGCAAGAAAATGGCTCATTTACCCTAAAACAAACTGTTACCAATGGGCAGAGGGATGGCTCAGTGGGTAAAGGCCCTTTCTATATAAATCGGCCACCTGAGTTCAGTATCTGGGTACCATAATGAGCCAGGTGTGGTGACTCACAGTTGTAACCCAGCACTCCTGTGGTGAGATGGGAGACGGAGACAAGAGAATTGCCTGGAAGTTTCCACATCAGCCAGGCTGCAGTAAGCAGAGATGCTGCTTGACAAGCTGGAAGGAGAGAAATGACTCCTGAAAATCTTGCTCTGATATCTACATCCCTGCATGGCATGGGAGTACACACACACACACACACACACACACACACGCACGCACGCACGCACTCACTCACACACATACACACTAAGTCATACACACACACACACATCAAGACACACACACACATCAAGTGAACTTAATTAAAAATTCAAAAATCTTTTAAGGAAGAGAGTCTATATTTGATTTAAAATAAACCATATTAAGTGGAGATAAGAGGCTTCTAAAGTGCAGGTGTCTTGGGAGGTGGTTCTAAATAGACACTGAAGATTGCAATGTAGGAAATATGCGCTCAGGGACACAGACACTTTCCTCCCTGGAATCTAATGGAATATTCAGAAACTCTCACACCTGTCATTTATATCATCATTTTTATCCACTTTACAATAATAATCCCTGTCCAGAAAATTTCTTTCTTTAGAGTTCTAGATCTAGAAATTCCTTACCATATTTCAGTACAAGCTGTCATTCTCACAATGTAAAGACTCCCCACCCTTACCAATGCCTCAGCCCTCTTGTACATTGAGATAAAGGAAAAGCACATCCCCAGACGTTCACTCTTGGTCATTTGTATCACACCATTGATCAAGGCCATTTCCAAATTCCTGCTGTCAATTCCATCTGCGTAGTCTTCTATTTTTCTTTTTCTGTCTTAAAAGAATGTTTTTATTGGAGGTTGGGAGGTGCCTCAGTGTTTAAGAGTCCTAGTTGCTTTTCCATCTGTAACTCCAGTTCCTGGGGAGCCGGTGCTTTCTTCCTGCCTCTGTAGGAACTGAGCACACATGGCACTGACAGACACACATGCAGGGAAAACTTATGACATAAATGTAAAACAAACACTAAAATGGGTTTCATTGTTAGCACATATTAGTGACACATCACAATGGGTTTCACTATATTGCCACACATTCGTCACGGTTACCCTCCTTTGTCCCTTTCCACTCTTCCACTCCCCTTGACCTCTTCCTCTACCTAGACCCCTTCATGTCTCCTCTGTTCTACCCCTCCCCCACCCCTCTCTCCCCCTCCTTCCTCCTCCTTCTTTCCTTCTTGTGATTTAATGAAGTCAACTGGAGTTGCTTACAGGAGCATGCACACCTTAGCAGTGGCTGCACCACCAAAGAGGATCTGGACCCCACAACAGTTAACTACTTATAGGTCATCAGGGAGCATGGCTCCTTTAGCATCCCACCTCCTCTGTGACAGGATGTTGATTAGCATAGTCTGGTACAGTCTTTGTCTTGTACAATGTTCACAGGTGCTATGCCATCCTCACTCGTTTTTTCACTTATCAAGCTTCATTCATTCAATCAGCTAGTTGGTTACAGTTCATTGAGACCACACAGTCGTTACAGTTTTGGGCTAGGAGCTGAAAGGATTTCCTATGGACCTCAGGCTGTAGAGTTCAAATTGTGTCCATCATGAGCTTGAATGATGTTGGACAAGTTTCTGATGAGGTCATATTGTAAAATAGGTTTACTATGGAGTCTTTATATAATTCTGAGTGGTGACCATCTTGCTCATTCTCCTGTTTCAGTTCTGGCAGAAACTGTAGTCACTGTTGGAAAGTCAGAAACAAGATCAAGTCTGGAGAATTGGCGATGGAAGCAGACTCTGGCATTAGTGGAGATCTCTGTGACTGGGAGCAATCATTAGAGGGGTCAAAGGTGTTAGGCCACCATCTATACGTTTGCTTCAACCTTTTGTCTTAGTGATTTCCTTATGGCTGTGATAAAATGCCCTGACAAAAGTAACACAAGGGAGAAGGGGCCTTTTGGAGCTCACAGTTTGAGGGCACAAGTCCGTCATGGCAGATCAGTCCTATCAGCAGGAGCTTGAAGTGGTTCATCGCATTGCAGTTACAGACAGGAAGCTGAGAAGGATGAAAGTTGGTGCTCTGCTCACTTCCTCCTTTTTGTTTGTCCAGCAGTTAAGGTTCATCTTTACACCCTACATAGCCTAAATAACCGAATCAAGATAATCCCTCACAGACCAGCCTGGAGGCTCATCACCTTAGATGATTCTAGATTCTAGCAAGTTAACAGGAAATATCAACTGTCTCACTTACAAATGGCAACATACAATCAGTATTTGCTTCTCATTTTGTGCCTTAGAAAGCCATGTTTCCAAGAAGGATGCATCATTTTTAAATCCAGGGTCTGGGAGAAGAGCATGCATTCTTTACAACAGAGATAGATCCACCCTACCCACTTCAGATTTCACTACCAGTTTTGTCAGGATTCTGGAGTTTTGTGGAAGAACTAGAAGATAGACTATGTTTTTCTGGTATCTTCTCGTATCCTTCTAGGTCCTCTTACCTCAATCAAATGAAGTGACAGTATGAGCATGGGCACTTGGATAAGTTGGGACAGTTGGGAAGGCTTGTGTAGGAGTTTTATGAGGTTACTTAATTGATCATTTTGGGGAGAGTATCCACTTTTTTTCTCAATGAGGTCGCTTTTCCTTTCCATTGCTTCAGTATCAGCTGAGACCACTGGCTAGAGCAATATGCTCCTATAATTCTGCCACAAACCCACTCGCCAATTTAATTCTGTGCATCTGGTATATGGCCTTTCAGAGGTGGCATCTTGTCATCTGGGATTATGACATTGTTATAAAGATCTCTGAGATTGGAGATTTTTGGGGACTCCCAGAGCACAGAAACCTTAATAACAACCTGATATGAATGGATCCCAAAGGTGGGAATAATTATATAACTGCCTCCCCTTTCCAAGGTGACCTAGGGTTTAAAGAGTTAAGTGAGAAATGAACATGCTAATAATGGTAAAATAAATACCCAACCAGCAAAAGCCAACCATTTTGGTATCCAGTATTGTTTTCTCCTTTTTTTTTTTTTTTTTTTTTTTTTTTTTTTTTTGCACCAGTTCTTCTGCTAGCTTAAGGTAAGTTAAAAACATTAAGTTATAAAAGCATTTTTTGCACCTTTATAGATAAAGAACCCTTAATACTTAATTTCCACCTTCAACTGTTTAGTCCACCCTTGGGATGCTCTGTGGACCAGTAACACTCAAATATCTGAAATGAGGGGCTCCTTGGTTAAGAGCACTGACTGTTCTTCCAGAGGACTGGACTTGAGTTCAAATCCCAGTACCCACAATGGCAGCTCACAACTGTCTGTAACTCCAAGATCTGACACCCTCACACAGACATACATACAGGTAAAACACCAATGCACACAAAACAAATAGTAAATTATATATATATATATATGCTAGATATTTATCATATATATACATATGCTATATATTTATTGCATATACATACATACATACATACATATCCTCTTCCCCATTGATCTTCTTTGCTCTGTTAATGTCACTCCAATTTCCCCAATCACCTTTGCCTGAAACCCGAGCATTACACTGCATTGCTGTTTTAATTATGTCTGGGTTCCTCAGAGCGTGCTGTCAGACAAAGTGTCAGTCCACAAAGAAATCATGATTAGCTTGGTCTTAACTGTTAGCAACTTTGTAGATTCTTGACATGAGAGAGAGAGAGAGAGAGAGAGAGAGAGAGAGAGAGAGAGAGAGAGAGAGATCTGTTAAAGACCATCTGGTTTCAGTTTCTACATTAGACTTGATTTGAGAAGAGCAAATTTGCCTAGAAAATAGTCTGTTTGGGAACAAAATTCTTCTGATTTTGGACGTGGGGTTTAGTTGGTCCTACACACACCACTTTCCTCCTGATCTCTAAGTTGAAGTGTGGGATGTGCAAAGTTCAATGAGGGATGGAAGAGGACTATGGCGGCAAGCAGGTGCTTGTGGCCGTACTCAACTGTAAACACAGTCTGTGGATCAATGTACTCCTTTGTTAAGTCCAGGGAAGAGGAGGGAGGAAAGGGCCCCATTTTCTCATTTTTTGGGGGTGGTTTGAATGAAAACATGCCCTATAGGCTCATGTACTTGAACACTGTTGGTGACACTGTTTGGGGAGGTATACGAGGGGAGGCTTTGTAGGAGGAAGCATGCCACTGGAAATGGACTCCACATTTTTAAAGCCTTGTATGATCTCTGGGCCCCTCTGCTTCCTGCTTGCGGTTTGAGACACGAGTTTTCAATTTTCTTCTCTCTCTGCCTTGCTGCCATTGCTCCCTGTCATGGCAGACTCTTACTCCGCTGCAACCATAGCCCAAATAAACCCTTTCTTCTTTAAGTTGCCTTGGTCATAGTGCTTTATCACAGTGTCAGACAAGGCATGAATGGAGTTCTGTTTCTGTGTACACAGAAGACCCTGTCCATCCGTTAAGTGTGTTGCTAGATCTGTCCTGGGCCTGGCAGTGCTGAAAGCTGGATGTGAGTCTTGAGCGCGCTTGGGGATTAGGCCTGGGGAATTCAAAGTCTGTTTCATATTCTTCTCCACCAAACTCTTTAACGAAAGACACATCCATGCTAATAAAATGCCAAAAAATGAGAATCAGGAGCTGGAAGGAGTTTTAATACATACACATCATTCAATCCAAACCCGCAAAGTCACAGATGGCAAAAGGGGGACATAGCAAAGCCTTGGCCTTCCAAAAGTCACTTCACGTCTTTGTGCTTAAACTGAGCTATGAGCCATGGTTCTTGTCTCCTGACCACATGCTGCTGGCCTTGAAGTCGGCTGAAGAGACAGCTGTTTTCCTGAAATCACACAGCAGACTTCAAACAAAGCAACAGCAACCAAGGGCAGAAACCACTGCAAAACAATACACCCTGCTAGCTGGAGGCAGAGTTGGTGCTGGGGCAGTTGGCAGAGGTTTTCTTTTCATTTTTTTGATAGTCACCAGGAAATTCTAATTCTATACTGAGCACAACTGTTCAAGGGAGTGGGCAAGACACCTCTTAGCCCCAGAGGCTTCTCTTTGATGGGAGGGGGGAGTTCTGCTTCTCCAGGCAGAAAGATTTCAAAATGGCTTTAATCATGAATCTTAAAGTCAGAGAGAATATCTGACTTGTTCATCTCCCCAGTCTCTTCAGTGCTTGTGTGTGTGTGTGTGTGTGTGTGTGTGTGTGTGTGTGTGTGTGTGTGTTTAATTTAACTGCAGATTATGATTTGGAATTAAGTTAGTTCTTATTTATAGGCTTGTATTCTATCTCAATTTTAATCCCAGGCTTAATTGGATTCTAAGAATAAAGCTTACTTTGTTTTCCAAATAGATTTACTCTTTGATTTAATTATGTCATCAGATAGTTAGTTGGTTCTGCCTAAATATATTCGTCTAATTAGAAAATAAAATAAAGTAAAAGTGAACCAGTGTCTCCAAACTATGAGAAGAACAAAGGCTAAATGCAACAGGAAACAAGCATCAGCTTCCTTCCCCCTCCCTGGCCCGCCACAACTGTTTAGTTAATTCAGAGAGCTAAAGCACAGGGCTACAGGCTGGAGAAACTGCAAACGACAGATACTTGCTTCTCCGAAGTATGGAGGTCAGGACGTTCAAGATCAAGTCACAGCCAGATTCAGTGTCCAGTGAGGGCTCCTCACCTAGCAGAAATGGAAAGGGAGCTCCCTGGGGTCTCTTAAAAGGGCATGCATGTGGTTCATGTGAGCCCCACCCTCATGACCTTCTGAAGCTCTGCCTTCTCACATCGCCATATGGGAGTTAGAATCTTTGACATGCATTTGTGGGATGGGGAGAGACTCAAACATTCCTTGTACAGAATTATTTAGATTTTGTGTGTGTGTGTGAGTGTGTGTGTGTGTGTGTGAGTGTGTGTGTGAGTGTGTGTGTGTGTGTGTGTGTGTGTGTGTGTGTGTGTAGGCAAGAGGGCAACACTGGGTGCTATTCCTCAGGTGCTACACACCTTGCTTTTTGAGACAAGTGCTCTCACTGGCCTGGCATTTGCTCAGTAGGCTAGATCAGCTGGCAAATGAGATCCATAGATCTTGTTGTCTACCTTTTTCAACACTGAGATCCCAATGAGGGCAGACTTTGGTGTCCTGTCCGGCTTTCTTAAAAGGAGAGTTATGGGGATCAACACAGATTCTCGTGTTTGCAAGATAAGCACTTTGCCAACTTGATTCTTTAATGACCCTGTCTTGTAGGTGGAGAATGAGTTGGGGTTTTGGGGAATAAGGCAACGAGCAATGGCTTCCTCTTGGAACTCTCTCAAGTATGTAAGGAATGAGTTGCCGGGGGCATCGATAGCACCCAGAGCTCTTGCCACTCACACTCAGTCCTCTTGATTGTCCACATTTCAGACAGTAACCTGCTGCCTCATTAATTTCCATAGTTTACATGCCTTTACTAATCTGTCATGAAGGGAATCCAGGGCCAAAGCAGTTATCCTTAAGCAGCTGCAGTGTAGAAATAAACACCCAAATGACAAATGGAAGCATCCGCAGAGCTGGCTTCATTAGTTTCTAGGTTAATTGCATGTCTCACAATTAAGTGTAATTGACTTGTTTCAGGCGAAGCCAGCCTGAGAGCTTGGCTGTAAATCTGTCCTATTCAAAAGTCTGTAAGCAAGGAGCTCTGACTGTGGTTTGCCATCCTGAGTGACATTTGTGATGTTGAGTCCGGATCCAACAATTCATTGGTGATGTCTAAAACTGCACCAGGAAAGGTTTTTAAGTGTGCTATGAGAATAAAGTTCTTCAATGGGCTTTAAGAGCTTACTAACAGCAGATGCTGTCTAAGGAAAGCAGGGGGTGGGCAATCTGGGATGAGGCAGAATGACTGAATGAAACCAGGGTGCAGATGCAGATAATTTGTCCATTATGATTTAATCAGGGACTGCTGGGAATAAAATAGTTGGGGAAGAAAGAGATCTCAGAGCTCTTTAGGATTCTAACCATAAATCAGAAACCATATAAAACGCGAACCTTCTAACAGATGTCGCAATTCATATTAGTCAACTTCAGAATTTCATTTATTTTTAGTATTTTCCCCCCTAGACAGGGACTTGCTATATGGCTCAGGCTGAACTCAGACTTGTGCTGATCTTCCTGCTCCAGCTTCCCAAATGATGGGATAACAATGTACACTACTACACCCTGCTTTAGATAACCAAAATAAGCTTAAACAATATTAAAATATTTTAAAAACAACTGAGCAATACTTATCTGGTAGTGTCCCACAATAATCCTTCTCCATGGTGCATTAATAATTTACAAAGACCACTTTCTTCATTATTTCATTTTTTTTTTTTTTTTTTTTTTTTTTGCCTATCTCTGTAATGTAATTTGTCTGGTTTCATAGACAAGGAGACTGAGGTCTAAGTGATATATCAAGGTGGGGAAGTCCGGGAGGTGGGAAGAGAAGACAACCGCTCCTTCACAGGGGCTAGGGTTTCTTTTATTCTTCTGTGACCTGGATCGCTTCTATCAGGCACTCAGCCTCTCTACTGGGCTTCACATCGGGTGGAAAGGTCCTGTGGTCAGTGCTTGCACACATACTTTTGGATTTTATTTTTTGAGATAGGGTCTCACAGAGCTTCAGCCAGCCTCAAACTTACTATGTAGTCCAGTATTGCCTTGAACTTCTGACCCTTTTGCCCTCTACCTTCCAAGGGCTGTGATTATAGACAGTCCTGGAGATTCAACCCAGGTCATTGTGTGTGCTACACAAATTCTTTCCTAACTGAGCCCCAGCCCCAGCCCCTTGTACTGCCTCTTCATGTCCCGTTTCACAGACAAGGAGACTGAGATCCAAGGGATGTCTCAAGGTGTGGAGGTCAGGAAGATGAGACAGAGAAGACCAATCATTTGTTCCTTCACTGTTCTTTGATCTGGACCACTCCCGACAGTGGGCGCTCTGCCTCTCTACTGTGTAAGGAGTAGGTTTTCCCACCCTCCGCTTTAATCCCACTACTGTGTCTCTACAAGTGTTTGCAGCATCACAATTCATTCCTGGCTGCACAGCAAACTCCCCGAGGCCCTCGCCTCACTCTCAGAGATACTGATTTGATTTGCCTGAGACTCTGATTTAATTTAGCCAGAGTATCAGTATAGTATTTTAAATTTCCCCTGAATGGTTTTGATATTCATCCAAGGGTATGAAACGGCTGATCTATAGGAATGAATTTGGGTGTGCTAGGAGTAAGGATAAGGAGAGTTGCCATTGATATGTTTGTGTGCATGGGTATGTATGCTTACAAGCACATGCATGTGTGCACATATAAGCTCTATGAGTGTAAGAAAGGAGTCTAGAGCCTAGCATTGAGTGTCTTCCTCTATTTCTTTCTACCTGATTTTGAGAAAGAGAGTTTTCCCAGAATGTTGATTTTGTCATTTTGGCTAGATAGGCTGGCCAGTAGATGCTGCAGACCTGCTTGTCTCCATTTTCCTCAGTGCTTGGGCTGCAGATGCTTACCAGTGTTTCTGGGTTTTACCTGGTTGTTGGGGATCCGAACCCAAGTCCTCATGCTTACACAGCAAGCTCTTTACCAACTGAGCTGCCTCCCCAGCCTGCTACTTGTAAGGTGTTGAAGAGAAACTCTACACAAGATTTCTGTCCCTCACTATATCAGGATTATCTTCTTTGTCTGTTATGGACTGGTGGAATGTCTTTGTCAGTTTTTGTCAACTTAACATAAGCCTAGACATAGCTGGAAAGAGGAACTCTTAAGTGAGGGCATGCCTTTGTAATATTAGCCTACAGGCCAGTGTAAGGGGGCAGTCTTAATTAATGATTTATGTGGGAGGGCTCAGCTCACTGTGGGTGGTGCCTCTCCTGGAAGGTGGTTCAGGGCTGTGTAAGAAAGCAGGCTGAGCAAGCCACAGGGAACAAGTCAGTAAGCAGTGTGCCTCCAAGGGTTGTGTCAGTTTCTGCCTCCAGGTTCCTCCCTTGAGAGCTGTAAGCCAAAACAAGCCCTTTCTTCAACTTCTGGTCATGGTGTTTTATCACAGCAGTAGAAACTTCAACTAAGACATGGAGGTGGGGCAGAGGGGATGTGGGATAGGAATTTTTAGTTTGCAAAGAAAATTCTAGATGATTTTTGTTAACTGCGTGCCTTCTGCAGCATAGCAGAGCTTGGGTTGGGAGAAGGGGTCACGCCCTCACTGGCTAATCAGCAAGCTGACTTTTTCTGGAAGAAGGTCGGGCTGTCTGTCCCAAGCATGGGTGGGAGAGCAGGGGTGAAGGCACAGAGAAGGAAGCTGATGTTGTTTGCTGCAGGGCAAACCAGAGCAAATCGTCGGGAACGGTCTACTGCAGAAAGTGAAGAGAAACTAGGGAGACAGCTCAGTAGGTAAAAGTGTTTGCAGCTCAAGCATGACTATGTGAGTTCAAATCCCCAGGACTCAGAGTGGGCACCAGTAATCCCAGGGCTCCTACTCCTGTAGGAGGCCGAGGCAGAGAAGCCTTGGAAATGAACGCCAGCAAGCCTGGTGCACCTAGTGCTGGAAATAACAAAGAGACCCATCGTAGCAGGTGAGCGTGCGGTTGTCCTCTGACCTGCACAATTACATGGTGGAATTACTGTTTATTTTGTTTTTCTGGTCATGAAGACTTCCAGAGGCTTGTCTGCGTCCACTGTTCACATAGCATTTATTGCATGCCATATGTGCCCCGCACCAGATCTAAATCCTGAAGAGAAAGGGTGAACAAAACGAATGCTTGTCATGGGAGCTTGGTTTCCAACAGAGAGGATGCCTTAGAGAGTCCTGCCAGCCCTGCAGCTGGCTCCAGAATGCAGTCACGTTGAAAATGGCTGGCTGCAGTTAAAGGAACTACTGATGAAGTTTAGCTCATCAGCACCAACCGAGGGGATCCGGCAGCCAGGAATGTGAGACTCGGAGACTTAACTGCACCGCTTAGTTAAGAAAGCCTTATTTCATAGTAAGCAAGGCCAGTTTGTCTATTCTGCTTAGTAACAAGGAAATTGAAACTTAAGTGTGTAGAGAGCTCCCTCTACTGGGCAGATGCCATTTGTGCATAAGAAAGCCAGGTTGAGAGTGGTGGAGATGGGGGTGCCTTGGACAGGCACCTCAGTGAAATTAGTGGCTACCCCATTAGTTTTTAAATTTATCATGCAAGATATGTTCACGCAGGGCCTTGCAGATAGTAGGCACCCTAGTATTAACCTATTTTGTTTCACTTTAAAAGCACATTAGTCCCACCCCTGTCTCACACACAAAATTTGATCTACTTTATGTAGATGCTGTTCCTGCCTTTTAAACCATTCATTGTTAATGTTAAGTATATGCTGGTGTGCTGGCTAGTTTCCTGCCAACTTGACATAAGGTACAGTAGTCAGAGAGGAGGGAGCCTCAGCTGAGAACATGCCTCTGTAAGATTGGGCTGTGCATAGGCTTGTAGGGTATTCTCTTTATCAGTGGTTGATGGAGAGGGGTCCACCCCATTATGGGCTGGTGGTCCTAGGTTCTTTAGAAAGCAGGCTGAGCAAGCTATGTGGAGCAAGCCTGTTAGCAACACCCTCTATAGTATCTGCATCAGCTCCTGCCTCCAGGTTCCTGCCTTCTTTGAGTTCTTGTCTTGACTTCCTTCAGAAATGGACAATGCCACGGAAGTGATAGGTAAGCCAAATGAATCATTTTCTTCCCAACTTCGATCATGGTGTTTCACCCCAGCAATAGCAACCTTAGCTAAGACACCTGGCATGGTCTGGGATCACAGCATGGGTTCTGGTAGTTACCATGTCTAATTGGGGGACCAGTCATCCATATACAGGCGCCACTGGGCAAGGAGCTTCCATGAGCTGCTTTCTTTTCTCTTCTACCTTTGCAGCTTTTCTTCTCTCTCTCTAGACAAAGACCATAGTCCTGAACTATTTCTCTGATCCTGGCTTCTCATTCTCTCTCTCTCTCTCTCTCTCTCTCTCTCTCTCTCCCTCCCTCCCTCCTCCCCTCTCTCCTTCCATCCTCCATCCCCCCTTCTCTCTGCAGTCAGCCTTCACGGATGTGTACCCTGGTCCTCGATTAAGCTATAAACCTGTTAAGAGCAGGCACTGACTCTAATGGAGAGAGACAGATGTGTACACAGGGACTTTCTAGACCACTTTGCATTAGAAATACTTCTATGCTGGCCTTTTTACTTTCACTAAAGGACAGGGACATTATTTTATTTACTTAATCCAGTGCCTAAAGTATGTCGTGATAGACTAGGATATTTATGGGGCTGGGCTAATAGATCAGTTGGTGAAGTGTTTGCCATATAAGGATGAGAACCTGAACTCAATTCACAGCACAATGTAAAAATCCAGGTCTGAAGACTGACATCTGAGCTTGACTTCAGTCTTGGAAGCCATGTGCATGTGCTTACACATACATATGTGCATACACACATGCATGCATCTGGGTGTGAATGGATAAAATTAATACAAAGGTATTAATTATGTCATTATCTGTAATTTCTTTAAAATGAAAATGTCAGGGACTTGAGAGATGGCTCCGTGGTTCAGAGCACTGGCTGCTCTTCCAAAGGTCCTGAGTTCATTTCCTAGCACCCACATGATGGCTCAAATCATCTATAGGGGTAGACCCATGGGATCTGATTGGGTGTGCAGGAATATATTCATAAAATACACCTACATAAATAAATAAGTAAATCTTAAAAATAAAAATGTTAAACTTGGTCATATAGAGGGCAATGAAATAGATCATGTTCTCTCTATGGTAAAGTCAGTTATTATCAAATTAGTCTTTGAGGAATGAAATTTTTATGCAAAATATTTTTATGTCATGGCAAATTTAAAAGGTAAGCTGTTGAAAATGTGCTTCAATCTGTGCAATATTGGTACAGCACAGAAACAGCATTGAAAGGAAATGCTAAGATGTTAATAGAGGACCTGCAATTTCCTGTAACCATTTCCCCTTGTAATGAGGACATGTTATGTCTGCAGTCAGAAAAGTATCTATAATTAAACCCCATGATATAAGAACTTCATTTCCATTTTTCAAATTATGATTCCCAGTGGTACAAAGGATAGAACACAAACCACATTGTTTGCAATTATACCAGACTCAGAAAACCACTATTTAGTTTCCTTTTCCTTTAGACTGCTTTTCTCACAGCTCCCTATTCCAGCCACAATTAATTTATTCTTGTTTTTAAAACATTTATGTTAAAGCACAGCTATTATTAGAAATTTTGGAAAGTTACAGAAAGCATAGGGAAGTTGAGCCTGGAAAATTCAGGAGAATGCTACAGTCTTATAATGGTAGGTAATGCTGCTTCTAGAGGCGGTGGGTTATGGAACAAAATTCTCAGTTCCAGGTACATAATAGTTTCATATCAGTTGTTGGACACAGTGGCCCCAGATGTCCCCTAGACAATACAGGGTGTTGTCAGTCACCTTGGTCATTTCCCAGAACTGGACACCACATATCTCAGGTGCAAGATGTGGAGAGAAAGCGAGCTTTTAGAACTGAGCTAGGAGTTTCCTCCCCGCTGGCTAACTTTCAAAGTGCTGGAAAAGGCAATATAAGCAGTTAGGGGAGAAAAGGCATCAATGGTCTTAACCAGCTATGAACTTTGTAAACTACAAAACCTACCAGTCTGGCAAATGTACCCATCTTTGCAATAGTGGCATGATAGTTATGGGGACAACCATCTACCATCTGCTTGGATTTAAGACCCGTTCCACAGTAGAAACCCATGCTTGGTTCCATAAGCTTGGTTAGCAATCTATACTGGAGAAGGTCATACTCTCAAGAGGGAAATGTATTACTTTTGTTTAACTATATTGATATGACATCAAAGTGCCTCTAAACATCTGTGTTTATGCCCATAACAAAAGCTGCTGTCAGGCTTAATCAGAGGAGCCTTTTTACAGTTCCCTCTCCCTCCTTTCCTTCCACTCACTTCACTCCTTCCCCCTCTCATCTGTTCCATGAAGTGGGTAAGGCCTCCCATAGGAAGTCACTAAGTCTGTCCCATCATCTAGCTGAGCACTGTCTTACTGTTCATTGATTAGCACAGTTCCTGAGACAGGCTGGATGTTCATGTAACTACATATTGAATTACTTATTTTCTCTTGGCTATCCCTCAAGTTTGCTGCTTGTACACAATGTAGACAATGCTGAAACTCATCAGCAGATCTCAGGACCAATGGATGATGGTGCATTCGATGGTGTTCAAAAGCTAAACAGGCCAAGTGTTAACTTTTAGAGGATGCCATTGGCTTAGATCAAGGACTTTAGAGTATACCACACTTGGATTTGAGGCTATTTCTGCTGTATGAACAAGGAAAAATTAATTTCATAATCCCTGACTTGGGCTAATCCTGCCTTCTTCCTAGAATTGAGAGGATTAAGCAAAGACCAGAGCTGTATATGGTCAGTGCTCAACCACATCATTACTAGGTCTGCATTTTGACATTTGAAGGTTCTCAAAGGTCTTGGGGAGATTGATTGCTCATGAGGAGCCGGACATGCAAAGTCTGCCTAAGCCACAATGGATTATGCCAATCCTTTGGATTCTGCACTTTGTTCTCCCAGTTGTCCTGAGAAAAGGCGGATTGCAGCACAGGTTTTCAGTCAGCTTCTTGTCTCACCTGCTGCCTCACACTGATGGTTGTTCTGATGTAGGGGGTCCCTGGCATGGCTTTTCACTATGAGCCAGAGGTCAGGGACTTTGGGAGAGGCTGCTAGCTGGTGAGAAACAGGCTTGTGGGGAGAGGGGGAAAGGGATGAGGTGTGGGTGGAATGCAAGGGAAGAGGAAGAATTAAGTCAAGCTTTGATTTGTACAGATTCCCTGCAGGGAGGAGAGGGAGGAGGAGAATGGTTCCCAGAAGGACATCTGAACTAATGCTGAGACTGATAATAAACTCGAGGATGGCAATGACTCAAAGGCAGCCTCCAGTCAAAGTCTGCCAAGATGCCCTTCCTTTTCACATTCCATGTTCATATTTCAAGCTCCCATTCTGAAGACCCATAAAACAACAGTCCCCACCAGTAATGATTTCCTGCAGGTCGCCTGGAAGCATTAGAAGAAGTGTTTCCTTTTAATAGGCTATTCAGGGAAGATAAAATCAATAACTTCTAGGCAGATATTTTGCAGATGCTAATTTATACCCTTCTCATATTCCTGGTTACCATCTAATCGTCTATAAAAACAAAAAAAAAAAAAAAAACAAAAATGGTCACATGGGACTGTTGCCTTTGGTGGAACAGATACTGGCTGGCACATCTCAGTATGCATACAATGAAAGAAATGATCATGATAATAGATAGTATCTGGAAGCTTTTATACTAGTGTAGCTGGATCCGGCTGCCTCTGGCTATTGAAACTGAATTACATCATGTGATTTACAAATGCTGTAGCTAATAGAATTGTTCTCTTTAAGACCTTAACAGATTAAGCCAGTTTTAGGTCTTATAGATGCTTGACTAATGGGTCTGTGATAAAGATCCACTGTAGTTAAAGGAGCTAGGGATGCAGATAACATCACTAGACACATTTTCTGAGACTGCTGCTCTTCTATCATGTTATACATTGTTTTAAATAATTAAATTCATTAGTGGACAGCCATTGTTCTCTCTACCTTTGAATACATTTCTCTAATGATTCTTCATCTGTGTTTCTCCTGAGAAGTGGATGAGTCTTCAGAAAACACACCTCAGAAAAGCATGTGTAGAAGAAAGGCTCCTCCGGTTTTCTAGTGTCAGTTTCTCCATTGGGCCACACAGCAGAGTCCATTTCCAAGTGTTTGCCCTCGGTGTGCTTCTCCTCTGCTCAGACAGGGCCATAGACATTGAACTAGTTTAATTTTTATTGTTAACTTGACACGTACTAGAGCCACCTGGGATGAGGGACCCTCATTTGAAGAATTGGCTCAATCAGATTAGCCTGAGACCATCTGTGCTGAATTGTCTTGATTTCTTCACTGAGGCAGTGGGGGTCCCATCCCACTGTGGGCAGATCTATTCTTCAGGCAAATGGTCTTGGGCTGTATAAAAAGGCTAGCTAAGAGTGAGCCAGACCACACCCCACTCCTTCACGGTTTCTGTGTCAGCTCCTGCTTGAGCTTCCGCCCTGGCTCCTATCAGTGATGGGAAGGGACCTGGAAGTATAAGCCAAGTGCATGTTTCCCTCCCCAGCTGATTTTGATCAGAAAGCCTTATTACTACATCAACAGATCCACCTGGAGCTATTTATTACAGAGAAACTCACAGCTTTATAGGAATTCTGGATGGGAGAGTTTATGGAAGTCAGGAAACATGATTGTTTAGCCCTAGTGGGATGGAGAAATAAAAAGTGGAGATTGCATTTTTTGAAATACTATGCAGCATGGAGACTCTGGGAAACAGATTCACATTTAGCTGGATACAGAGAAGGTTCAAACACAGGACCTGACAAGAGAAACAAGAAGCACAGCAAGCGTGGCATCTGTGTAAACTGAACACATGTAGACACATAAAACTGTATTTTACAATGACATATACTTGCATAAGAAACTATCCAACTAATTTGAATGAGTATTTATGGGATGGAGCCATGGTCATGAGGGTAGAGGAAGGGGTGAAAGATGAAAATAGAACACTCCTAGGGGTTGGGTGCTAAGTCAGATATCAGTAATTCAGGTTTTTGGTTGTTCAGTTAAGGATGGGAGTTGTTCATTGAGAACAATCACAATGATGAAAAGCTTACACAACGTTTGTTCTGCTTTACTTATTATAAGTAAATACAAAACAAACAACATAAGGGGATATGTGAGCAGAGAAACTTAGTATCTTTACATAATTCATGAATATGCTTAACTAGAGCTAACCCAGGGGCTCACTGATTTGTGCTTTTCTCCTCCTTTTGACCAATTTTCTGTTGATTCCACTGAGACCCATTGCCATTGCATTAGCTCTCCTCGGAGCTCAGGCTAGTTGTAGCGAATACTCAGTGCTTTGCTAGATATTGCTCAGTTTGATTTTTATGTGGTATCAACATCCTTTCTCTACCCCCCCCCCCCACCTTTGCTGAGGAATAAAACCCAGGGCACCTTTCAAGACAGGAAGTGCTCTCCCACTGAGTTAAGCCCCAGCCTTGAGACAGAGGCTCCCTTCTTCAGTATGCTGGGCAGGAGATTCTGCCACTGGATAGGTACTGCATGCTATGGGTCTCCTCACTTTTCAGGAGAACTGGGTTCCCGATTGGCAGTGCCATTGGCACTGTGCTTCTGGGAGGATGTACCTTCTAGACAGCCACATGGATGGTGTGCTGTTGGCATAGAGATTTCCTTCGACCCTGTTTTATTTCCTGTGATCATGCGGAGGACTATTCCTGGTTATAGCACTTTGTGATTTAAGTGTTAAATGCGTTCTACTACTTGTCTCTTAAATTGTTCCGACTCATTCTACCTTTTGTAAAATGTGTAATGTGGCTGTTTTCTAGGCCATGGCTCCTTGCAGGGAATGCTAGTAGTGAGAGAGCGCTGGGCTCTGTAAGCATCGATTTTTAGTTTCCTTAGTAACTGTCCCAGTTTTGTGTCTTTTGCTGTGACAATACACCCTGAAGAAATTCAACTTCAGGGAGAAAGGGTTTATCTGGCTCAGAATTCCAGAAGAAGTCAATGCAGCTGGTCATATCACATCCAAGAGTAGAGAGAGAATAAATGTGAGCATCTTAATACTCAGCTAGCTTTCCCTTCTCTTACATAGTTCGTGGTCCCAAACTAGGAAACAGTGCTGCCCACTTTCAGGTGGGCTCTTCCCTTATCTATTAAGGCAACCAAGACCATGTCCCTAGCCTTGCCCATAGCCAACCTGATCTAGACAATCCCTTGTGACACTCTCTTCCCAAGTGATTCTAGCTGTGTCAAGTAGACAATTAAAACTATTACCATAATTGACCCCTGCGCATAGGTCTCAATAAAGATCGGTTGGTTGGTCGGAGGGAGGAATATCATTCAACCATGTCTCAAGTTGTTAGTTGGTCTGTTAAAGCTTAGGGAACTTATCAAGAACTTTGGGAGATATGCAGCCTAAGATGGGCTTTAGTGAGGACTGGAGGCAAGGGCGTCCTCAAATTCATACTGAAGTCCTGTCCTGGATCAACCCACACTTGGCTTTTCCTAACATAACTGCTTCATCTCCATCTGCAGAGTGATGCCTTCTACCACACAACACAGAAAATGCAACACCTGAGTCATTTCCCTCACCCACTCTCTGGCCACGCTTCTATGATTGTCTTTCTTAGTTCCTAGGGAAAGGCCAGTCATTCCTGTGGGAGGTGGTGATTTGTTCTAGCTTCAAGAAACAGTGCCACAGTTCTGTCCCCTAAACTGTCAAATGAAACTAATGTTATTAAGTTTACCTCCAGGAAAGACACGTTAGTAATGTTACAGGAGCCCTCTGACACTGATTTTTATTGTTTCTCTAGCTTATAGCCCGAATATCTCACCCTGAATGGCATGTGGGCACACCCACCCCCACACACTGGAGACTGCAAGGCTCTACTAGGGAGGTAGCCTCTTGTGTTCTGGATGGATTGCAACCAAGAGGTCAGTGACATCATGTAATGACAACTGTCCTTGTCTGAGTGGTGACATGGTGTCATAGTATCATATTTTCATTTCAGTGGCTGTGATAAAATATCCTGATAAAAAGCAGCTTGGAGGTGAAAAGTCCATCATTAAGGGGAAGCTCAAGGCAGTAAATTCAAACAGTTAGTCATATCACATTCACAAGGACAAAGAGAAGTGGATGACTGGGCCCTCTTTTCCTTATTTGTGCTCAGATTGATCTCTTCAATCCTCTCTTCTGCCTATGAACCGGTGCTGCCCACAGTGGACTGGGTCTTTCCATATCAATTAACTTAAGGTAATCTCTCCCAGATATGCCCATCGAGGCTTTCTTACCAGGTCATTCTAGCTTATACCAAGTTCATAGTTAAACTGATCATTGAATATGGTAAGAGTGTAGCAGCATGTATATCTACCATAATCTTTCAGAGATCACCCCCAAAACCCTTGCTCCCCTACATCAACAGTCTCCCCACTATCAATATCCCCTGCCATACTGGATCACCCACAACATCCAATAAACTCATGCTGCATATCATCATGCCAAATCCACAGTGGACATTACAGGGTTCACTCTTGTATATTCTACATCCTACAAGTTTGGAAAGACATAAAGCAGGCATCATGCACCTGCTATTATAATATCATAAAGAGCAGCCTCTCTATTATAAAGTTCTTCCATGCCTTACCCACAACAGCTCCCAGCAGCCACAGAGTTTTCAACTTTATCATCACTTTTATCTCTCTAGAACCTCACTTAGTTGGAATCAGATGGTGTATAGCCTCAGATTGGCCTCATCTTGGGATTCCTCTATGTTGTTTCATTTCTATTTAGTGCTAAGAAATATTTCACTTTTTGGATGTACAACGGTTTGTTTACCACTGACTGAAAGATACCAGGCTGCTTTCAAAGTTTGGCAACCAGGAAGAAAATGTTCAGCATCATGTGCTAGTATTTGTTTGGATATATTTTCAGTTTTTTAGGGTAAATGCCAATGAGTACTATTGCTGATCCTGTAAGAAACTACCTGCCCCTAAAAAAACTCAAACCGTCTTCCAAACTGTCTGTACCATCTTGCAACAAGCAATAGAGAGAATTCCAGTTACTTACTATGTGTGGCCAGCATTTGGTGCTGGTACCGTTTTGTGACTTTGCCATAATGATAGGTGTGTGGTGGTATCTCACTGTCTAGATCACATTTCGCTGATGGGAAGCATTTGTGTTTTCCTAAAGTGCAAGTATTACAATCTAATGACTGGTGTAATGGGTGTCACACAGAGATGAGGAATAAATCCAATTATGAAAATGTACTTATTTGCCACTTAAATCCTCTGTGTTACTGTGACATACTTTATTTTTCTATATTGCACTTCCCCCTTTTCCTTATTAAATTTGCAATTACTCCATTGTGTGCAGAATGGCAGATGGATGCTCATGAGTCACTTTGACTTTTCTCCAGTGGTCTCCTTAGGAACAGTTTCCATTCTTTCCAGAGCTGACTCCCTATACAAAGGGAACCTCACAGTCACCTGGAGTGTCCTTCATGGTTTATACAGGTCTCATGGTGGTGACACATGACACTTCTGAAACAGGAAGCAAGGGCTCACAGTTACAGGCCTGTTATTTCCTCTCAGACACTTGATAGGATGTTAATGGATTGCTTCTTTGTTCAGGCTACAGTGAGTTTTACTTTGCATTTCTTGCGGTCCCAGGAGAGGGGGTTGTACAGGGAAAGGGTTGGGGAACCTCTAGGAAACAGAGTCAAACCTACACTCAGGTGAGGCCTATAGGGAATCCAGAGAGGTGAAAACACACTTACAAGTCATTTACACAGTATTTCTACAGGAAACTCACAGTGGGCATTGGGTTGGACTTAAAGGTCCATAACTCCTTCTCAAACCCATGCCTTAGCTTCTGAGGCTCGGCTTTGAGTTTAATCTAGCTCCTAAAAATTGCTGACTACAAAATGATGATAATGTATGCATGTTGGTTGCCTTGCTTTTCTAATGTGCCAATTGTAGTCATTAAGTGCTGTGGGAAGAAGGCGAACAGGCAATTCAGGGAGAAGCTCACATCTAACTACCAGCTTAATTAATACGGGGGGAGGGTGAGGCAGTAAAGTGATTTATTCCTTCCTTTCTTCCTTTGCTAATGCACACTGCAGTTTTCTCTTCTCCAAGCTCAGGGGCCTCAAGGGTAAGTGGGTGACCTGAGCCAGCAGGGATAGGGTGTCACCCCAGCATTCAAAGGACCTGGCTGGACCCTCTGTCCTGGACTTATGCCTCACTTCTACCTCCTTACAGCTTGCAGACCTAATGCTTCCCACATGAGTCTGTCTCTGAGGCTGCTAGGTTTCCCTCCCTCCCTCCCTCTCTCCATTCCTCCCTCCCTCCATTCCTCCCTTCCTCCTTCCTTCCCTTCCCTTTCTCTCTTTCCTCCTCCCTTTCTAGACAAGGTCACATGGTCCCAGCCTGTAGGTGGGGATAGCCCTGAACTTCTGATCCTTCTGACTCCATTTTCTGAGTGCTGGGATTGCAGTGTGTGCTATCATGTCTTGTTTTATGAGCCGCTAGGGATGGAGCACAGAACTTTCTGTGTGCTACATGAGGACTCTACCAACTGAACCACTACAACCCTAGTCATGAAGCCTCATCCTCATCCCCCATCACTGTCACTTAGTGAGAGAGAGAGAGAGAGAGAGAGAGAGAGAGAGAGAGAGAGAGAGAGAGAGAGAGTTATGTACAAACCTGGGCATACACACCAGAGGCCAGAGAAGGATGAGAAGATGTTCCGTACCTTTATCACCTTACTCGCTTGTTCAAGGCAAAGTCCCTCACTGAATCTGAAACACATAGTTTTGTCTAGGCTGGCTTGTCAATGAGCTCCTGGGATCTGCTTGTTTCTGCTGGCTCCTTCCTACCCCCAGTGCTGTGGTTATACACACAGACATGACTAGATATTTGCACATGGGAACTGGGGATTTAAACTTAGATCTGCTTGCAAGTGCTCTTACCTAGTGAAACTATCTCCCCAGTCCACCAAGTGCTTAATGACTGTCCTGTTCTGTAAGAGCCCACTGTGATCACTGAAAGGATTGGGATCTGCACAGGGTCCCCAAGACCAAGTTCTCAAACAAAGGAAGTTTGTCTACCCCAGAGATAAAAGGGCAGGGAATAAGGGACAAAGACAGGAGACAGAGGATGAGGGAGAAGGGGAAGGGGACAAGGGAAAGGGAGAAGTATCTGTCACAGAGGGACAAAGGACTGCCCATAGTAAAATGGTGGTTTATAAGGTCAAAGGGAAAACCTTGTGTTAGGATGAGGTGCTTAATTTAAATGGGGCATGCTCCTTAGGTGGATCTAAGGGGGCTTTTGCTTGCTAGACTTTAATACTTTGATAGCTTGGACCTTGGTAGTCAGCCTCAGAAGGAGGAAGAGGCCAAATAATGGAACAGACCTTGGTGGCTAGCTTTAGGAATGTAATCTAACAGTTTTTTTTAGCAAGACAGAGGGAATGTGAGAAAGTCAAGGCCTGCCAGAGCCATGCTTGCCATGATCAGGTTGGCTAGAGTCCCTTCCTTTATCAGTTCTGGATCCCAGCTTGAAGAGATATTGAAAGCACTTGAATTTCTTCTGGATAAGGAGATACAGCTATGTGACTGTCATCAAAAGCTTGCAATTAGAAAAAAAGAAAAAAGACAAACCAGAAGGAGAGGCTCCAATGTGATTATCAATCAACGATGGCCACTGCCATGCTTACTCCTATGGCCTTTGCTCTTTACCTACCTTATGCTCCTTCCTGGGCTTCCTTCTGAACATCTGGGCATGTGCTAACTCCCATTTCTTTACCTGCCCCTCACAAGCTCATGCCTTGTTTTCTTTAGGCTCATGTTTTGAATGCTTACCACTCAGCCTGTATTATCTTGAGTCTGGAGCTTTTAGGGTGGTGGAGCTTGGCTAGCATGTGAGTTTCTGGAGAGGGGGTTTGAAGGTTAGACCAATTCTAGCTCCTGACTGTTATCTCTAATTCCTAGCCCACTGCAATGTGAGGAGGATATGCAAGCTCCCACCTCCATGGACAGTGAGTGCTACTCCACCCTGTTTTCCTTTCACAATGGATTGAATTCATTGAAAACAAACTCTTAAATTATTTCTACCAAGTGTTTAGGTTATTGAGATGTAAAAAGTGGACTGGACTATCATTGTTTTTTATTTTTATTTTTTTACCCTATGTTCAAATTTCACACCCTAGTGTTCAGAGCTAAGCTTAAGTTTCAACACTTCAAGAACCTTTCTAACCTCCACAGGGTCAAGTGGTTTCATCTTTCTCCAGTTGTAAGTTCCATATATTATCCCACTTATATCATTGTCTCAACTCACACATGTATAGATCAAGGCTGTGCTCTGTGCCAGACACTGGTGGAGAATGTACAGGGAGATAAAATGTATGAATTGTTGTTATATGATAATAGTTTTTTCCTTGATGAGATTCAACACACATGTCTGCTCATCCCAGATGAGGAACCCACAACAGACTGAAGTACCATACCACCAAAGTTCACTTTGGTGAACTAATGCATTTACTGGGGTTACTTATAGGAATATGGGTGAGGGATTACTTACAGGAGCACACATGACTCAAAGAGAGATTGTCACCAAGGCCCACCCCAACACAGTTGACAGCTTACAAAACTGGTAACCTGGAGTACACTTCAAGCCTGTAGGCAGCTCAAAGACTGGAGAGTGTTCTTTCTAGGTTCCTCAGTTGGTCTAAACCTCTTCCAGGCAGCTTGGCTGGTTTCTGCCTCTTTTTCCAGGCAACTGGTCTGGTCTTTCTAGTCTCACAGTCTTCTTGGCTGCTCTGCTCCATTTGTCCAAGAGGGACCCTCAGCTTTTATTGCTTACTGTGTCAGAGAGGAACCAGTGAATTTGGTCAGTTTCAGGAACTTCCTGAAGTTACTTTGAGTTGTTTACCTCCCTGCTTGAAGAGCTCTCTGCCCCACTGAAGGGTAGAATGTTTCACTTTCAGAGGGAACTGTCACACAACGCTGGTAAACCACCCGTGACAGACAGCAACCTCTTCTAGTGGTAAGTTTGGACACTTAGCTGAGGATATTTCCAAGCCACAGCTACACACACCTTGTTGATACCCTCACTAGAGAAACCCAACAGAAGAAATATTAAATGGGACTAAGCATGACAATGTGTGTGGAAACATTTAGCCTTGTGCCCACACTGGCTAAGAACTCAACAAACACACAGCACAGTTTGAGCACAAGGACTCCAATTCCAGGAAATCCCATGGACAAATGGAACTCTAGCCTGGATTCTTAGATACAAAACATTGAATTAAAAAGAAGGAAAATGCAAACCAAAATATTCACATTCTTCCTATATGTCAATAGTGGAATGAATGAACAATCTAAATGGCTTTTTAACCATGTATCTCTCAAATACTGGACTTTATTGCCTCTTACTTTTTTTTTTTCTGAGAAAATTCAAGTTTTTAGTATAGAGGCGTATTTCTATGGATTAAGACACCTTTTCCCATGTAGATAATTTTGTTACTTTGTGTAACACAGGATCAAGTTATTCATTTGTAAATATTTTATACCTTATTATAGAGTCCTTGAGATCCCCATATTCAGTGTTTCCAGCAGCTTTGACCAGATCAGTACACCAAGAGACAGAATGAGAGCTACAACCATGTTAGAGGGAGATGTAAGAATATTGCATGCAAATGTTGCGGTTTTCTTCCCAGACTGAATTCCGTTCAAATCTCAAGGTCATTTAGAGTTTAAGAGAAACTAACATGCCACTCTTTAGATCACCTAATAGACTGAGCAGGAGAAAATGGAAAGTGTGTGTTATCAGATATTAAAATATTCTAAGCCACAGTATATTAAAATACTGAGATACTAGTGTAGTGATCAGCAGACACAGCTTAACAAAAAATAGGGTCAAAATAGATTTTCATGCATATACTGGAAACTAACAATTGAGTCGTATATTCACTGGGTGAGCTCGGAATCAGCCACATGATATGAAATACCATGGTTTTCTTCCTGGTTACTTTAGAGGAACACAGAAATCAGTGACCCAAGTGCTTTGCCTGGGTATTTATACTCTAAACACACACCTGTGAGTTCAGCTTTTATCTTCCAGTTCACTGATTCTCAGTCTTCAGTTATTTTTGAAAAATTCTTTTAAATAATTATCTTTATTTTTTATTTGTGTGTGTATGAGAGAGGAGGGGTGTGAGAGAGAGACAAAGACATAAAGAGGGAGAGACAGAGACAGAGATAGGGGGAGAGAGAAAGAGTCTATGCATGGGATTGAGGAGGCCAGAGGTCAGTGTTGAGTGTCTTCCTAAGTTGCTCTCCCCTTTAGTGTTTTGAGACAAGGTCTCCCACTGAACCCCAATATCATTGATTGGTAGACTGGCTGCAAGCTAACCTCTGGGATCCATCTGTCTCTGCCTTCCAGTGCTGGGATTACGGGTGTGCAATGTCATGTCTAGCATTTACATGGGTTCCAGGAAACCACACTCAGGCCCCCCGGAGTTGTGCAGCAAGCAGCTTACCCACTGAGCCATCTCCCCAGGCCTGCTTCTTGATGAATTCTCAGTACTAAGCTGTCTTACATGCAGAGGAAGTTGGAGGGCATAAAAATGTTTGTATCCATTTCCTTTTCCCATTTAATCTTTCTGAGGTGGATAATGTTATTTTCCACTTACGGTAACTAAACGTTCACAATATGAATGGAATGATCAAATTCATGCTGATGGAAAGGGTCTTGGCAGGGACATGGGCCAAGGCTTCTCTCTTTATTCAAGATTTATGGTCTTTCATTGATGTACATTCTTGAAATCTCAGACAGGAGATGAATTTGATCTTATCCTCATAGATAATTTAATCAGGGACAAATCTTATATGTTTTGCTTTATTTTCATTTATTTCTCTTATGTACATGTTCCCTTGAACTTGAGTTTGTAACCCATTGTGACGAATACTTCTTCCTTACAACCTGGGCAGTGGTGAGCTTCGGATAATAAAGGAAGGCGCTGACTTCTGAAAGTGAGTGTTAAACCTCTTCCATGAAGTCATTCCTGTCTGTGATTTGTCTGAGTTATGTCTACAGTAATGTGGTAACTGGCACAAGTTCAATAGCTATAATATCTCTTCAATTACAGCTGCCTAAAAATTACTTAAAGTTCCACTGCCCCATGCATCAAGGTGAGATTATAGAGAAGAGAGAGCCATCATGGGAATTCTTATCTTTGCAGGGGGCAGACACTTCATGTGCCACCGACACTTTTAAGAGAAGTTGAGGCTATTCTGAAAGCAGCAAAGATAAGTAGAAAGACATCAAACACATTAGGTTCCAGAGTTTCTTAAATCATTAAAGCTCACAGTTTCAAAACACAACAGTCAATAGAATACTCAATTTACACCACACATATTAATGGTTCATTTAAAACATTTCCTGCTCACAGCCTGTGTTTGACTTTGTAAGTGAAAAGGGAAACAACTCAGCATCCCCATTGTTAAGAACAGAACCGTCTGGTGGGCAGGATAGACCCATACCCAGCTAGCTGTGACTCACAGGCTCATGCGTTTGATCTCACTGGAGTGACACTGACTTTGGAGGTTATGGGTTTTGGGTTATAGAGGTGGTCACTGAGGACCCGCCTTTGAAGTCTCATTTCAAGTTCAGCCTCACGCTTCCTAATCTGCCAAAACATGAGTGGCAGCAGCTGGTGTGCCACACCATCCTCTGACATGAGACTCTTTTATCTCCTTAAAGCCCAAATGTCTCTCCTCCTCCTTTGTAAGAAGTACGGTTTTTCCTCCCGCCGCCAGTCTTGTCCCGCTGCTGCGCCAGCCCCAATTAACACACAGAGACTCTGTATTTGATATAATCCTGTTGGCCTGTTACTAGTTTCTTATCGGCTAGCTCTATCTTAATTATTAACCCATTTCTATGTATTTCCACGTGGTCTTACCGAGAGTGGAGGAATGTTCTCTCCAGACTCTCCATCTTGACCCTCCTTACTTCTTCCTATTTCCTCCTTGTCTCCTAGTCCCTCCTATCTTCCTTTCCTATTGGCCAACAGTGCTTTATTCATTAAACCAGTATGAGAAACATATTTACAGAATCGCATCTCCCATCACTCCTTTGAGCTGCTTCTGTCAAGTTGGTTTTTCACAACTGTGAGAGAAGTAGCAGCTAATGTGACTCATCAGGACACCAGCCTTATCATATTCCCCTACTGTAGCTCAGAAGGGGTGTACTAAATGAAGTTAAAACTAGTTTACACTATAGTGAAATCAAGGAAGGCCTTCATTCGAATGCATTTCACAGAAACCTTCATTTTTGAAAAAGATTTGTTTTAAAGTTTTTCCCCACCCCGTGTGTGTGTGTGTGTGTGTGTGTGTGTGTGTGTGTGTATGTGTGTGTATGTGTGTGTGTGAATTTGTGCATATGAGATATGAGTGCTGGTATCTGTCCCCCACCTCCCCTGGATTCCAGAGATCTTGGACCTTATGGAAGTGAAGATACAGGTGATTGTGAGCTGACTGAAATGAATTCTGGGAAGCAAACTCAGATCTTTTGGGAGCAGCAGGATGTGCTTTTAATCACTGAGCCCTCTTCCTTGTCCAGGCATTTTCATTTAAAACTAATAATTTATTCAATCATGTAATGAAACAGAAAGAATAGCAAAATATGCTTCTCCTTATAAGGTCCCTGAGCAGTGACATACATAGACTAGGAAAGCAGAACTTTTGTTGTCAGATCATAGGAGAGGGAAGTAACAGATGGCTGGTGTTAACTCTTACAGACTTTCGGCTTAGCAAGATAGAGAGTCATGTGGATGAATGACAGTGACATTGCAACAATCTGAATCTATGTACTATTGCTGGATTGGACTTAAAATGGCACAAAACAATGACTTTTTTGTAACAATAAATTCTTTGTTATGTGCATTTTTGTTAGAATGAAAATAATGAAATGATTGAGAAAGTAATAAAAAGTCGGTGTATATCTATCAAGGATACTATGCCTTGTTTCATCTTCTTTAGTTTTTTTCTCATTTGAAGGTAATACAATTTTAAAATAGGGCAGATAAATACCTCCTTTATTTTGGCCCCTTAGTTTTCTTCACTTTTTCTCTCTCTTGGGATGGAGGTGCTGTCCTAAAATCTGGATGCAGGATTGCTAGGTCATGATAAGATATTTATGTTATTGTCAATGCCTTTGTTGTAGAGACCACCAGAAACACACCACAGAGAAACAGGAGTGATTCAGTCTGATGGTGCTGTGGTTTGGATTCAAATGTCTCCTAAAAGTTCATGTACAGTGTTCAGATTTTGAGTTTAGAAGGTGCTTGGATCAGTGCATTGACAATTCATAATTTGGTGCAGTATTGGAAAGCGATGGCAACTGTAGGAAGTGAGGCCCAGCGGAGGTAACAGGTTACAGAGTCACTCTTCAGAGGATATATCTTGTCTGCATCCTCTTTTCGGTCTGGCCCTCTCTGCTTCTTGGCACCATGCTCTCTGTCATGATGCCTTGCTTAATTACAGGCCATGAAATATGGGCTGAAGCTTCTGAAACCATGAGCAAAAGTAACCATTTCCTCTCTTACTTTTTTCTTACAGGTATTTTTATCACAGCAATGGAAACTGACCAACACAATGGACAAAATAGGTCTTAGTGTGTCATTGACTCATGTTAGGTTATGCTGAGGCTGGTTTGAGAAGTCAGGACTCTGGGTAGGATGCTTTCAGGCATGGTGATACATCTCTAATGAAGATGCTTATCAAACATGAGGGATGCTGAGTGACACCGAAGTTGCAGTTGTTGGGAAATAAGAAGAGAGGACACTCAGTCAATTTTGTGATTTGGGAAATGTTCATTCTCTTGCTTATGTCCAAATGCAGTCACAGTGTGGTGTGCTTTTGTTGTGGCATGCTACGGTTGTGGAGTGGCTTTGAGGGATGCTGATATTCAAAGAAGGGAAATAGAAGAACTGGGTACGTGAGCGGGGTCAGCTCCCAGATGTCAGAGTCTGTTTGCGCTTTGCCACTATATTTGTGTGTATCATAAACAGGAACCATTGTTATTTTTGTGTATTTGTATAAACAAATAATAACATTTTAAACATACGTTCTGCAACTAGCCGATTTACTCAACTTCTTACAACTGTGGCTCATGTCTCATTAACTCTGTATTTAACCCAAGAAGGGCTATGATGTGTCTTTTTCATTAAAAAATGGTGCTGATACAACTAGTTCAGAGCTTCAGAATATTTTTTCAAAGAAAGAAAAGAGGTATCATAAAGCAAGGCAGTACTCAACAATATTTAAGGACATAAGGACCAGGATGAAGAAAGAGTCACTTTCTGGCAAAATCTGGGACAATGTGGGTAATAAAATAATGATAATAGTTGTGGAGATTACAACCCATAAAATTAAAATATCTATAGGTGAATGCTGCTCTAGATAAATAATTGAACATTACTGAATACTCACTCCAGTTACAAGTATTTTTACTTTGCTCAGCATGCAGCTCTGCCACAGTTTAGTTTTTATATGCTGATTTTTATTGGATTTCTTCTTTCATGGCTGTTTCTTGATAGAACCAAGAAATAATTTGCTACTCATAAAACATAAAGATATTGTCCTATAGGGATTTTAAGCTTTTGTTTTTCACATCTAGATCTTCAATAACTCTGTAATTAGATTTAGCTTTTGGTATAAAGAAAGGAATTTAATATCTTACATCCCCACCACAAAGGTACTACTTGTTATTGCAGAAAGGAATGCATGCACTTTATTAGACAAAAGTTGGCTTCTAGATTTGACTATGCTAAACAGAAAAAGTATGTAAGAGATCTGGATAAGATTTGTTAACATTAACCAGAATATTTGTTAGTAAATTTTATTCTGTCATTGATACATCTGTCAATTGATTGCTGTACATTTTTATTAAAATTGTATATTTAGTTAGTCATTGCATCACTATAATTACTCAATCTTCTTGACTCTTTTGGCCTCATGGCTTCTTCATGTGAATTTAAGTTTTCTGCTATGTTCTATGAAAAAGCCCAAGAGGACTAACTGGATTTGTACTGGCTGTATATTTGTCAATGACATATGACACACATTTTCATTTGTAGTACTAAACTCTCTCTCCATTTACTTAAATCTTATTATGTTTATGTTATAGTTTTCTCCACAACTATTTCATAAATAATCTCTGAGATTTGTACCTTGGTTTTATGTTAGATGAGAATCACCTTGCTTCATAAAGGGATACCTTCTCTCAAGTGTTTTTAAAGTTGTTTATTTATTATTTATTCATTTATGTATTATCTATTTGTATGTATATGTACTTGTGTGTCACAGCATGTACATGGAAGTCAGAGGACAACCCTTGGAAACTGGCTCTTTCCTTCTGTTATATAGGTTCCAGGGACCAAACTCAGGTTGTTAGCCTAGTTGGAAGCAAATTTACCTACGAAGCTGTCTCTTCAACCTATGTTTCAGTGTCTGTTTAAATATGTTTAACACGAGAACTTGCTCTCTTATGCAGAAAAAGCCCAGAAGTTGACTGTGGTTGGTGTTGCAGGAACTCAAGATCTTGAGGATGAGACGTGTGAATCTTGGTTTCTTTTGTTCACGGTCCCTAAATGTTGTCTATAACTTCTGAGGGTGTCTGGTTCTGGAATGAAGAGAGACAGAATGGTCAGGAGATATATGTGGATGCTCTTGTCCAATGATTTTGTTTATATCTAACTAATAAGCTCCAGATTGAAGAGTTTCTGGAAAGTAAAGTTGTCCAAGTGGATCTATTTTGCAGAACTACCTTCTTTGGCAAAAAACAATAACATAAATAATAATAATATTATTATTTACTGTCCTAACATGTTATTTTGTATTGTTATTTCTAATATCCTTCATAAACCAAGAATTCCAGCCACTTATCAATTTTAATAGTGCCATTTTCATTTAAGGAATTAACACAACTTACATCTAGGTAAGCCTACCCCGAAAACCATAGACGGTGGTTTAGATGCTACAGTTGAGCTATAAATATAGGTCTGGACTTCATAAAGACTTTGACAAACACATGCAGTTGTTGTTTGGATTGAAGAACACATTGAAGAGAGTAGATGGAAAGCAGAGAGAGTACTATGGGATGTGGTCAGAGAACTAGGAAAGACCTTGATCTTCAAGGACATCTTAGGTGATGGTGAAGAGTCTGCTTATTTGCCTCTGTACACCAGGAAGGCACAGGGGAACTCACACAGGGGTGTGATATGTAGCTGTGGTTTATACTGGAATAATTGCTATGAGTGTCTTCTAGAAAACAGATTCCTCTTCCAACAGGACTAAAGCAAGTTGGTTATGGGGCTTTTTCTCTCTTCCTAGCAAATGCTCATGGTCACAGAACATAATGTCAATGGGAAGGGATTCAGATAGCTGTGTGCATAGAGCCCATAGAGCTTGCGCCTGGGTTTTTCATTTCCATCCATTTTTATTGCTTGGATGTGATTCCCTGTGGAGTCAGATGCTCAGAGTAATCACTGTAATTTGTGAATTTCCTCGCATGCATACACTCTGCTAATTTGGCAAAACTGTTATTTTTTTTTCTCATCTCCCATCCATGGGCACAAGCACAACTCAGAAGCTGCATTCTATAATTACTTTTCTGCATTAGAGAAAAGAATGAAGGAAATATTTGATATAATATATGGACTCCAAAGGCTACTGTGTCAGCATTTAAAGGAAGGCCAAGAAACGACTAGATGGAAGTCTTTAGCTAGAATTTCTGAAAAGGTCTTGGCCTCTTGCATCTCTTGCACAGATTGCATTATGTGTGTTAATGGTATTCTTTCATACTTTTTTTTTCTGCTTGCCTTCCTGTTGAGGTATATTAAACGCTCAGTGCTATATTATGTATTCATTTATTAACTTACTTTTCCTTTAGAATATTTCCTGATCACGTAAAGGGGAAATGAGTTCTTTAGACACCAGTTTTGTTAACTTCAGCAAAGTCCTTAGAGGACGACATGACTGAACCCATTATTTCTGGAATAAAGAGATAAATGAACACAAGACTGAATTAGTGCAGTAAAAAAGACTGAAAGGGGTCCCAGTCCTGGGATCCCTACCTCCTGGTCTGCAGCAGGAGCAGTGATAAACAAAACCAAGACAGGTAAAAGTAAGTAAGACATGGAAAGTCTTGATCTTGATCACATTTTAAGAAAGGATAATTGCCCTACCTACAGAGAACAGTATAGATGCTATGTTTGGGCTTAAGTATGGAAATATAAATGTTTCCTGGAACCAGTATATAAAAAGTTGTAGCTAATTGTTCAGTTCTAACGATGAGCACACAAGGCTTCCCTCCCAGTTTGAGTCCAAGAAGACTGATTCTCAAACCAATGTTTGCAAACCCAGAGTACCTGTTGTGTGCCTGAAAGATGCATCCTATAAAAAACGTGCCCTAAGAGAAGAGACAGCTTGGAGTGGGGAGATGGCTCAGTTGGTCAAGTACTTACTATGTAAAATGAGGATTTAAGTTTGATCCCAAGAACCCATGATAAAACCTGGGTGCAGTAGAGTGTTCTTATCTTTTCCCATGGTTCAGCAATCTCTTGTGGGTGGTATGATATCGTATTAGCCCACACTCTACTGACACTCTTGACAGATACCGGCATGCATTTCAGTGCTCATTGGACAATGCTTCTATTTCTGCCATTTCTTACTGTGTTCAAGTGCAATGACAAGTGCATATAATCCCAGCACTGGGGAGGCAGAGACAAGAGGATCTCTGATGCTCACCTGTCAGCTGGTCTAACTGAATTGGGAAAAGCTCTCGGGAAAAGCAAGAAACCTTGCCTCAAAAACCAGGTGGATGGTTGGTTGCCAAGAAACAACATGTGTGGTTGACTTTCCTCACATACATGTGTACCTGCCTGCCTGTGCAAACTCATGCACACACATTGCACACCCACTTATACATACACACACACACACACACACACACACACACAGAGAGAGAGAGAGAGAGAGAGAGAGAGAGAGAGAGAGAGAGAGAGAGAGCTTAAGTGTCATTGAGGGATTGTTTACTAGTGGGGTGGGTTTTGGTCATGTCTTCATGTATGGTAACATGGAATAAACTCAGGTCCATAATTAAAGAAAGTGATTCAAGATGACTTGATGAATGTCTTGGATATCTTCCCCCACATGATGTTAATCTGTGTTTTGAAGAGCAAATGCTGTCATCACACACGAAGTGTGTTAAACATATTGAGTCTTATTCGCGGACTCACAGGGACAGGCTGAAGGCCAATCCCAAAGATGGGTACTCTCAGGTGTTTCGAGAGGACAGTTGTGCAGGGCTCTCAATCTCCAATGCAGTCCTGTGTTCCCAGGAATTTCTTTTAGTTATGTATTTATTTATTTTATATAATCAAGTCCATTTAAATGAAAACAAATATAGACAATATTTGGGAATTTGGGCGTCGTTCTTTCCAAACTACTTCCTGCTGGTAAGGGGCGCTGTCATGGGGGATTCGAAGAAGATGCAGAAATCCTGGCTGTAGTCTGTAAGGCTGCTTTGTCCAGCTGTTTTGAATGTAGGATCACCTGGTACTCTGTTTCAGGTGGTCTGGCTTGATCAAACCACATTAGTCATCCCCAGGAATTTCTAAGATACTCTATAAAGAGGACTTCATTGTGACATCTGCTCAATTACAAGCTCTTTTGACCATAGCTGTGTCTGGAATGCTCCTCTGCCCACCGGTTTTTCTCTTTTCTCACTGGCTAGTGCTTCTGTTTCTGCCATATCCCCGTATTTGTGTCTTATCCATGCTAAAAGCACTGCCATGTCACTACCCCTCAGAGCCTCATGTTCTGCTGGGCACTGCAATCAATGGACTGGAGATGTTAGTATGCCAAGCTTCTTCTTGGGATGGAGGGATGACAAGTGACAATACTTCACATAAAGAATTGATGTTACATCAGGAATGTCTTGCTTAGAGGTGCAAGATTATTGGGCTGTAAGGGCTGCTGTACACTTCTGTTGCTTGTGCCAAGACATATCTAAGCACAGGGCTTATTGTCTCAGGACAAACTCAGGGTCCTTATGCATTGGTGATTTGTTCATTGGACTCAACCTGCAACTATACTGTTTTAAGGGTGAGAGACATAGAATGCTTGTTCATGTAAGCCACACATTTTAGAAGTTTGCCAGAGAAGCTACACATTCCCACATTCTGGTAAAAGGCAATCATGGAAGTCATAGGATGCACACACCACACACACACACACACACACACACACACACACACACACACACGAAAATAGGAAACCTACTCTGTTTCCATGGTTTCAGTTTATAGGGTTTTATACTACTTGTGGCTTTAGGCATCCACCGAGAGTTTTGGAACACATTTCCTTGGAGAAGACAATCAATTTTGTTAAAGTACTGAAAGCTTCTGAAGTTCATCTTTTTGGTAGAGAAGATCCACCTGTTTCCATCTGTTACTGTTTTCTTCCAGATGGATAAGCATACCTTAGCATTGCTCACTGTGAAGGTCTGCTTTATAGATTTTCATAGATTCTATTTATTCCACATGTGATTGCAGAGCTCTGTGGCAGATCTTGGTTGGGACTTTGTCCCATGTTACTTGGATAGCTTCGACACCAAGGAGCTGACTCAACAAAACTTGGTGATGGTATTGGGATGGGAGGCTGTAAGCAAGGTGCAAAAATGATCCCCAGTTTCATAGCTTGGGAAATAAGGGCCCAATTATGCAGAGGCAGGAGTGGCTCAATAGATAATTTGGTGTGGAGTGGATTAGGGTGAGTTTGGAATGTGCAGGCCATGAAGTCGGGAGCTAGAAAGGAGGTCCGTGTTGGAGATATACAAATGAGTAACAGCTGAAGCAGCAGTCTGCTTGCTATCAGAGAATGTATGCAGTGGAAGAGCATCAGGCCAGGATGATTCGCAGCATTAGTTCTTGCAGTTGGGTACTGGGAAGAAAGCAGATTTCAGTGAGATGAATGAGTGGAGGGTATAAGTGAACCAGTAAGTGTACATGACTCTTCCAAGGAGTTTGACTGTGAAGAGAGGACTGAAAAGGGTTGTTATGCATTTATTTATCCAGTATCCAGGCATGTTTCTTTCTCTAGTTTGATGAGAAGGCGCTTACTAATGGAGCAAGTGGTTTAATTGTATTTGATGAAGGATAGCTTATGTCCAAGGAACAGAGGAGGGAGATGTTGAGGATAAGTGAGGGAATTCCTGCCCAAGAGCCCTTATTTTCTCAGTAAAATGGATAAAAACTGAAGGGATCAGATGCTGCTTCCAGTCTGTTAGAGAGGGGTTGAAATAACCAATTGTGGAGACTTAAAAGGGAACTTAACCAGGACAATGGAAGGAGTTGGTGGAAATGCAACAGTGTCTTTTGGCAATGCACAGGGAGAGGAATCTGCCTCCCAGGATAATTTCTTCCTGATTTCATAGGCATTTTCCATAGTGCTTGCTTCATTTCTCATTATGTGTTTTCAGGACACGGTGGTACCCAGTGACCACTGAAGTGTCAGTGGCATCTTTTTTTTTTTCATATATCCCCCCTCTGAAGTTTTCCCTTTGATTTCTCCTGTCAATGGCTATGCAAAGGAAGTCTAGTAGAATGTTCAGCATCAACCTGTTTGAGAAAAAAGGCCCAGACATTAGCTTCAGCACATGATTTAAGCTAAGTTTTATGCAGAGGGAAAGGTCTCCCTTTCTATTTTGGGAACCATCCCCACAAGACTTCACAGCCAAAGCCCATGTGCTCCCCAAAGGCTTCCCCCAAAACTATAAGTGGTCCATTCAGGGTCTTTCATGTGGGGTATTTTTAGCAGGCATTGATTTTTTTTCTTTTTGCAGAAACCAGGCATCATGCTGCTCTAATTCTTTCATTCACGTGCTTTTAAAAGCATTTCTTTCCTTTTTTCTCCCCTGAACATTAAAAGGATAAAAAAGTACCAGGAAAGCTGAAAGGACATAAATATAGAAAGTTGTCAGCATCTTGTGGGAATTCCCATGCTTTAACAGAAAAGGTCTAAACTCAGAACCTACTTCTAGAGGTCAGATGCTGTATCTGGTCTACCTCTTTGGGGTAAACTAGTCTTCCAATGTGGCATAAGAACACAGGAGAGCTGTAATGTGCAGTCTACAAGCTGAGGTTCATAGAGCATCACAGAACCTATATATTAATGGAAGAGTAGGACAAATTCTACTCAGAGAAGTCAAGGGAGATATCAAAGAAACAATGATGCCAATTGCCAAAGTCTAAATGAATGAGAAGATTAGGACAGGGAATACCAGAGACTCTGTTCTCCCTTCATGAATGTTCTCACTCATGTGTGAAGGATGTGTGTGGAGAACTAGCTAAAGGAAGCAGTGAGTATTAGAAACTGCGGCAAGGTGTTTTAAGTAGAAGGCAGGAGAGAATGGATGATGCGTGATGCAGAATCAGAGAAGTCAAGTGGATCAGTTTCATAGGCTTGAGTAACAGATATTGGAGGGACAGGGATCAGAAACAAGAACACTGTCTGGGGGGAAATTTTAGAAAATTCATTTGATAGCAATCTTACATGTGTTAGTGTTCCTGGGACCAAGGGGTCACAGTTAAAAGATACCAATGCACTGTAAATTTGTCAGTGACATGTGTACTGGCTGTTTTCGTATGTCAACTTGACATGAGGTAGAGTTGTCAGAGAGGAGGGAGGGTCAGTTGAGGAAATGTGTTCACAAGATCCATCTGTAAGGCATTTCCTCAATTAGTGATCAATGGCAGAGGGCTCAACATACAGTAGGTGGTGCCATCCCTGGGCTGGTGGTTCTGGGTTTTATAAGCAAGCAGACGGAGGAAGCCATGGGGAAGCAAGCCACTAAGCAGCACCTCTCCATGGCTACTGGTGGCCAAACCAGAGGAGTATCAGAAGGCAATTGACTTCAGGGGATCAGCCCACTAGGAAACAAAAACTTTATGTGTGAATCTCAGATAGGCAAGGCCCCAAGAACCTCAGCCCCAGAATGTTTCTTGCTAGTGCTGTTTCTTTGAATGTTTGCCACTGCTATTTTTCTCTGATATTTGGCATGGTGTGAATGGGCATGGGGAGATTCCCCACTGCCCTCAATAAAGTGTGATTATCTTTTGGAAATATCCCGTTCTGCTGGACATTTTTACCTGTGGCTTATTATGAAGATGATTTCTTCCTGAGCTGTACTGTTTAACTGAAGCAATGATTTTTATACAATAATAGTGTTAGTTTCAATAGGATTTTGATGATTGAGGGTTTTTAATAAATATAGTTGCAGTGAGATATTCACCTTGTCTGCACCTCTGGCATAGACCACGCCCATGAGGGTGGAGACGGGCCGAACATGACTTGGGGGAACTAAGGTGGAGGAGGGGGCTTGGAAAGCCCTCTTGCTTACAGCATGGGGGCAGGAGCACTTCCGGAGGTATCCTTGGGACCAGGAACCTGCTGGTATTCATCTGTCTATGTTGTGAGTTATTTCTCCCTAAATAAACATTTATTTGCCCTATTTGTTTTTCCTGATCCTTATTAAACATCAATATCTGTGTCAGAAGTGGGATACGAACCCACGCCTCCATTCGGAGACACAGTGACTAGCTACATATACCACAGCCAGTTCTGTTGAGAAATTTGGTTGCTAAAATATTTCTTCCTACAGGATCCCATGGAGCAATCATCATCCCATTTTAGCAGAAAGTAATTTTAAGATAATGATGCCCCCTTTTCCTACTCTTGGAATTTGGGGATAATATTCATCTTCTTTGGGTTGGTTTTAGTTACTTAGGGTTGGGTATGGAAGATGATGCTTAGACCTGGGTTTATATTTTAAGCAGGAATAGGGTATGGTTGGGAAAGGTATGGTTTAGGTGGGATATAGATTGATTAGCCTATCTTCTTGTGAATTATTTAGTAAGAGTGAGATAATAGTATTATACAGCTTACATTGTTATATATTCTTAATTGTGGTAAGCTATGTAAAATTAAGTTTATATTCCCTTCCTGGAAGAATTGTATATTATATTTTGTCATATTGTGTCAAATCTTTCCACTAATGATGTTTTATGCACATTATTCTTACCACATTCTATGTATGTATACTTTTTCTTGTATTCAAGACAGTTTGAAAATTGATACAACTGGGGATATTTATCTTGCTGCCCTTTATAGTTCTACCTCTTGTCTAGACATTTCTACTGGTGAAAGTGCAGTCCAGTTGCGGCCGAGGACCCCAGCGTTTTGGAGATGTCAGTACCATGGGAAGACTACCAACAGTGGCAGCAGCAGTGGAGTAGAGCCAGCTGGTGCCTACAAGACAAACTGTGTGTGGCAGGAGCAGAGCTGGAGAAGTGACACAGGCCCTTTGAAGGAGCCCAGATGATCACCAGTGAATCCCAGGTAAATGGAAACTGAGTTATTTATATTGGAGTTTTGTTTTGCTTGGTTCAGATTGTGCCTTGGTTCTTCCCTCTTAAAGGTATTTAATTTATTTGATTTTTAAAGGAGTACACAGATGAAAGACTTTATTTTTGTCTTTCTTTTTTAATATATATATATATTTATTATATATAACCAAGTCCATTTAAATGAAAACAAACATTTATAGACAATATTTGGGAATTTGGGCGTCGTTCTTTCCAAACTACTTCCTACTGGTAAGGGGCGCTGTCATGGGGGATTCTAAGAAGATGCAGAAATCCTGGCTGTAGTCGGTAAGGTTGCTTTGTCCAGCTGTTTTGAATGTAGAATCACCTCGTACTCTGTTTCAGGTGATCTGGCTTCATCAAACCACATTAAGACTTGAACTTTTAAAAGAGATATTTTGAAGAGACTATTTTTTTCTTCTTAAAATAATCTTATTTTACATACCAATTCCAGTTCCCTCTCCCTCTTGTCCTACCACTCCCCCCAACCATCTTCCTACTTCCCTACCCACTTCCCAGTGATGGTGAGTTCTCCCATGGGGAATCATCAAAATTTGTCATATCATTTGGGGCAGAACCAAGCACCTCCTGCCCCTAATCCTGCCCTGTATCTAGGCTAATCAAGGCATCCGTCCATAGGGAATGGACTCCAATAAGCCAGTTCATGCACTAGGGATAATTACCGGTTCCACTACCAGAGGCCCCATAAACTGCCCAAGCCCCCCAACTATCACCCACATTCAGAAGTCCCAGTTTGGAAGAGACTAAGATTTTAATGTGTTTGAATTTGTAAAGACTGTGGGACTTTTAAAATTATTTGATTTTAATGTGAAATCTTGGGGATGAGTAAGAAAGGAATGGTTGTAGCCCAGGAGTCCATGTGACAAGGGGTTGTACTGGCTGGTTTTGTGTGTCAACTTGGCACATACTAGAGTCATCAGAGAGGAAGGAACCTCATTTGAGAAAATGCCTCCACGAGATCCATCTGTAAGGCATTTTCTCAATTAGTGATCAATGGTAGAGGGTCCAGAAGCCCATGGTAGGTGGTGCCATCTCTGGGCTGTGGCCCTGGGTTCCATAAGAAAGCAGGCTGAACAAGCTATGGGAAAGCAAGCCAGTAAGCAGCGCCCCTCCAGGACCTCTGCATCAGTGCCTGTCTTCAGTATCCTGCCCTGCTTGAGTTCCTGTTCTGACTTTCTCCAGTGATAGACTGTGACCTGGAAGAATAAGCCAAGTAAACCCTTTCCTCTCCAGCTTGCTTTTCTGTCGTGGTGCTTTCTTGAAGCAACAGAAATCCTAACTAGGAAGGCATATGACATGACAATGGACAGAATGTGAGTGATGAGGGATGTGGGTTTGAGTTGGTCAGCCCCTGTGATTGAGGATGATGTACTGACCACCTACCTAGACTCTAACAATCCCCACTCACTTGCCAGCAGCTTATCCTTGACACAGCATTTTGGAGCTACTTTTTCCTGATTTATGTGTTTCACTTGATTTTGTTTTTTTTTTTCTAATGGAAATTATGCATCATGTTGCTGAAGAGATGGTATGCTTCTGTTAACATAGCTCTATCTAAATTTTTGTCAAATAGTAGGTTTATCTGTTGAATAGGCTCTGGATGCTTCCCCTCTGTAGAAACAAAATAAAAATGTCAGGGTTAATGAGTAATCTAAGAGGTAAAATACTTACAGAAGTCCTAAAATTTTCCATCTTATCTTTGCTATTAACCAGCCCTGTGGACTTAGAGACATGAAACCATACTCCCTTGTCTCCTTCTAATTTGTGGTGCTACTTTCCCTTCGCTTTTGTGGCTTTAAACATAAAGCCATGTGATAAATAGAAGAGAGCACTTTAGATAATTAAAAGTGATGATTCAAATGTCAGATTTTATTAGGGGAAGAGAGGAAGCGATAGTGTTATTGTTAAAATTGTCTTTTCCAAAGAGTGCACAGTTGTTTAAAATGGAACTATCTATAGTGATTATTAAAAGCGTTTTCTTGTCTTCCTTCTTGGGCTCATTGTGACTAAAAAGCATTTTCTGGATAAAAGACTGTGACCTTCGAGTGATTTTCTTCTGGTAGACTCTGGGCAATGTCCAAAGGAGCACAATCATACTAGGATGTACCAGTTCCAGGAAAATGAATTTTATTTTTGTTAAAGAAGATACTTGAGCAGTAACATGTCTTAGGATTTTCACAAATGTAGACAGGGTCTCCCACAGGTTAAAATAAAAATAAAAAAAAAAAAAACATGGTATTTCAGAAGTCAAGAGGTGACTTGGTCTCCTGAGATACCATTAATCAATGTCCAAGGATTAAACAAACAAACAAAAAGAAAACACATTTTGTTTTACTATGGCCTTTGCATTGCATGTTCTCTGAGATTTCCCCATGGAAATGTTACCATCTTTCTGTGACATTTTTATTGATCACGAATTGGATAGGACCTGTGGTCATTTAAGAAAAACCAGTCTCTGAGTACACCTGTAAGGGGAGTTTCTTGTTCAGGTTAATGGAGGTAGGATGTCCCACCTTAAATGTAGGTGGCACCATTTCCTGGGCTGGGTCCCAAACTGCATAAAGCAGAGGCAAGGAGAGCAGCAGGGTTGTTGTCTCTGCCTCCCTTCAGAGGACGTGGTGTGACCAATGTCTCGAGTCCCTGCCGGCATGCCTCATCTGCCACCATGAACTGTGTTCTCATACTGTGAGACAAAAATAACCCCTTTCTTCCCTCTTCACCACCCCCCAAAGCAACAAAGTCAAGCAACCAATAAAACTGCTTTGTTCATGTTTTGAAAATCTGCCTCTCTTGACTATAGGTTTTTGAGTTAGAGGGGTCACATGGGGAAGGCCAAAGGAAAAGATGTGAACGTTAAGTTCACAATCTTCAACAAGACTGGGTGTGGGAGAGAGATGATGTTGCAGGTGCTGGGAGATGAGGTGTTCCCAGATGGAGGACCAGAGATGTGATGCTCTGCTCAGTGATTCAGAGTGGCCAAGATCAGGGGATGACAACACCAGCTGAAACATAGAAGGGAAAGACCACAAAGCACAGAATGCGAAGAATAAGCAATGGGACCATTCTGCTCACATCTGCTTAAGTATTTTCCTTTGCACCTATCCTCAAGGCTGCTGGCTGTCCTGGGAACCTTCAAGGATGGCTGCATCTTCTTTTATTCACATTTCTTTGTAGTGGAAATCTCCTGCGCTTTGCAGAAATATTTGGCTTCAAATCCTCACGCTGTCACCTCAAAGCAGCACATGCGACCATGGACACATTGCCTAACCCCATGTGAAAGATTCCTTCATCTGCAAGATGGAATATGACATCTTTCTTAGGGGGTGGTGGAAAAACTGAATTCTTAATTTAAATGTATTTTTGTGCATTGGTGTGAAAGTGTGAGATTCCCTGGAACTGGAGTTACAGGCAGTTGTGAGCTGTTACACGGGTGCTGGAAACTGAACCCAGGTCCTCTGGAAGAGCAGCCAGTGCTCTTAACCACTAAGCCATCTCTCCAGTCCTCAAACTAAATTTTTAAAAATTTTATTTTTATTGATTATTCCCATCCCAATCACAGATTCCCCTCCTTCCCTCCTTTTCTCCCAGTCTCTCCCTGAACCTCCCATCTTCCCATCTCCTTCCATTCTTCTTCCTCTCTCTTCAGAAAAGGGCAAGCCTCCCATGTATATCAGAAAAACTGAAATTTAAACTATATCTTGTATCACATACCTTGTCTTCAGTATATTCAATGTAAAGGTCTTTACTGCTCCCATCTTCTCCATCTCTGTTTCTTCTATTACTATTTGAACTGTTTCATTGATCATGTCAATATTTGATGCTTTATGAGGTTGGAAGGGAAGAGAGGAGTCAAGGAACTTCATATTGGGATATATCTTGAGTCCTCTCTCTTTTCTGTCTTTAAAATGGTCTCAGTTCTTGAGAACATATATAAGTGACCAAGAATAATGGATATGCTTGCGAGAAATGAGAAAAGTCATCATCATTATTTCAATGTTGTATTAACCCATTTAGACTACTCTAACAAAATACTTTATACTCACTAGCTTATAAAAAGTGCCCCAGGAATGTATTTATCATAGTTCTGTAAGTTGGGAAGTTCAATACTAAGATGCTAGCAGATTGGTAAATGCTGATGTTATGTTTCCTAGTTCCCTTATTACAACCCCTCACATGTTTGAGGGGGCTATCCGGCTTTCAAGGATCCCTTTTACAAGAGCCCTGGTTCCATTTATACATGATAGCCCTGAAAAAAAATTACTTTTCAAAAGGCACCACTTTGGAGGTTAGAATTTCAATGTAAGAATTTAGGGAAATATAGTCATTCAGATCATGGTAGGTGTTGGGCTTTTTAAAATGCTGATCTTTTAGAAAACATTTCTTTAATTTTATGAGATTGATATAATCAAATAATTTCTCCTTCATTTCCTCCCTCCAAACACTCATGATACCCTTCTTTGTTGGTCCTTTAAAAATATTTTAAAAATGTGTGTATGTGCATGCATGAGTGTGTGTGTGTGTGTGTGTGTGTGTGTGTGTGTGTGTGTACATGTGTAAGTGAGTGAAAGTGCCTTTTGGAGGCCAGAGGCATTGGACCTAGATGATTGTGAGTCACCCAAAATGGGTGATGGAATCAAGCTTAGGTCTTCTGGAAGAACAACAGTGCATGTTTTTGACTATTGAGCCATCCCTCTGACCTAAGAGGTGGGGTTTTCAACCATAAAAATAGTAGAAGACTTTTCTTATGATTTGTATATTTTTAAACATCTCAGTGGCTCCAGCTGTTAAAGGAAGATTTTCAATTGCAAGATATTCCAGTCAAGGAATTTATGTTAACCTCAACTTTATAGAGTTTTGTAAGTGAAAAGAGAACATTACAAAACAGCTCTTGACCAGCATAAGGTATTAGCATCCTGTGTACAGGCTCTTTATAAAGTAATTCATTTAATCATTTTAAAGTAGCCAAATGTCTTCTTGCTCATGAACACATGGTAAAGAGATTGCATACACATTAACATCAATTTGGTTCCAAAGTCCATGTTTTATTTAACACTACAATAGAGTAAATCTAATTTCAACAGGATTTTCTGGAAATATTTTTCTTTTTTGTCTAGCTCAGTTAGAGCTAGACTATAGTTTTCACAAAGGTATCTCTTACTTAATAGTTATGGTTTTAGTGTTCTAATTTTAGCCTGTCCTCCTTTCACTGGGATGGGCTTATCTTCTCTTTTTTTACTTTGGGTATCACTGACCTGGCATACAGACCTAGCGTATGTTGTCCCAGTTTCACAGACCAGAACAAAGGAAACAGCCTTATTAAAAGGTCTGCTGTTTCTGAAGTTTTCCTAGTGAGCTTTACATGTTCATGGAAGATGACATGAACTTGAAATTTCAGGTACAGATTCACACAAAGACATTTGTCAAGAGCAGTAATAGCTTGAGCAATGAGTTATTGCCTACCAGTGCTCAGCTCACTTTTTCCACTGAACAGCCAAGGTTCTGCACATAGTTAGAATGGGTCCCACATCAGTTAATGTAATAAGATTCTTCCCCACAAACATGCACAGAGGTACCTCTCCTAGGTGGTTATTACTACCTAGGAGGTTATAAACAGTTATTGCTAACCACCACAACAACATAGAGCACTTTAACTTCTCTTTCTTAGTTCCTTTAGGTCCCAACCTGAATATATCAGACCCAGTCATCTTGTTTACCATCATGCTAGTTTGTAACACCATGGACTTAGACTTTTCGAAATTTCATCCTGGTATCTTCAGCACCGCGGTCAGCGACAGGCTTGTAATGACAGACCTTTCTATTTACATAAGAGAAGCTTAACATGAAATACCAAAAAAAAAAAAAAAAAAAAAAAAAAAAAAAAGGACAAATTGGTATGATATAAGTAGAAAAAAAAACCGACTTAAAACCTTTCAGATATAAAGAAAACATGTAAACACACTGGAGGGAGTTGTCAAATTCCCTTCTAAATAATTATGATTACATCCACAGATTAGTGTTGGTCTTTACCTTAATCAAAGAAGCCTCTTCCTCCCTAAATTTTACTAGTTCTTTGAGAATTTTATATATTGTATTTAGATCATATTTGTCCTGTCTCCCCTACTCCCCTCAGATCCATTCTGACTTTCCAACCCAACCTAATTTTGTTTTCAAATGCTTCAATTTGTGCTTCCCATATACTCTTGGATGTGTGGCTTTCTGTGGAGGGTGGCCAACCCACCAGGGGCTGTACTCATAAATAAAGCTGACCCCCCTTCTCCCAAAAGTTGTCTATTACAAGATCTTAGGTAGGGGTGGTGGGTAGAGGTCAAAGTAGAGAAGCATAGCTGGTCAAGACCCTGAAAATATGTAGGTGGCTGTTGACTGTTCAGCCCTAAATGAGACATCTTTAACAACTCTACAAGGCTCAGGGAATATAGTGGGATGGGGACAGGAAATGATATGAGAGTCATTAGATGTGGTGGTGGGGGGTTTTGGGTTGCTGTGAAATGTTTGCTGGACAAGACATGGCTGTGTCTCTTATGGACTCACAGCAGCTATGCTTACTTTCATGAGATCAAGCCAGTCAAAATTCCAGTGTGAAGGGGCTCATGAGGAATGCCTGAAGTTTCATCCCTGCTGAAGAGCTATTGGCAATTGTGGCTACCAGGGATGAGTGGGCTCTTTCACTTTTCTTCCAGGATGTGGCCGTTGGTAGTCGCTTGTGCCCATGTAGGCATTGATAATCAGACTCAATGGGTCATATATTTTTCAAGATGGAAGGGGCATGTATTGAACTGAGTCTGGGGGAGTCATGGATGAATATGATCAAGACACATTTTATATATGTATGAGACTGTTGAAGAATATTAAATAAAAGGAAAGTTAATGCTTTGTACATGAGGTATTGTAGTCAATGAAGTAAATACCTATATAACACCTTACATTTAAAAGGCAAGGGGGATAAAATATAAATTTAAGATATAGTGAGATAGATAGACAGATAGATAGGTAGATTCATTTGATTCTTGTTCACTTTGGTAGCATAGGACTACACAGACCTAATAATATAATAAAATAGACTAGACATATTAATTAATTGCTATTTATTGCTTCTTATTGTCTGGCTGCCAGTGTTTAAGAAAATCACTTTAGTTTTCTGAGATTAACTTCCTCCTGATAAGGAGCAAGTGGTTACATGGTGAGATCCATGAGCCAAGTGGCTCTCCCTTTCTCCAGTTCTTAGCATTTTGCTAATTCATATTGATATCTGAGGAGCATTTCAGAGTGTCCTTTTGTCAGTGAGCAGCTCAGAGTCTGGTGTTACCTATGGTGTCTGCATGTAATTAGATTTATATGGGCCTAGCAGATGGAGATGCTAGAGGTCTTGCTGGCAGCCACAGAGTGATGAGAATCTTAATTCCATTTGACTTAATGGTGTCCCTAATTGAGCCACAGGGTACAGAAAGGGCGGTTTCACTTTTCTGAGAGTGTCATGAGATCTGAGTGGCGTTTGTGGCTTCCTGAATAATTAAGCCAGCACTAGGGTAAAATTTCTTCCTGTAGCACCTAAGTTCTCCATGTTACCACTTTGCAGCCACAAAATAGATTACACTTCCTCTTGGCATTGTTTATTCTCTCCAATATAAACTCCCATCAACTTGCAGGAGCTTAGATGCTCTGCATACCTGATGATTCCTAAACTACAATATGCATCTTGCAGCAGTTTTTTAAAAAATTAAATATCTGGTCCCCTCAACTCATCAACATAGTGCTTCAGAGGCTTGTAACATGTGGGACTTCTGGTGTTTCCTCTCCCCATCTCCTCTCTCTGTCCATTTTCTCCCTCTATCCCTTTCCTTGTCTTTCTCACTTTTTGTTCCATTCTGATGGTCTGGTGCTATTCATCTCTCCAGCACAACTAGGGACTATGACTCTAAAAATGCCACAGGTTAAGTCAATAAGGACATAACCCAATGAACTGTAAATGAATATAAAACCAGAGTTGCAAACTGAGCATCAAATTTCCCCAGCAGGTCAGTTCTTAGCTTGAGATAATTTCCACCCAGAAGAGGCAATTTTACCTCCACAGCTAGGAATATAGCTGACATTTCCATCTCATGGATGTACCCCCTACTTCTCCAGGGTTTGTTCGTTATTTCTACAGGCATAAATTGAGTCACAGGATTATTATTTTTGGTTCAGAATGTTGTTTATGTTTTATTATTCAGTGATGAGTCTTAACCATGGGTTTTGCTAGTTTATCTGCTACATTTTTGAAATATCACAAGAACTCCATCTTTTCACTACCTTAAAATTTTATGTTTTTGCTTTTTGCTGGAGTATATCCTAAATATATCTTCTTTAGGGATGGTCTGTGAGTGGTGACCATTCTCAGTCTCTTGAGATTTGAATTGTCTGATTTTTTTTCCTCCTTCTTTTATGGTGATTTGACTATGTCTAGGATTCTTTCACATGCAGTTTTACCTAAGAAATGACACAATTTGTCCTTATCACCTGGCCCTCAATGTTACTAAATATGTGGTTCATGAAGTTTCTCTTTTCAATGGTTTTTCTTTTCTTCTGGAGGTTTTGGAATGTCCACTTATTTGTTTCAGAATGTAGGGTCTTTTTTCATTGACTGACAATCATTGAAATAAACATTCTTTTTTTATCATTGAGAAATTTTCTTCTAGTATGTATTTAATAAATTCTCTTCCAATGTATCCGTTTTTCTTGTTGGGAACTCTTTCTACATGAAATCTAGGAATTCCAGACCCATTGTCTGTGTTAATAGCATATACCTTGGCTGCTTTTATTTAGTTTTGAGAGAAATACTAGCTCATGACATCTTGATCCTTACCTTCAGCATATTCTACAAGGCAGGCACCTCCACAAATGTTAGCAATCCCTATTTGAACTATCAAACTCATTTGTTGTACATCTGTGTCTGTTACATAATTCAGCCTAGATGATACAATTTTACCTCTTAAAAATGTATATAATTTTGAAATTTGAAAATCATTTTAAATCTCCAAGATCTCTTACTTTTTCCTTTTTGGATGACATTCCTACCTTCTAAAATATGAAATTATCAATGACCTGTCTGCTTCACATATTACTGTCCTCAAACCTAGAACTTCAGGTATTGACTTCGCCTTTCCCTGGTGAACTTGCACTGCTCAGAGTTCCCCAGAGAAACATATATTTTACCTAGAATTCTCTGGATTTTAAACTAACTGAAATGGGGGCATTGTGGCTTGGCTAGAACTTATCACTATTGGTCTTTTGACCTAACTGACCATAAGTTCTTTTGGTTTTATGGATCAAATATCAAGTAGGGTCTTGAGAGGGTACTCATCTATTTTTGTTCCAAGGGTACTTAGATCCATTAGCCCTTTCTAAAAACCCTTGCCAGTCAAGTTATTTTTATTATTTTTATCTAGCTTAGTACTTTTGTTATTTGGGTAGCCACAACAATGTTTCCACTCCCCTCTATGATCATTTTTCACTTAGCTGTGACTTCTCTGTGGTCCCATTAGCTTCATATAAACATTCCACATTCATTTATGGCTCAGGAACTGATTATCATCAACATAGTTTCAGTGTCTTGATGAAGGGTGTCACTGGCTTTTCTTAGGGAACATTGTTAGTGGAGGCTGTACTTCTTACTCATAAATCCACCGAAACTTGCCAATCTTCCCAAATACTCAAATGACACCTAGAATTTTACTTTTAGAAAGAAAGATTTATGTATTTTTATTTTATGTGTACCGGTGATTTGCCTGCATTTATATATGTATATCACATACATGCAGTATCTCTGGGGGCCAGAAGAGGAGTTATAGATGGTTGAGAGTCACCATGTGAGTATTGGGAACCAAACCCAGGTCCTCTGCAAGAGCAATAAGTGCTCATAAAACTTTAATCTCTGTAGCCCATGGCTTGTCACTTTTATCTGCGTGAGCCACTATTGATCATAAGTTAATTCAACTAACTGAATTTGATCAATGACCTAGAGATATCCATAGCTACCAAGACTGAAATGTTGAATTCAGAATGTATCAGTGCATCTATGATAATACATTCCTGAAGTGACGATGTCAGTCTCCAAGCTGGAATACTCTGAATCCATTCCCACATGGGTTTCTTGTGTTATATTTCAATGCATTTGTAGAAGTGAATAGCTATTTCAGTGTATCAGCCTTCTTCCAGACTTTGACTTTGTAATTAGGATCCTATTGAAAGCTAAAATCAATTCTTCTGAGAGGTGAAATCAATGAAGGGCAGCAGAATGGCACATATTCAGCACTGTGGTTTCCATAAGAGGTGAATCTTTTCAGTGATGGCATGATGCTGTCTCAGAGCAAGTCAGGTCCACTTTCACTGAAGGGAGGAGTGATGGCTGCCTCTCCTGACAAGGACATCTCCTGACAAGTACATGGGGCTTCAGATTTGGGACATGGTCTCTCAAAGTCACCCTTCCAGTCCTTAACAGTCTGCTCTCCCCTGATCACAAATTAAATTTTTACCAACGAAAGGCTATAAGCTTCAGCTGTTTTTCCACTCAGCAACTCTCTGCTCCTGCTTTGGTTACAACAGATGCATAAGAGTTGAGTTCTTTATAAAAATGTGGTGGGTAGGGAGATGGGCTTAATTGGCAAAATGCTTGCAGCACAAGCTTGGCGGCCTGAGTTTACAGCCCTCAGCACTTACCTAATAAGCTGGGTGTGGTGGGGCACACCTTTAATTCTGGTGCTAGGGAGGCAGAGATAGGAGGATCCCTATTAAGGCAGTCCAGTCAGCGCAGTGAGCTCTAGGTTCTATGAGAGACCTTTTTTCAGAAGTAGCTTGGAGAATGATAAAGACACCTCACAGTGACTTATGACCTACAAAGGTGTATACATGCATACACAAACATATACATACATATTACACACACACACACACACACACACACACACACACACACACACACACCAAGTCAATGATAGAAAGTGCTTTGTTTCTTACTGTGTTTTAAGTAGAGAACTTCACCTCCTCTCAAATCTATTATTTCTTTTAATTGAGCGGTGAACTTCTTGGTGCAGCTAGAAGTAGCCATTGCATCTCCCAAACCCTAATATTTATGAAGTATCTCACTGTGTTAATGCAGTTGCCATTGCGTTTGGCTAGTTATCACTCTGAAAAGCACTATAATTTATGTGAGCATGGATAATCCTTTGAATGACCCATTTCTGCACTTGGCCCACAGTGGATCCCAGTAGACTCATCAAAGCCTCAGCCAGCATTCTTGTTCTCTGATACCGATGTTAGAGAGGTGTGTTTTGTGTTCTTTCCATGACTTCTAGGACATCATTTGAATTCCAATATAATCATATTGGAAAACTTAGTCGTTTTTTATTAATAAAGCATGCTTGTTGCCTCTATTTTAAAAAGACATTCTCTATGTTAGTAGGAAATTACATATCCTGTAACTTTTTAGCTTCTCTCTTGTACCAATGACCTATTTATTTTTTAAATATTAAAACAATTGAGATTATAATTACTCTTTTTCCACCTTCTCTTTCCCTTCTCCCAATCCCCTTGCTCTTGTTCAAACTTGTATCCTTTTTTTCTTTAGTTGTTGTTACAAATATACATACATACATGTATGTGCATATATATTCCTAAACACATAAATAAACTTTCTCAGTATGTATAATGTGATTTGTGTGTATAAGATTCAGGAATGACCATTTGTTATTAGATAACCAGTTGGGGGACTTTCTCTAAGACTGTTTCTCTCTCCTCCCAGCATCTCCTAGTTGCCTGAGGTTCTTTGTCTACAGTTGAGGCCTCCTGAGCTTTCCCGCTCCATGTTAGCATGTCCATCAGTGTGGTTTTTGTTCAGGTCATGTTTAGATAGCTATGTTTAGATAGCTACATCTTTACAGGTGAAGCTTCTCTGACCTTTCTAGAAGACACAATATCACAGAGAACTTACCTGATCCTCTAGCTCGTAAATCTTCCTACTAACTCTTCTTAAATGATTCCTGAGCCTTTGATGTGGGAGATTACTGTATCAGGTTTATTTAGTTAAAAATTAATAGTTAGTTTTTTATTAGTTACTTGAAATGCCACCCAATGATACACACAAGTGCTTATTTCTAGACTCCTCATTCTATTTCAATGATTTATTTATTTAGATCAATGATATATGTATAGAAAATTGTAATCACTCTTCCTATTTGTTAGGTAAAATGATCTCTCCTTATCATCCGTTACTCATAAGTATCTTAAAAGTTCTAATAGCTTACTTTTTTATATCCCTTTAAAATTAGCCTGTCATGTTCCATTAAAAATTCTTGAGGTTTTTAGTATGATTAAATTAACTTTATAGATTAAATTGGAAAGTTTGATATCTTCATGATACCAAGTCTTCCTGTCCAATACCATTAGACATCTCTCAACTTATTCTGCTTTCCTGTTATATACCTTCATAAACTTTTATAGTACTGTCCAAGAGGTTTTATATATAAAATGTCCATTCCTAGAAGCCTTCTAGTGCTTGCTTCTTTTGTGGGAAATAGGATCTTTTTATAAGAAATATATTGATTGAAGTATGTTGCTCTTGGACTTGGTTTCCAGCTGAAATATATCATTTCAGCTCAATGCAGAAAGCTTACTTTATTTGCTTAAGTGGTAAAAGCATTCAGCAAGAATGATAAATCAGGAATCATGTGAACAATTAGCTAATTACATCTGCAGAAAAGGAAATAACTAAAAACCGTAAAACACCATAAGGCCATTGCAAGGAAAGCAACCTGAGGCAAAATTTGATAATACAAATATTACATATAAGTAGGGATTTCTTTCTAATAAATGAAAATGATTAATACCATATTAGAACAAATAGACAAGGTCAAGAATAAGCAAACTGCACAAGCACAAAGAAATGCACATCTTCCATATAGGTGGGACAAGGGTCAGCTCATTAATAATTAGCTATAGTGAATCTGAGCCCCAGACTCCACTACTTATAAACCTGGCAAAGGCAACCTAGCTGTTGCCATTAATTTGAAGACAGGCAGTACACTGATCCTTTCTAGAAGACTTGGTAGTATGTACCACAAACCTGGAGATTGTTTATGCTATGATACAGCAATTATGCTTTCCTAATTTCTAAGATAAGTATTTCTAAGGCATTTTAGTAGCTGAACATGGCTGTGAAAGATTCTCAACAATTTGCACAAAGCTCACTGAAGAAGAGAGATGACTCAGAACTCAGCATCCTAAATGTACAAATGTACGCTCTGAAAATTTCTCTAAATGTATTTGATTATGGAATCATTTCTTTGAGGGGGGAAGATACACTGGAAGTAATTAGTTTGCCATGTGCCACATTTTGAAAAATATAAATTTCACATCAGTATTATGGAAATTCGTAACTGACTGAACTGTAAGTGTATTTGTAGCAACATTGAAAAATGCAGCCAAGCTGATCTTCTAAGTGTTTAAGGATAGCTTGTATTTAAGTAGTGCACAGGGCATCAAATGAATTGGACAGAGCGGTGACTAAATGCACTTTAGAGAAATAATTAAGGCAGAGAAAAATGTGTATGATATTTTGTAATGTGGAAAACAAAGCTACAAAGTGCTAAGTGTGGCACCTAATGTACTTTGGTTGAAACACACATTTACAAATACATATACATATATCTATATATGCATAGAAATATGCACAGAGGGAGTGAATTATCAAATGTTAATAGATGTAACTGCTGACTTGGGATTACTTATGGCTCTAATTTTCTACCTTGATTTATTTGTTTATCCTTTAATGACTACTAATTACCTCAATTCTAAGGCAAATGTCATTTTTTTTAAATTATTGCCAATGATCTGTCTTTTATTTTCATGTAAGTTGTTATTGAATGTGCCTCCTCCCATCCCTGGGCTCTTTTTCCATTTTTTTTGTCTGTGGTCTCTTTAGAGCTCTGTTCATGTTGCCAGTTATTTTAAATGTGACTGTGTTGGTCTATCTAGCTATTGTCTCTTTCAAGGTGACATTGGTTTTCTTTTTAAAGCTGGACTTCTTTGGTGCATAGAACAATACCCTTTTACAGTATCTATTCCATTTCAAAAATGTGTATTTAGATGATATTTAGATGTATTTAGATGTATTTACTGAATAGTGGATGCCTTATGTGAAATCTGAACACTTGTTCTGAAGCCATCGCATCATATGAATGGCAGGCCAACAAGAGCTTTGACTCTTAGGGGAGATACAGACTTTTCACTGTCTTAAAGGTGTGTGTGACATCTTGCAGCTCCCGGGAACAGTTACCAGCCATCCAGTGTTTCCTGTGCACTAGCTCAGGTTTGTAAAAGCTTGCCTTCCCTGTTATTATACTCTCAGCTACAGTTTCCTTCCCTTCATTGTGACCCTCGTTCCCTAGTTGCCTCCACCTCATCCTCATTTCCAGCCACTTGTGTGCCAGACCCTTCCCAAGATTCCTGTTCTCTCCAGCTTCTTTCACTGTCCCGAAGAATCTATCTAACACTATCCTGGCGCTCTCTTGTCATTCAAAACCAATCTCACTAACTTTTCTGTTCTCTAGTTTTAGTGACTTAGCAATATCCTGCCTAAATAAGCAGGGCTGAGGAGATGGCTCAGTGGGTAAGAGATTTTGGGATCAAGCATGAGGACCTGAGTTCAGATCCCCAGCACTCATGCAAAAAGCTTGTGACCTTCCACTTCTGCAACTCCCTGTATTTGAGTGGAGACCAGGTTGGCCAACATCACTGGAAAAAATGATTAGCTCTAGGTTCAGTTGAGGTGACCTGTCACATGGAAATACAGGAAGTAAGGGGAGTGCTGCCTGTCACATACACGAGTGTATATGTACACACACACACACACACACACTTCCCTTCACTAATGATAATGAATCTAAAGAGAACTTTGCACATTGTATCCACCATTAGCAGCACAACCCTATCTCAGGCCCCATCTGGGCTGCTTCTTTGTCTTCTTTAGTGTCTCACTTTCCCTCTAAAGTGGGGTCCTCCAAGCTTTAGGATTTCTTGTCAATAGGTAGATAGGGTACTCCAGAGAAGACCAAAGATCTGGAGAGAGAAACAGCTTAACATCAAAATTAAGGGGTGTCGCGTGTGGCGTCAGCAGTGTAGGTGATTTGATCCATAGTGGGGTATCAAGACGAAGACCCCTGTGGAGTTGGGAGTATAGTTCAGTGATAGAGAACTTGCCTAGTAAGCTCAAGACCCCAGGTCCAGTTCCCAGGGGCAACACACACACACACACACACACACACACACACACACAGAGTAAATACACACAATAGAAAATATCACATGGATATTTCTTTAGAATTCAGAAGTTCATGTGTCAATTTATGATTCTAAAATTGTATAAAGGTGTATTAAAGATGTAACATTTCAAAAATTTATTATTCAAGACTAGGAATTATATTACCCCCAAATTAGGAACGGTAATCCTTATGGGTACCTCTAATTTGATTTAAGGGCAGGTAGGTGTTAAAGTCCCCTATTACTCTGCTGCTGTTCAAACCCAGCTTTACATATTTTAACATTGTTATTCAACTAATAGTTCTGGAGTGTTTTTCTTTGTTTTCATCAAACAAAACAGAACACATAAAAAACAAAACAAAGCAAAACAACAACAAAAACCAGTGTCCTCTATTGCCTTCCTCAGTGGCTGGATTATTATGACATAGTCTTTTACCTATTCCTTGCTGTTTCAAGGGAGAAGAACACGAACCAGTCTTTATAAGTAGCCAATACCTCTGGCAGGCTTTCATTGGCTCGTCTGCATTCATTTTACCTCTGCCTGAGCTTTCTTCTCACACCTCCCCAGGGCTGTCTCCTTTGTCATTATACCAGCAGGTCAAATGTCCTTTATTCACTCATTGTCATGCAATGGGAAAACCCTCCCATCTCCCCATCCCTGCCTTTCCACTTTCCTTTCTTGTTTTCCTTGCTGAATATGACCCGTTTTATTTTCTTCTTTACTTAGCTGTGTATTGTCTATAGAGGAACAATGGCCTCGGGAAAGCAGTCCCCATTTCTCCTTCTAGCAGCCTGGAACCAGCAAGAATAACAGGTGCATCATGGCTCTGAGATAAAGGGAGTAGTCAGCATGTGAAATACAACTCCAGTAGGCTACATTTCTGCTCTTCTTAGGCACGCTCCTGGCATTAAACACCCTATTCCTTGCACGAATCCTATTCCTTGCCCTAATATTACCTTTCCAAAAGTTGCTTAAAGAAGGTTTTCAAAGCAAGACCTATCTGAATACCACTATTTAAAATTTCTAGCTGCTCCAAATGTGGGGGTTGTGGGTGCTTGGTAAACACACTGCTGGGCTTGTAAGCACGAGGACCTGAATTTGATCTGAAAATCAGCATAAAAATGCTGTGCATGGTGCTGGGCACCAGGGCATGGAAGGTGGGGTCAGGCACATTCCTGAAGCTCCATGGCCAGGCAGACTTAACAGTTTCAGGTCAGTGAGAGATGGGTTCAGATAAACAAATGAGCAAACAAATAAATGTGGCTGGTACCTGAAGAATGATACCCAATATTGTCCTCTAGCTTCCATATGCATACGTATGAACACACACAGGCATATTCATACACACACACACACACACACTTATGTTCCTATATGCACATGTGCACACACACTTCAAATTCTTCCCTGCACAAAAAAAAAACAGGTCAATTCTGACCTGTCTTACATGTTGATTTTTCCTCTTAAACCATGTATTGCCCCTGAAGGACTTAGCCAGTGTGTTATTCATTGTGTTGGGCTGGCTCTTTGTCTTTGTCCACTAGATCCCTGCTTACAACTGCTTGCTCTGTATCCTAAGGGCCTTGGTGTGACCACCATGCTCTCAACAGGATCACCACACCTTGGCTGTTTCTGACCCAGGCTCATTGTTCCTGAAAGGTGACCCTACCTGCCTATCACCCCCTCTTCATCTCTAACTTGTTTTGTGTCATGTTTCTCTGTATTGTCCTCTAAGGCAAGCAGTGCTTGTGTCTGTGGATCTTGTGTGAGCAGGGCAGAGTCTAATTCCTAAGAGATGCTGAGCTGGAGAATGGCTCAGTTGATGATGGAGTGCTTGCTGCACAAGCCTGAGGAGCTGATTTCTGATTCCCTACATCCATGTGAAATCTCAGATGTGATGGCACAAATGCTGTGGAGGGAGAAGTGGAAGGATCAGTCAGTCTAGCCAATTAGTAAGTCCAAGGCCAATTAGAGTTCTTGTCTCAAAAAAATGAGGAGGACTCTTATAGCACACACACACACACACACACACACACACACACACACTGACTTATACCACAAACACAGTCATACACACAAACACACAAATGTGCATGGGTACTCAGGTGTTCAAGTGAACACCTCCACATGGATGTGTATGTATGCATACATCACACACACAAAATAAAAAAGTATCTTCTGAATGCATGTTGATTATTGACTCCGGCACACATACGTATATAAATTTATGTGTGAGTCAATGTTCTCATGAAGCTCAGGTTAGCCTTCACCTCACTAAATAGCTGATAATGACCTTGAGCTTTCGCACCTCCTTTTGTCTCTCCTGTACTGGAATGACAGGTATGACCCCACACGCAGTACTAGGGACTGAATCCAGGGCCTATGTGTCCTAAGCAAGCACTCTCCTGATGGAGCCACCCTCTCCCTGCCTACTGCACACTTTGAAGACTGAATTTGACATGCTTTCAATGCTCAGGCTGGCCTTTGGTAATGTGTGCTCCTGGGTCTTAATTCTATCTGTTGATTTTTTTCCAGTCCTTTGTGATTAATTTTGTCTGAAAGATCAGAGCTGGAGTTAATTTCCTGAACCCTTGCTCATTCATTTTTTTACATATATATGACAAAGTGGTTAGCATAAAAATTCCTGGGTCCTGGTAGTACTGCTCACTTTAAAGACAGCTTGATTATCTCTTTGATGGCTAGAGTCATTGGGAAGGCTTGAGAGATGGGCTTTGTCGTTTCTTCTTTTACTGGCTGGGTGTGTGTGCCATTCTTTTTTTCTTCACATTTGAAGTAATAAGAAAGTTGATGAGACCAATCCAAGAGTTACCATGTTTCCCTGATTCCATCCTCGGTATTTCCTGTAGGACATTTTGGCATTTACAGGCATAGGTCTTCATCTCAGGAAGTCTTTTTCAGTGGTTGGTTTTCATTATTGTAATATGGATCTCCTGACACACGGACTGGTCACACTCTAGATGATGTACTTGATTTTGTGTGAATTTTCTGTCTTGCGCTTCTCTGATTTCCATAGAATTTCTTGTTTGTAGCCTACAACAGGAGAGGGATTTGCCCTTCCCTACCATCTATATCCTCCCCTGAGCTGACTCCTCAGGTTTCATGGTATTTTCTCCCAGTTTGCACTTGGTTGACCTTTACTTTTCTAGCGTGTACAGCAACTGTTTCCTAGAAGACAGGCCTTCAGTCCTGTGATTCCTCCTGGACTGTTCTAGGCTGTTTCTTTCATTGTCACCTCTTATTTTAACACTATACTGCTGTTTCTTTGTTAATCTTTAAATAATGGATATGTTTATGTTGTAGACTAGCTAGTGCTACAACGTGGCAGTGTGTGTGTATGTGTGTGCGTGTGTGTGTGTGTGTGTGTGTGTGTGTGTGTGTGTGTGTGTGTGTAGGGGAGTTTCTTGGAAACCTGAACCATGAGCAGTCTCAACAGAAACACCATCTCTACAAAAAGCTTTTTAAACTCACTCTTAGTCCTGAAGGCACTGGATCCTAAGCAAATCACAAATCTTCCTCCCCGTTTCATTCAATCTTGTGGGTGCAGATGGGGGTTCTGCCTATTTCTGTGACATACAAAACTTTCGCAGGGAAGGGACTTGTGACCTGTCCCTGTTGTTTTAGTTAGCTCTAATGTGGCTATGGTAGATCACCTGACCAAAAGAAAGTTGGGGGGAGGAAAGGGTTTACTTCAGCTTTCACTTCTGGGTCATGGTCTGTGTTAAGTCAGATAGGAGCATGAGGGCAAGAAGTGAAGCAAGAATTACAAGGAAAGCTGCTTACTGGTTTGTCTCCTGGTTCACATTCATTTAGATTTTTCACATAACTCAGGCCCATCAGCCTAGGGATACTACTGCTATGTCAGTTAGCAATTTAAAAAAAAAAAAATGCCCCAGAGACATGTCCATAGGCTGACTTGATGGCGGAGATTCCAGTGTGTCAAGCTGACAGCCAGGATTAGCCATCACACCTGGGCAACATCTGTAAGGTTAAGTGGCCAATGGCTGGCAGCTCCCTCCATTCCATCTCTCTGGGTTCCTGAGATCACTGCCCATCTTTCTTACTGCCATGGTCATTATTTCTGAATTCCTATGAGTCTCAGTATAAACCAAACTCAAGAGTAAAAGTTCATCCTTTCAAAGTGTGAATGCTCAATAACAGGTTACCACACAGGAAACACTCACAATAGATTTCTAAGTTGGGAAAATTATAGTGTGTGCCCACAGTGTTCTTGAGAATCAAGTGAGATTGGCCCAGTGCTGCCCATGGAAAACTCTCAGGAAGTTGCAGCTCTTATCCATGGTGGGATTGTTAAGTTTTAGGTTTGTGGCACTCCAGTCAGCTTTCCTCTGTTTGCAGACCACTGTGGCTGGAATTCTGTACTGAAATCTGTTCAGCATACTGAGGCGTTGCTGGCTCTGTTGATGGATTAGGATTAAATTCAAATGCCCTCTGAAGACAGCTTCAGAAAGATTGATAGGTTATTCTGGACAATGAAGGGGACTAATGTATTCTTTCATTCACAACTACCTTATCCTGCCTTCCTCATATCCATAACAAATCATAGAAGGCAGCAGATGATGACGGATTTATTAAATTACGTGCAGTCATCCTCAAGGGCACCAGGATTTCTGATGCATCTAAAATAAGCTTGCACACAGAGTGGTAATGCTCTTCTTCTATCTTTTTGGTTTTTATTCATTAACTGAGAATACTTTTGTGAGTGTATCTTTTTCTCACCCACTATGCAGTTACCTAGTGTTCATGTAGAAAGAGAAAGATTGTTTCCCTTTACCATTCTTTGAGATTATTTGTTGCTTTCTTTTTTTTTCCTCTGAGGGTTAAAAAATATTTTTGTAACATGATAAATTCCTTATTTTAAAGATAATTTTGTGGACTTTAGCCCATTATAATTTTTGCTACTGCTGATACACACACTGTGAGGGTATCAGGTACCTGAAGGTGCAGATCTGGAATGTTCACACCAATACATGTTCTAGGAGAACAGTGCACATTAACTTGGGCCAAGAGTCCTTTGGGCATTTGGCAAACTAACAATATTTTTGAGTTATGAGACAATTTATTGTCAGGCTTCTCAGCATTTTGTTTTTAATAGAAGAAATGGTTTGCTATATGTAAGGGATTTATGACAATGTAAACTACAGGTTTTATACCCCAGGAAACAGAATCAGAACTAGGAAACTGAAACTGAGATCAGCATGAAACAAATTAAGAAGCATTGCTTCCATGAAAATTTCCCAAAGGATCTACTAGAGATTATTCAAAAAAATCAAACAAACAAACAAACAAACAAAACAAAATAAAAAAAACAAGGAGAACTTTAACTTCAGGGATAAGTAATGAGAACAAACCATGTAGCTCTAACGATAAGTGGAGGAGGGATGAGAGCAGAGACAGAGAAGCCAGATGAGTGTTAGAGAAGACACTCTACACTCTGACAGTGTTAGCAAAGTTCCTGTTTCCATTTTCATGCAAATTTGAAGGATGCATGCTTGCACGTGTGTGAGCACATGTGTGCACGCCAGTATATGTGCATATCAAGTCCCAGATTGACGCCAGCAATTATCCTCCATTGTTCTTCCACCTTACTCTATTAAGTTGAGGTCTGTCAATCAAACCCTGAACTTGCTTATGTAGTTAGTTTCTCTGGTGGTTTCTGGGGATCCCACTGTGGTCCTCAAGCTTTCACATGAAGCACCTAACCATTGAGCCATCTGTCCAGTCCCATGCTTAGTGTCAAAGAGGGTGTGGGAAAAGCACACGCAAAATTTAAATGATTTGTCAGCTCAAGTTATCATGGTTAGCTGAATTACTATACTCTTTCTCATACTATACAAGGTATAATAGAAGATAGAAGGATGGAAATTGTTTCAATATGTCACTCTGGTGACCCAAGATACCAATATTCTTTAAAATAAATATTCATTCTTTGACAATGTGTGCCATGTCCTACAATGTGTAATTCTCCCTTCTTTCCCAGCAGCCATTTATTCTCGACACTTTGTCCAGTTATGACCCTGCCTTAACCTTTGTCCGCTAAGAAGGATGCTTCTGTGGCTAAGGTTGAGGGCAGCACTGATCTATGGGCACGAACATACACATTTAGAAGGCAGATGGGCAACACATCTATGTAGCCAAACATCAATAATAGAAAAACAACATTCTTGCCATGTAATAAGAGGGTACTGAAGTTTTGGAGGTGGAGCAAGGAGAATCCCTGTGGTGTTCATTTGAGAGAAGATTCTCAGTATAGACTCATAGGACATCTTCAGAAACAGTCTCCATTTTTGTCTCTTTCTGTCACTATGTATCTGTGTGTGAGAGATCATTGTAAAATATCATAAATTTTTACACTGTGAATATACCTGAATGCCAGAATGTTATTTTGAAACAGTTTGTCATTAAATGGACTGTTTCAGGTCAAGACAGGAAACACATACAATGAACTTGTAACATCTTACTGTTATAAGCAGCTTTTAAGACACGGGAGACTAGGTTTGTGTCAAAAAGTGAACAGCTTTTCACTGCTCAAAGTCAGGCATGTGTGCCGACACCATCCTGGCAACATTTTATGAGAAAAAAGTTTCATACTGAGAAAAAAGTGGGTATCCCCGCCCCCCACATCTCTAGGTACTACCATTAATATTTTACTGCTCTGGCTTTTATCACACAACTATCCAGCCAGCCAACCATGAGTTTCTCTTGTTTTATTTGATGTGTTTCAAAGTAAATCACAACCATGAGTATTCTTCCTTCTAAATACTCCAGCATGAAAGCACCAGCTTTTAAAACACAAAAGCAGAAATAACACCAAAGGTGACCCCCTGACAGGCTGAGAGCAAAGAGAGCTGGGAAGCAAATGGAAAGGGAATCTAATAAAGACAGGGATTAAGGGCAGCTGGGGACAGAGCTCATAACCTTGACAATTTCCCAGGGCCATTTATGGATCTCTGGTTCTTGCCACCCCCAATCTAAGCCATTTTCTTCCTGTTCATATGTTTTTCTTGTTATCTGTGACATGATGGCTACTGGATTCTTTGTGTAACTGAATTGCCTTTTGAATTTAGTATACATTGGGTGCTTGCGGAGCTTGTAACAATGGAAACATTATCAGCAGGTTCTTCACTGAGACTTAACTTGTTAGCATAGGTAAGGGGGGGTGGAGGAACAAATCAAAACACACCCACTTCATCCTCCACATTCCAGATCACACCAGGGACTCTCTCCACGGGACTGCTTTCCTCTGAAGGAACTTGGTGTGTTATTGGCCCCTGCGGGGAAGCCCGCACCTGCACCAAGTGGGGTTCATACATGTGAAATACATCATCCTGATGTTTAGATGTTTAGATAGGATGCTGCATGTCAGAAATATGTAACACACACACACACACACACACACACACACACACACTCACACATGCACATACACATATACTCTCCATATGAAACTACCTGAACCTCTGTCCACCACAAAAGGTGCCAGCACATGTTCCATATACATTTTCTTATAGTAATAGATTTAGATGTTGACAGTTTAGTTGTTGCTTTAATCAGAGATTTGGGCCTGTGCCTTCTTCATAGCTCAGTGAAAAGCTAAGGGGAATGTTAAGACACTAGCCTACTTTTTTTTTTTTATCTTTTAAAAGATTTATTTACTATTTATTATTTGTGTGTGTGTATGTCAGAGAGAGAGAGAGAGAGAGAGAGAGAGAGAGAGAGTTTTTGCTTGCACAATTGTGTATGTATGCTTTTTTGTGTCTGCCTGGTGCTTTTAGAGGACAGAAGAGGGTCTAAGAGTCATTGGAACTAGAGTGATGGATTGCTATGAGACACTATATGGGTGCTGGGAACACTGTAAATCTGTAAATGCTGTAAATCACTGAGCTATCACTCTAGCCCCTGAAGTACTACTTAATGTATAAATGAATCACAATTTAGGAAAATAGTTATGCTATTTTTTATAAGAGTTTAAGGATTAAAAATCTAAACATACAAACTATTCAACACATGAAAGTACTGTTTCATACTGTGTACCTCTCTCTACATTGAAAAAAAAAGGCTAAACAGAGCCAGTTAATATATGTAGTGTCTCTCATTATTATTATTTGAGTGTGAGAACACATAAAATTCCTATTAGAGCAGATTTTCAAGAATGTAACTTACTGGTATGAACCACAGTCACCATGTGGTATGAAGATCTGTTAAAATTACTGCTCCAGGCTAACTGGAATTTTGTGCCCACTCACTGATCAATGTCCATGCTTTGAAGGCGGAGTAAAATTAATCAGGTGACATCATGTGCTGCAAATGACAGCCCTTCATTAGATCTCAATCATAGCTCAAATCTGTCATTTGCAGCTAAGGTGGCAGTGCTTGGAGCACAGCATGTTTGTGGTTCTTAGAAGGTTCTATCAGCCTTAATATTGGAGGTAGAGGTAGTACCCACTTCACAGCAGAAGCTGAGGAGTAACTACTGGACAGGTTTTAGGCATTGTTCTCACTGATACTATGATACCTTGACACTTTGAATGCAAACAGCTCCTGTCACCACTAGGCTACCGTGAATTTTTAAGGCATCGATTTTCAGAGCAAATTAAATTAATTGAATTCTTTGATGGCTTTAAAAAAGTCAGTTAAACCATTTCCAGTTTTTCCCTTTCCATTTTATTTTGTAAACTTAATTTAGTCGGGGTCAATTCTTTTCAGTTTAAATTTTAAAATGAATATTTGATTCATCAGTCAAACATTGTCACACTGGCTTCCTGTCACCTGCAGTTTTCTTGGCTGTTGTTTCCTGTAAGTCTAGTCAGCTCTGGGTAATTCCTGTGACAAAGAATTCATCCAGGATGTGTCATAATTCTTTAACCAATTTTTCTCAGTTTTGAAAATCCAAGCATTAGCAGTTAATGTATTTACTTTATTTATTTATTTATTTTTGTAACAGTCACTGAATTAGATACGGAATTGACTTCTAGATAGATATGTATTAAGCTTGGGGGAAATTTTGTGATAAGGGAGTCTATGAAAACATACACATAAAGAGTGAGTAGAGAGTGACTAGGAAAGAGGACAGTGTGCAAATAGGAATGAGAAGGCAGGAGGAGAGGAAGAGGAGAGAAAAAGTTAAGAGAGAAGACTATTTTGGTGTGTGATGCCAAAGGATTGCTGTGTGATATGTATGAGTGTGGAATTCCAAATGTTCTTGGAGGTTGGGAGTTTTGCATGTGTAACCTATCAAAACAAGTGGCTTTGTGAGCATCATCTTTGGACAATGGTCCTTTATCCACAGCAGCTTGAGACCAGTGCAAAGGTACTGAGCTCACCCATGCTGGATTAAAGAGACATGAAAAGGAACTGTGTCTCATAGAGCACTAGATAGATACAAAATCAAAATACCAATTTCTAGAAACAACTGCAAATGATTTTTCATTGATTTAATTAGTTTGGTACCATGCCAATTTAGCTAAGTCATTTAAACCCCTAGGATTCATGGCCTACCCTGCCATGGGTTTTTGACTAAGTACCTGCCTTACTTAACTTTTAACATACAACATCCTCTTCATTCATAGCCACACACACACACACACACACACACACACACACACACGCACGCACGCACGCACGCACACACACACACACACACACACACACACACACACACACACACCTTTCCCTTGTCTATCCATCCACTGATGGACACTTAAGTTGATGCTGTTTTAATTTAAAAATGCATCTCTCAAGACAAAGATGCTGTGAGGCAGAGTTTGGTGATAGAGGTCTTTTTCTTTTTTTTTAAAATTATTATTATTATGGGAAAAGGAAGAAGGTGAGGGAGAAGACCAACCTCTGGGAACAGAATAAGCAGAAAAGAAAAGAGTGTGAGGGGGAGGCAGAGAGAGAGAGAGAGAGAGAGAGAGAGAGAGAGAGAGAGAGAGAGAGAGAGAGAGAGATATGGGAGGTGACCTGGGCCCATTTAAAAGGGAAAATAGTGAATGTGCACAGATGGTGCTCTTAGTGGCTGCAGCTGAGGATGTATCCTGTCAAAAGCCCTAGGGCAGGCCAGTACAGATGCTTGAATACTAACAGCTTGCATGTATCTCTTCAGTATATTTTATTCCTTTTGGACAAATACACAGTAGTGGGATGTTTGGGTCTTAGGGTTAGTCTGTTTTTAATATTTTGAGTAAACACCATACTGTTTTCCATGATTGTTATGGAAATTTATGCTTGGTGCATCTTCAAATGACCACCTTCCCTGCAGGTATCAGTTACAATTTTTCTAGAAGATTTTCTAAAATGGACATAATGAGTGGAAAGATTATGCCATAAGTGGACCTTTCTCAAACTCACTGGGGCAAGCAGGCTCTCCTCCCGAGACCCTGGCTTCCTTGTGTGTAGACAGGGACTTGAACCTTTAGAGTCTACCGGCCCTGGTACTGTAGCTTTGCAATATATAGGATGCTGACATTCATCACTCTGGACATTCCTGAAGCAAGGCAATTCAGCCTCCACACAGGTTGCCTTCTGTGCACAGTCTAATGACGATGATGCTTTCATTATTGAGCAGCTACCATCGCTTCTGCCATTATCGACCCAGCCTGTGGTAGGACAGGGGCAGGGGCTTGCCCCCTGGCGACCCCTCTTTAATGGGAACTGAATGTAATCACATTAGCTCAGTTGGGAGTTTTGAAGATTACATTAGCTCATCCAACAAAAGGGAATCTGCCAATAATTTGTGTGATGGATTTGCAATTAGAAGTTAGAGGTCCCTCCCCTCCATCTTCTTTGTGTCTTTCTGGTAAAGAAACAGAAGAAAAAATGATCTTAAGGAAATTAAAATGTCAAGAAGACCTTTTAGGTCGTGTTTTAATAGAATCTTATCCCTTGTCTTTTGGTTTTGTTCCCTAAAGGAAGAATATTTTGGGAACTGTTTTTTGGTTAGTCATTTTACATAATCTTCTAAGGGGGCTCTTGGTTAAAGATATAGGAAAATAATTTTAATGGATATTAAAATTCTTATCAGAACTAGAATTTACAGGAATACAGTTATTTTTATCTAATTTAAATTGCATCATTCTTCCCTTCAACTCCTCCCATGTCACCTCCCCATTCCCTTTCAAATTCATGGCAGGTGCTCATTCTGGGAAAGACTCATTTTTTTTTCCTCCGAGCATTTTTATTTATTTATTTATTATTATTATTTCTAATTGCCTGTGGTTCTTCCTCTGGGTGTAGGGCTCTGTGAAATTTCTCCCATACAGTAGGTATGCCAACTATTGCTGTCATTGTTTATGTTTTTTTAATCATCCATGTGGAGATTTTATAAGTATAACTTCCCTGTCATATATAGAAAATTTTGCTGTATATTTCTTGAGCCTAGGGCTGGAGAGATGGCTCAGCCATTAAAGGCTAGGTTCACAACCAAAAATATTTCTTGAGCCTCTGGCTCTTACAATCTTTCTGGACCCTCTACTGTGATGTTCCTTGAGCCTTATGTATAAATAAGGGTTGCATTACAGATGTTTCATTTGGGCTTGGGTGCTCTATAGTCAGTTGTCTCTGCATTTTGACAAGTTGTGGCTTTCTGTATTGGTCTTCATCTGCTGTGAAAAGAAACTCTTTGATGAAGGGTGAGAACTTTTCTTAGTTGTGGAAAAATACTGTTTTGACTTGAAATCCTTGTAGGAATATTTATTTCTAACTTTTTATAATCTTTTTTTATGAAACTTAATATAATTGGAAATGTATAAAATACTATTAGCACCTCAACGTTAGAGTCCTTCATGTGTGTGAGTGGGGGGCAGACAGGGTAAGTAGGCATGGTAGCATATGGGTAGTTACCAGATAGACATATTCTTTTGTTAAATATTGTACTGTGTTTTTAATGACATATATCAGCAATGTTGTGGGTGCTATTTTATATTAGAGAAATTGAAGCTCATAATCTTTAACCAACTTCCCCACATCACACAACTAATAGAGAGGTGAGTGGGCCTGCTGTCATCCACACTATTCTTAGTTCTGATTATAGAGTAATTCACAAACAACATTTGGAAACCACTCCAGCAATGGCATCAGCAGTTACACAAAGGCCTATTGATTCACTCTTGGGACATAATCCGATTTTAATACAAGAAGTTCTATAGGTAAAGCTGATGGGTAGCCAGACTTACAGGTGTTATGATGGTCAGTACAGACAATCTAGATGGGTTCTAGTTTTGGGAAAACTTGACAGTATAACTACTAAGAATAAAGGAGTGAAGCATGTGGTGGCCTTTGTGATGAACAGTTATTGAATACATGTGTAAATTGTGAGTTCCCAAGGCTTGGGAGCTACTTCTGAATTGATTTATTGGAAGGAATGGAGTTAGTGTCTTCTTTCCCCAGAGAGGAAAAGTAATGAAAGCCTGCAGCACTGGCATTCCAAAGATAAAAAGAGCCCTTCTTCCCAGGCAGGGTGAGTTGCATGGACAGGTTCCGAGGGAGCTTGAGGATGCAGGTGATGAAGGAGTGAGATGCTGGAGGCAGCACTGTGCAGTCATTAATGGGAAGTGGGATAGAGGAGCTGCACCTGATCCCTTCTCTTCCTAAGTGGCAGAGCATACTGAGAGAGGGCTGTGTCTGCTTTGTACATAGTTCCTAAAGTGACCTTGGAAACATTGTGAGTGTCAGAGGCATTCAAGGAGTTGAAAGAGTCTTTTCTATGTTACTGTAGGGGTTTGGACCACCTCTTGTCTCAGAACAGGGAAGAACGGATGAAGAGAGGCTCTTTCAAAATCATGAGAAATATTTGAAGACATCATGTGGAAGATGGAACAGTTACATTGTGCTTCAACCCAAGGGGCACAAATGAAACCAATGGACAGATATTAGAAGCTGTGATTTAATTAAAAATGAGAAAAGAGTTTCTAGTAAGAAATAGTCTGACTAATTTCAGTGTGTAGATAGAAAGGCAGGGCTGAGCTAATTTATTTCATCAAGCATGTAAAGTAGGCTCGAATGCTACCTGTGTTTTAAATTTAAGTGGTTGTCAGCACCTCTTCCAAACATTTTTTATTATTACTGATTTGAGAAAGGGTCTTGGGTAACCCAGTTTGGCTTCTCACTCATCTATAGCTGATAAAGACTCCTGAATCTTCTGACTCTATTTCCTAAGTGCTGGGATGACAGTCACACACCGCTTTCCATTCTAAACAATGTTTGACAGCCAAGAAAATGGATGTTTAGTTCCAGGTAGTAGAAGTAGTAAGGGATGTATGCCTCTTATCTGTTTGGCTTATGGGTGAACAGGGAAAATAAAAAAAAATTTAATTACCCAAAATAGGTGGGGGAATGACAAGCAGATGTTCCATTGCAAAGCACATAGACTGGAAGAGCAATCTATTTGGCTTAAATGGTGAGAGGTCTGGCTGGCTCACAAAGAGTAAGAGTCAGAGGTGGCCATGGTGGGGGGTGGTGGCAAATGAATAGATGCTTACTGCTCTAATAGCTTTCCCTGGTTGCTGTGCTTGAATGGATGAACTGCATTCTTTGAAATTCAGTGGTGTTTAATTTCAGCTAATTTTCACGTGTCATTCTGTGCTTTTAAGCTGACCTTTATGTTGCTTTATTTCTAAAACTGTCATTTACATTCATCTGGATGAATAAAAACTTATTACTTTAGTGGAGAATCTTTTGTGTGAGAAGTCACAAAACCTAGCTCTGCTTAAAAATATAACTTATTTGCCCTTCAAATGATCATGAAAAACTCTAACTCAGTTTTACCACCAGAAAGATGTCTAGATGATATATAGATGCCAAGATCTCACGTTTAAAACTACAGCCTAATACATTTGTATGTCTTCCATCTTGTTACTATGCCACAATTCTGATTATTGCTGCTGGGGTTATCTCCTGAGAAACCCACGGTTAGTCTTTATTTTATAAAGTGACTTTGGACCAGAGTTATAAATCTTGGGTAGAGACAAGCTGTCTGAGCCAATACTGTTTCTGACAGTTTAAAGAATAGAGCTATAACCCAAATGACCTCATAATTTCTTTGAACCCATGCCTTGCTACTACTGTTATTTTTAAACAAATGGTACCTGGTAGAATTTATTACACCTCTTCAACACCTGCATCTATTATCATTTCCCTACCACTTGTCATCCTTTCAAATCATTTTTTTTTAAATTGTGGTCAAATGTAGCTAACAGAATGTTCATCATTTTAATCATTTCTAAATGTACATTGTTTTGGAGCCATCAACACTCTCCATACACAGAACATTTTCACAAGTCCCAACAAAAACTCTGAACATACTGAAAATGCATCCTTTCCCCTCTGCTTCTAGCCATGGGTAACTGTCACTGAGTTTCTGTCTCTTTACATTTGCAGGGTGGGGAGGAGGTGGGGTAGCAGGAGGACAGGAGGGAGAGGGAAATGGGATTGATATGTAAAATAAGATTGTTTAAAAAAAAAAAAAACCACCAGGTGGTGGTGGTGGTGGTGGTGGTGCACGCCTTTAATCCCAGCTCTCAGAAGGCAGAGGCAAGAAGATCTCTGTGAGTTCAAGGCCAGCCTATCTCAAAGTGAGTTCCAGGACAGGCTCTGAAGTCACACAGAGAAATCCAGTCACAAAAAAGCAAACATAAAATAAAATAATATAAAAATAATAAAAATTCATTAACTCTTAGTACTTCAAGTTAGTGGAATCATGTCCACTTTCCTTCATCCAGCAGGTATCAATGTATGCTTATGCTGTGGATTGTGGCACATGTCATTTTTTTTTTTTCATTTTTTTAGGTGTTTTCATGATGTGTGTATATGAGTGAGGGTGTATGATATAGGTATGTGCATTTACGTATGTCTGTGAGTGTCGGCATATGGTGTATGTCTTCCAACAGATGTATGTATGTCTATGAGCGTGGGTGTATGTGTGGATAACCAGATGCTGGTCCTTGTCTCCTATTTTGTTTGCAGCAAAGTGTGTCCTTTCTGTTGTTCAATACTGCATATGCCATGCTGGTTCACCCACGTACTTTCAGGTCTTCTCCAGTCTCTATCTATAGTGCACAGCTTTATGTGGGCTCTTGGATTTTCACTCAGGTCCTCAAACTGAAACAGTGTTTACCCACTGACCCATCCCTACAGCCCTCTTTACTTTTTAAATGTAGGTAATTTTCTATTACATATGTATATTTATTCATATTCATTTATTGATTGACATCTGGGTTGTTTCTGGATTGTTCCTATTGTTTAGCTGCTCTTAATTATGCTGACATGAACATTGATCGATGTAGAAATATGTGTGCATGGTCCTGGTTTCAGTTCTTTTGGATTTATCTTGAGAGCAAAATTGTTCAGTCATATGGTGGTGCTATGTTTAGATAGTTTGAGAAACTACCAAAAGTATTTCCACAGTGGCTGAATCATTGCACATTTCCCTAGAAATGCATGAGAGTTCCAAGTTCTCCATATTCTTGACACCGCTCATTTTTATTTTTATAAAATGATTGTTGTAGCAGCCATCTTGGGTGTGAAGTGCTCCCTTACTGTAGTAGATTTGCATTTCCCTGACAGCCTGATGCTGGGCATCTTTCCATGTGCTTATTGTCCATTTGTACTTCTTTGTAGACATCTAGATGAAATACAATTTATGGGATACAAACTGCCTTTTGTCATAGGCTTTGGGCTCCACTGATGATGCTTAGTTTTGATTTGGATAGAAGGCTTAATTTTTGAGTTTGTGAGTTGGTTATAAGCCTGGACCTTCATTGCTTATTAAATATATTGTATATAACCATTTTTGTCCCATTTTTCTCCTTTTCGCTCTCCTGATACTGTCCAATTTATCCTTTTTTTGTTGCCTTTGTGTTTGGTGTAATATCCATCAAAATCAAAGGCCATGAAGATTTTTCTCTATCTATTCTTCTAAGTGTTTGCTCTTTATGCTTTTGTGTGATGGAGACCGTTAGTTTCATGTAAAGTTTTACAAGCAATGAGGTCAGGGTCTAATTTTATTCTTTTGTGTGTTAAAAAGACTCTGCTTTCCCATTACAGCCTTGGCATCTCTGTTGGGGATGAGTTGTTCCTGGGACTGCCTTTCTATTTCCATAGTCAACACGACTGTGTCTTTACCAGTGCCACATTGTTTTAATGACAATAGTTTTGTAATTAGTTTCCAATCACGATCTGAAAATTCTCCCCCTTTATCTTTTAGCTTCATGGTGTTCTTTCCATTCAGACTAAGTTTCTACCATGGCTTCCCTCTGTTGATAATGGACTATAACATGCAAGCCAAACAAACTGTTTTCTCTCTCAAGTGTGGGTCACGGTGTCCATCATAGCAACAACAAAACAAAGAAAAATGTAAATCTTTTACCTCCATTCCTTGGTCTGCTGTTAAAGAATTCTCTTTGATATTTTCCAGTTCCAGAGTTTCTGTTTGCTTCTCTCTTACATGTTTATTAATTACATGAATGTCTTCATTCACTACTTATCTAGTTACATTAGGTTGACTAAATGTCTCTGGTTTGTTTCTTTGTTAGCTTTTTAAAAGGATAATGTATGAAAAAGGCATTACAGCAATTTGTAGGTTCTTTGGAGCATGGCTAGTTTCCTTTTGTGACATCATGCTTATTTAATTCTTCATTATCAGTTTCTTTGTGCTACTGGTGGCTGTGCATTTGAGGATGCAAAACATCCCCAGATCTCATAAATTAGTTTTGGCAGGTGTCTTAGGGTTTCTATTGCTGTGAAGAGGCACCATGACCACAGCAACTCTTACAAAGGAAAAACATTTAATTGGGGTGGCTTACATTTTCAGAGTTTTAGTCCATTATTATCATGATGCAATATGCTTGTGTGGAGGCAGATATTGTGCTAGAGAAGGAGCTGAGAGTCTTACATCTTGACCCACAGGTGACAGGACGTTCTCTGAGTGTCATATGGAGTGAAGCTTGAGCAAAGGAGACCTCAAAACCAACCTGCACAGTGACATACTTCCCCCAACAAGGTCACATCTTGTTGGGTAAGTGAGTTTGAACTGTGTCTGTGACTGCTGGGTCCATGGTTTATTAGCTTGTTACCAGAGGCTTCACTGTGAGACTGCTTCCTGGTCTCTAAGTGGGCTGGATCACTCAAGTTCATAGACCTACAGCACAATGATTTGTGGGCCCCATATTGGGGTGATAGTCTATTTCCACATTCATAGATAGTGGGCTTGCTGCTAGGCTCAAATCTACATGTGGTTTCTCTTGGTTCCCAGAGATAGATCCTGCTGAATCACTGTGTGGGTCCCTGTAGAGAGGTACTGGTCCTGGACTGTGGCTTTGATGGGCTGGAGCTGAGTCATGGCTCTTGAAAGAGCTACAGCTAAAACTGAGCCCTGTCTGGCTTTCCCTGGAGATATGGGCTGATGTGTCTTCTGGTGGACCTTGGGAAGGTACATCATGACAAGTCTTGGGGTTGATTTATAAGGATGTTTTGGGAGCCATGGGAAGATTGAAGTTCTGTCTAGAGGGCCTTTCTTGCAGGCATGTCTCCATCTGGGTCCCTGTGCATGCAAGATTGCTCGAGACTGACTAGAACTAAGCTTTGGGGCATTTTAAGATCTGATGTGGGACTAATGTCCATGGGCATACCTGAGAGACTTAGGCGTGCATGTCAATGATGACTTGCTTCTTTCTTCTAAGGGCAGTATTGATCTCAAATCATCTCAGAAAGGAGCTAATTAGAGTTATTTTGGGCTACACAGAAAGGATGAGTCAACTGAGAGCCTAGTGTACATCTTTCCTTCTTCATCAGTCATTCTTAACCTGTGGATTGTGACCCCTTTCAGTTCTAATGGTCCTTTTACACGGGTCACCTAAGATCCTTGGAAAAAGACAGATATTTACATTATAATTCATATCAGTAGCAAAATTCTAGTTATGAAGTAGCCACGAAAATAACTTTATGGTTGGGGATCACAACATGAAGAATTGTATTAAAGGGCACAACATTAGGAAGGTTAAGAACCACTGTTCTAGGTCCTGTGACTGGTAATATGGTTAGTAGGACAATCAAGACTATATTCATGTGTACAAGAGAAGGGCCATTTCTGGACTTGAAACTAGAACCACATTTGGAATGCTTGTCCTTTTCTAAAGCCTGTCTTGGGCTCCATGGGGTTTTTACAACCCAATCCCAATCATCTATTTTACTGATGATTTAAAATTCATATAGTCAAGCATATTAAAAATTTATTCAAGGGGTTGGGTGTATGGCTTGCTTGGCTTTCTTTTTTTTTCTGACCCACCTGGTTTCTAAAATGAACGTTCCATATTATCATATTTTCAAATTATCATTTTTATATTTTGAGTTTGTTTTTATATAAAATACATGGTAAATAATATAATTCTTTTATTTGATGGCTATAGTAGCCAATTATGCAGTAGCCTTTCCATTCCATTAAAATGTTCCATTGTCATATTTGAAATTTATATTCATATATTTGTATGCATACAGAGTCTTGTGTACATTTTCTTCTCTTGATGATTGATTTGCTTGTCTATATTTATATGGTGCTCTAATGTAGTTTTACCTTATGTTTTGATATTTTCTGGGGAGGGGGTGGTCTTTAAAACTTCCATTGATTATTCTTACAGAATCAATTCCAAGGGTGAATTTTATATCAGCTTATTATGCCCAGTGTAATCCGCTTTTAATGATTTTACATATAAATTTGGAGAAGCATCCAGACTTTGCTTTTAGGGGGTAGTAAGAGCAGAGATCAAGGAAGCTTAAGTAGGCTCTGGTGAGATGCTTCTTAGTCTTAAAGACAAGATCATAGGACCTCTGGGTACAAGAATTTCAAAGGCACTCCAAAGGAACAGGCTTTGTGGCAGATACTGAAGTGAGCGTTCCCTACCCACATATTTGCCAGTGTCCAGGAATGATGTTTGACAAAACTGCCTGCAGGAAGAGTATCTAGTGAGTCCTCTTCACAGCCATTTCTGCAAAGCTGATACTTCCATTTATTTAAGTTAATATCCCCCAGGTAGCTCAAACAGAACATAAGAGATTCAGAGGAACAGAAGCAAAAATGGTGATGTGTGTGTGGGAGAGGAAGTATTGAAATAGGAACAGTAACAGATAATATATGTTTCTATTACATGTGAAGGTCTTAAGTGAAGAAAACCATTGAAGGGAATTAGGGTTTATTCAGTAGAAGGAAAGACACTGGATTAGTGGACTTGGCCTTTCTCTGTGGACCCAGGATGACCAGGCATCAGGTGCCAACTCTGAATCATGGCTCAATACCCTGCTTAGCATCATGAGTAATATTTCCACAGATGCAGGAGTGTGGGAAGTACTCCCCACAAAGCTCAAGCATTGCATTTTCGGACTCCCAAGCTGTGCATTTATTCAGCCTTTTCTTCTGAGTTTTTTCCTGTTGTGTTTGTTTTTTTTTCCTTTCCTAGCATCCATAAAAGTTAAATGGAAAGAAAGAAATGTTTGGAGCAGTTTCCCACAGCAGTAGCATGCAGGGCCACAGCGCTCTTGCTGAGCCTCATTGCTGCTGGAGCTATTTATAGATCAGATCTGAAAATTACCTTAGAGACAGGGTTGGGAAGGAGTCCACCTTTGCTGCAGTGGATGTTCCCAGCCAGCTTGGGACCCTGCCCCTGCTTCCTCCAACCTTGAAACTCTCAAGTGATCCTAGGTTAGAAATTATTTTTCCTACCTTCACCATATTTCATGGTTGGAGAAATTTCATGAATATTTACTGCTCTAATCATGTGCTATATTTTGTTTTGATGGTAATGTGCTCTATTGAAGAGGGGATATTTCATTTTGATAGTCAGTCTTTGTACCGCAATGGCTAAGGTCTATGGTGAAGTTCTCAGGCTTGGAGAATTATACATCCATTCTATTTTACATTTCTGGGGATTGGTCATAATCCTAACATTTTCCTTTAAGTATTTTCTCCTCTCTTTAAGTTTGTTCTTTTTTTCCCCTTCCCTCCAGCTTAACCATCTGTCTCTCTCCTTTTGCTTCTGTAGAACCATGGACTCACTACCTGGTAGGGGAGGGTAGCACATGTCATCAAAACATTCGGTTTTCAGAAAGTACAGGATGACTTTTGCAAAGTGTTCTATATCTTCTTACCATCTGGGCATGTAAGCTCACCTAGTTAGAGCTCAGCTAACAAGGCCAAGGTCATGGATTCAGACCCAGCATGACCCAGGTTACTTTGTCCAGGGAAGAAATCTATACCGCCATCTCCTGCAATTGCTTGTATTGGTGGGTCATCTTGAAAGGCTGCTGGTACAGTAGGTCCTGGAGAGATTTGAGTTTGAGCCAGCCCTCAACGTTATTAGAGTAAATACCAAAGCATATGTTATAGGTTGCATAGTCAGCAGGGCTCTTACTCTAATGCCTTTTTTTCATATTAAGCTTTAGATTAAGTATGTCATAAGAAAGCATCGTTTTCACACTCATATGGCAGCACAGAAGAAAATCTGAACCCAAAGTTTGGTTCAATGTTTCCTACCTTTATTCTGCCTCTTTATTCATTTCCCTTAGTTATCATCTAGAAAGTAATCCTTGATCAAGTTACACATTTTACTGAAAGGAATAAAGGGACCAAGATAAGTAAACATGGTGAGACGAGCTGCTATGTGTAACTGGGACAAGAGCTGCAGCTGGTAAGTTCAATGTTTGTGAGCATCTTCTCCCTTTGGCCTTGCAGCAACTGATAAGGCATTCCCAGGATGGTTAAATGATTTCTGTTTCTTTCATCTCACTTCTTTGGAGCCCGTATGCTTTTGGTTTGGACAGTAATTATTACTTTCTTCAACTAGAAAAATTATGTATAGAGGTTGAGTAGCTTGCAAACGGATTTCACAGTCTATGAAGTTTCTGGACTCTGAGCAAGGACTTTCCATATTAACACACTGTGTTCTGTATGCTGTCTTATTTATATCAACAGAATATTTCACCAGAAATATATATTGTCAATATTATGTTTTCCTGTTTTCTGTTCTGCTGGCTTATGGATGTGAGATTTCACATGATTTCTCTGGCTGCATTTGTGTATGCAGCCAGATTTATAACATTTGGATGTGGCTTTGCAAAAAGATATGAGAGAGGGTTTAAAACAAAAAACAGAAACAAAACAAAACAAAAACACAAAGAACAAAACAAAACAAAACAAAACAAAAACAAAGACCACCTGGGGCTGTTTTAGGAAGTATATCTGACATAGCAGTAGAGATAAAGCTTTTGACATTAGAGATCTGTTTTCAAATCCTGACTTGGCCGTGTTCACTTCTCAAGTGACTATGCCTGGTACAATGAGGAAATAACCTTGGCAACAATCTCCCTGAAACTCATTTGCCAAAATTCTGTTCTTTCCTGCTCATAGCTGGAACTCAAAGGTGAGGAAATGATTAAAGGAACTGCATGCAGCTCTGGGTCACAGGAGTCAAGAGAGCAAGATATTCTTCTCTTTCCCCCAAGACCATCATAACTTTGATTATGTGACATTCTCACTCCAATTAAAGACACATCTCACATCCAAAGGGTCTCATTTATATTTTGCAAGCCCTGTCATCTTATCTAACTTTTTTTTTTTTACAATATTACATAATGCACTGTCTCTGATGCAATTTCATGCCTCCTGCTGACTGTTCAAAATTACAAAACAGAAGGTCAGACTTCATCAGCGGACAGCTAGCAAGATGCACAGGCAGCAACACAAACAGCAGATAATTAGTATTTAACGTGAGCCAACACCATGAGAAATATAAAAGAAAAAAGCCAATGAGGTGTTCCCTCAATTCTGTGACCGAATCTGCCATTCTTATTAAAGGTGGTAGCAGATTTACACTGGTAATTAGAAACATTTTATACACGTGGAACAGTATGAAACATAAAAAGCAGTAACAAGGCAAATGGGTAAACCATTCAGACCAAGTAGAAACTTTGGTCTTTCCCTGTAGTCAGAGAAGACTACCACCAGATGTGATGTTTACCCGAGAAAAGTGGCCATCCCTTCGTGCTTGACTCCACAGGTTTATCTGCCTCAGAATTTGCTTCTTATTGTTTTCATTCTTTTGGGCCCATTTTTGAGATGCACACAGTGCATGGATGCTGTGGAATAATCCTTCTGTATACTGTGAAGATGGTTGCGCTCATTGTTAATAAAAAGTTGATTGGCCGATGGCTAGGCAGGATTTTCCGGGCAGAGAGAATGCTGGGAAGAAGAAGAAGGGTGGAGTCCGAGGAGACGCCTTGAGCTGCAGAGCAAGCAGGATGGCAACTACATAGATGAGGTAAATGAGCCCAGTGTAGCACCTAGATCAATAGAAATGGGTTAAATTAAGTTATAAGAGCTAGCTAAAAACAAACCTAAGCTATAATTAATATTAAGTCTCTGTGTGGTTATTTGGGGAGTGGCTGGCTGTACAGAGCTGATCTGTGGTCTAGACAGACAACTCTGTCTACACATGGCAGATTATTTCATTTGTGATTCTCTCAGTTACAATTGTATACTATTCCATGGTGCTAGCTGCATTTATACTTTACATATATATATATTTTTTATTGTCAAGCAGCTTAATCTTGTATCCAGAGATTCTAGCTTATGCCTTTTGGGTGATTTCCAGCTTGGATGTTTTGAATTATTTGAATGTGAATAAAGTTGGGTATAGCTCTGGATTGTAATCCAGAGGTGCTTCAGAGTATATGCTTAGGGGTAGAAAGTTCTACCACAAGGTTCACATGCCTTAAGCACTATTGGAAGGTGCCAAGCCACTTCCAAAGCATTTGTAGTGATTTCTCTTCCCCACTGACACTCCAGTTTCTCCATTTTCTCAAAAGAACTTCAATTGTCAGATACTCTCATTCTTACCAGTCTAGCGAGGCATGGCTTTTCATGGAGACCTTCCTTTCCACTACTTTGCTTACCTAGAATGCTGATTCTGTTTCTATTTTAGTTGCCAGCAGGAATTACTGTTTGGGAAAAGCTGTTCATAAGTTGCCATTTCTTCTCATTGTTATTTTGCAGATCATGTGAGGTGCTTGGAATGGTTACTTGAAGACAAGCATATTTTCATGGGAAAAGTGAAGGGAAGGGACTATCAGGGCACCGAAGAGTTCAGTGCAAAGGTGCCAATCCAGGAGCCTTGTGCAATTCCATACTACAGGCTTAGGGATTCTACTCTACATGTGATACAGTAAGAGGGAACTTAGTAACGGACGAATCTTAGGATAGTGGGGAGGAAGCCTTGTTCACCTCATGGAAATACTGGACTGAGACCCAAAATAACATGTTGTCTTTCATCTCCTTAAAAATTTTGTTTTATTTGTTTTGATTACTTTCAGTAATGGCCTGTTGGAAGAGTGTGTGCTTCCCTTGCCTCTAGCTAGGAGCTCTGCAAGGGTGGGGGAGGACTTTCTAGAGGTCATCACTCACATTGATAGAAGTGATGGACCCTGCAGACAGTGGCTACTTCACATAGGGAGGTGGAGAGGAATGTGGGTAGTGTACAGATGATGCACTCTGAAGGCCGTTCGTGTTCATTTGTCCAAATCTAAGAGTGAGTGACTATATGCAACAGTCCTTAAGGACAGTGTCATCATGGATTCCACAGGGTTCCCTGAGTTCTACCTAATGTTTGGCTAGGGGGTCTTTGAATCTGCTCCCATCAGTTGCTGGATTAAGATTCTCTGATGATGATTTGGGTAGGCACCAATCTATAAATATAACAGAATATCATTGGGAATCATTGATTTTTTTCCCAGTTATGTTTGGTTCTATCCTAAGTCTCTGAGCTATCCAGACTCTGGTTCTTGGCTATCTGGTCAGTGTCAGGCCTGGTTACCTCTTGTGGCATGACCCTCAAGTTGGACCAGTTATTTGTTGTTCACTCCCACAAGTTCTGGGCTACTGTTACTATAGGACAACTTGAAGGTGGGACAAATTATAGGTTAAAGCTTTTGTGGCTGGGTTGATGTCCCAGTCCTACCATTGGAAGCTTTGCTTGGTTATGAAAGGTGGCCCATTCAGCTTCCATATTCACCATTACAAGGAATTTGGATAAGTTCACCCTCGTATATTTCATGGAGTTTCTACTGTACTAGGTTTCCACATTGCCTCCTAAATGCCTCCCTCCCACCCCCGTCCAGTTCCAGCAGTCTCTCCCAGTAAAGCTAGATTAACTTTTAATTTCACTTTACATATGGTATGAGAAATGTTAAGCAGAACGTATCCCATTCTTCTGCCTGTCCTTAGGTAACATTGGTACCATTTCCCCATTTACAGTTCTTAAATCATCTTTAACATTTCTTTAGTGCATGACCATTGATGGATGTTTTTCAGATTTTGTTTGGCTGAAATAGTGTCTGCTTGTCTTCTTCTCTTGATCTTTCCTAGCAAAAAACTATAACACACAATTTAGAATTTTAGTCACTTAAACTTGTTTACTTAACCATTAACCTATAGAAAAGCATTTTTGAAATTTGCATACAGGTTTTTACATAAATGCAAATTTTCATGGAGCACAAGGTAGGTATATATTTACCTGTTTTACATGAACCAACCACCAAGTTATTTCCCCTGAAGTGGCTATGCTGTTTTACATTCATGTAGGAATGTGTGGGGATTTGTATGTGGATTCTTGCATTAGCACCATGTGGCCTTGATCTGCATTTTCCTAATGACAAATGGATTGAACAGCAGTTCCTGCTCTCGTTTCCATATGCATACCTCATCAGTGCAATATCTACACTCAGTTTTCATTTCCTAATTGGAAATACATCCTAGATACAGACCTCTTGTAAGAAATGTGACTTGGAATGTATTTTAGAAGTGTGTAGCTTGAATTCCACCAGTTTTATAAGTTTGTGTTTTAGCGAAAAGATAATTTGGATGAAGTTCATTTTAATTGGTTTTCTTTTAGGGGTCATTCTCCTGGTATCATGTGTAAGCATCAGCTGTAGGTCTCAATGATTTTCTGTTATGTTTTCTTCTAAACATCTTGTAGTTTTGTGTTTTATATTTAAATTTAGGATTCATTCTGGGTTTTTATATGAAGTTTGTGGTTTTGATTGATGTTAATTATCTTTGTTTATGAATATTCAACTATCCCAGCACCATTTATTGACAGTACAGCCTTTCTCCATTGAGTTACTATTTTCTACTTATCAAAACTATCTCAGTTATAACTGTATGTCCTGTGTCTGGATTCTCTATTTTTTTCTGCTTTTCTTTTGTCTCTTCCTTTATAAGCGCCACAAAATCATGATTGCTGGGCTGTATAATAAAACAAAAAATGGAGTAGAATTATTTTCACTTCATTCTTTTCCAAAGTTGTTTTGGGTATTCTAATTCTTTTTGTCTTTCTGTATAATTTGGGACAATCTGTGTATAACTATACACACATATTTCTAGGATTATAGGAGTATAATAGTTATCTCACTATACATTCTTTTTGTTAGGTTTGTGTCATCTTTAGTAATTTTCTATGGATTTATTTTTTCTAGCAATGGATTATAGTTTTACCTGATCATTAAAGATATTTTATTTATTTATTTGTGTGTGTGTGTGTGTGTGTATGTGTGTGTGTGTGTATGTGTGTGTGTGTGTATGTGTGTGTATGTGTATGTATATGTATGTGTGTTTGTGTATGTATGTATGTATGTGTGTGTATGTGTGAATTTATGTGTTTTGTGTGTGTGTGTGTGTGTGTGTGTGTGTGTGTGTGTGAGTGGAGTTCAAAAGAGGACCTTGGATCCTCTGGAGATGGAGTTGCAGGCAGTTGTGAGCTGGACAGATTGTGCAGGGTTAAGAGCCTGTCTTATTGTTCCAGAGGATCTCAGTTCAGTTCTCAGCACACACATACTGTGTACTTCACAAACAACTACCTCCAATTTCAGCTTGGATGTCCTTTTCTGGCTTCTATGGGCATATATACATATGGTGCTTGTATGTGCACATACACATAAATGAATAAGTAAATAAACAAATATTTTAAAATGGCTTTGATTAAGTTCAGATATATAAGATCTTCTTGTACTTCAAGAAAGAATGTTCTAGGGGGCTGTCTATGAAGCTTGTGGGCTCTGTTGGTGATTATGCCAACAGTGGGTGGGTAGTAAGTAACAGAACCATTTTGAGGAACTCATGACTTTTAAGAAGGCTCAAAGATGTAGAAACAGTAAGAAAAACTTATAGCTACGTAGATCAGGACCCCCAATACCAAAAGACCAACAGAGATGACTTAGTAGACAGTGGAAAGAGCAGACTATAAGTCATTAATGATTTTATCCTTCATAATTGTGACAGAAAGCCAAGAATAATACAAGAACATTGTCAGAATGGTCCTTTAAGATCACATTGCCAGTCTTTGAGATTATGGATGGTGTTATTAAGTTTCTAAAGTACAAAGATCCCAGGAGTAGAGAGATGACAACACACAGCTTATAACATTAATGGAGGTGCTAAGTCATTGAAGCCTACCTTTCCTCTGGACACCACTGCTGGGATTGAAGAAAGCAATAGTTAGACTACATGGATTGTCAGTTAGTGTGAATTTCAATGTTGAAAAAAAAGAGGAGAGGAAAACTCACTGTTGAGGTGGCATTGGAGGCAATACAAGTCAGTGAGGTTCAGTTGAGGCTCTGGTAAGAGCAAGGATCATGGTACTTCAAGAGCATAGGTGTCCTTTGGAGGACCAGAGAGAAGAGCAAGGTGTCTGGAATCCAGTAAGAGACAAGGTAGAATATGAGGCGGGACAAGTAGAAGCTATCAGATAGGGCCAAGTAAGCTGGTCAAGTAGCAAGCTCCTGTGAGCTTTTGAGGAGATAAATGTCACAAGTTATGTTATCTATCACATTTTGTTTAATCTAAGATCTTTGAAAATTTATGTCCTATCATATTATGTAGCATGAAATGGACCCATTCCAACCAAACAAAAATAATACACAATTATAAAGCATTCAAAACATTACCATTCAACCTATGAACTTTTTCTTCTTTTATTATTTATAATTGTTCTAATTTTGGAAATGTTAGACTATGGAAGAAATGAACAAACAAACAAACCTCAATAACCATGCTTAGGCAGCATGCAATGTGTTCCATTTTCTAAAGAGCATCAGTCTTCTTAACTAAGCGCAGACTAGATAGATGGTGATTCCATTAAAATCAGCAAGCGATGGTTTTGCTTAGACCAGATAAGTGTGTGAAAAGTTACCAGACTTGTTATATAATCTTGGTAAGAGGAAAAGAACTCTAGAGTCTTTTGACATTGAGAACAGTAGGTGTCATTTACCAAGACTGAGAAAGGAATAAGAATAGATTAAGTTCAAGGCAGCCAGCTCTGATTTAGAAATATGAAGTTAAGACTCTGTTTAGGAAAATATTGGATGGCAGACACATATGCACACACATGTGTGTGAACACCTCCTACCTATACAATAAGTTTTCATTATTTGTGGACTCTGTGTTTGTCAACTGGACTTTTCACTAAGATGTATTTACACCCCCAATTGTTCATGCTCTCAGTACATTCACAGTCATTCACAGATAATAGTAAGAATGGCAAAAATTCCAAGATGCCTTCTTCCCAGATTATCAGCCTTGATTCAGTAGAATAGCCTCTTGTTTGTTCTGGCTTTTAAACCATAAATAGCTGTCCTTCCAGATTGTATCAGTGCTATGTCTTAGTGTGTTATGTTCCTGTCAGCAATTTTGCTATTTAAAATCTTCTCCAAGTGACCTACCACAGAATTCTGTAGTGTCCTTTAGTGAGATAAGGCCATCCTGGTCCTGATAAGAACATGTGCAGTAGGTAGACTTCATTCAGACAAGCAATGTAGTGTTGTGTGATGGGAGATGTCATTCTGTATATGTTTCTCATACTGGTTAATAAATAAAGCACTGTTGGCCAATAGGAAAGGAAGATAGGAGGGACTAGGAGACAAGGAGGAAGAGGAAGTAGTAAGGAGTCAGCTTGGAGATGGGGAGACCAGACTCCTGCCTCACTCCCTGGTAAGGAGACCACGTGGAAATACATAGAAATGGGTTAATACTTAAGACAGAGCTAGCCTATAAGAAACAAATAATGGGCCAATAGCATTATATCAAATACAGAGTCTCTGTGCATTATTTGGGGCTGGCGTGGCGGCGGGACAAGACCAGCGGCAGGCAGAAAAACCGTACTCGTTACAGTTGTGAACCATGCATGTAATATTAATGAGTTCACAATGTGTGTTAAATAAGGTGTCTTTAAAAATAAACAAAGTTATATGTTGATCAGTAAATCAAAGTGTTACTACCAGAGGCTCATAGGAACCTCATTCTGCATGTCCCCCAAGGATAGTAACTCAGTGTTTGCTAATCCTGAAGTTGTAGCAACTTTATACAACATAATTTCAAGAACTGGAGAATCTCGGTGGAGCCTCAGTGTTTATATAGTCTGGAGTTCTGGAGTTTAGGATAATATTCAGAATACACTGATGGTAACCAGCATAACTCCACATTTAAAAATCCTATTCTCTCATAATATTTACTTGGATTTGAAAGACACAAAGAGATACTCACAGAACTTCAGAGTAAACACTTAGAAATACATTAATATTTGACACACAGTATTATGTCTGTTAAATGTGATAATTTAAAAATTGGCATTGTATAGGCTGAGGAGAATGGCTCAATGGGTAAGAGTACTAGCTGTGCAAGCATGAAGACCTGGATTCAAATTTTCATCACTAATGTGGAATGCTGGGTGTGTTTGCATGCTCCCATAACCTCAGCACTGTGAGGGGAAGAGACTGGAGAATTGCTGTGGCTTGCTGATCACCAGCTAGCTCCAGGTTCAGTGAGAGGTCCTGTTGCAAGGGAATAAGATGGAGAGTGATAGATCAGGACACTGAACATCATCCTCTGGTCTAGGTATAGAACTCACTCCATCCCCAAGAGATACTGAATACTTATCATTGCTTTTTTAAGTATTTTCAGTAACTACACATGTATGATAAATTAGCAGAAAACAACCCTCCAGCAATAAGGTTTGAGAGGTACTGTTCTGCAGGATGAGCTCCACTCAGCTCTCCCCATCCCTCTTACTAAATGTCAAGTATTTCTGAGCCAGATGTTCCCATGAGAAGTTTCCAAAGAGTTCAAATTTCCAGCCTCTTATCTGACTCTTCTCTTCTGATATGCAAAGAGCTGAGAAATTGCCCCTTATCCTTACAAAGGCATAGGACTGAGCAAATGGAAGACTCAACAACTCTTGCACATCTCAGAAGACAGGTCACAGGGCAAACTATTGCCTATCAAGTTGGAGAGGCAGGAGAATATGGACAGTCACTTTAATGCAGCAGGATTTGTAAGAATCAATAGTATGTAGGGAAATCTTTACTAATTGGAGAGTTGCTCAAGGGTCAGAGCAGCCAATTTAAGAAAAACCTGTGAAGAAAGCTAACAACACTAAAATTCCCACATGCTTTGGGGAGTTTTACCTGTAGATGTCCACAAGTCCTCTTACTGGAGAAGATACCTCACAACCTTCTGACAGGGAAGAGGGGTGAAGGGAAGCTTTTTGATACATGCCATGCTACAGCACACCACTTAACAGGGTATACCTAAAGGAGAAACTGCTTTAATAGAATCTAACCTTCTGGGTTTTGACTAGAGCCTCATATATGTGAAGGAGGGATATACCTAATTTCCTATAGGTACCCTGTCCCAACTAAGAATAGGCTGAGAAGCTTTGAAGTTTACAGTACCAGCTCACCAAAAAGCTAAGACCAGATCACAGGACTTTGGAACACCCTGCCTCACTCCAAATTATACCATAAAAGCCTATTGTATTGCCCATAATTCTGCTTACTCAGTACATCATATTTACAAACTAAGAAAGAACACTAAAGAAACAGTAACAACAAACTGGATTTGGCAGAACTGCTGTAAATACCACAATGTCTTTCCTGTTAGACATCTATTAAAAATCATGCCTCTAAATAAATTTTCCCCTAAACTGATCTGTCAGATGTTTTGATCACAGTATGCAATATATTCAATATATTTACCTTCACTGATTTATTTGTATCTCACAGATGAAGATGACGTTGGAACATTGTTCATATTCTTTGTCTTGCAGAAGGTTGTGCAGGATTTCTTGTAGATGGAATTGAATATTTGCCTGATGACATGCCAGAGTTTGAACAAAGTTTCAGAGGTGACTCATAAATTTGTATTCCCCAGGCTGTGGGAAAACAAAGTCAAGAGAAAGTATGTTCTATTCTAGTCTAATCATCATCTTTGGACAAATGTGTCTCAGTGGATCCTGGTCAGTTGTTTTAAGGAGTTGTGAGGATTTAAAATATATTAAAATCTGCTTATTGAATAAAAACACATGTCAGTGCCATTATCTTGTTAATAGTGGCTTCTTTACAACAGTTAGGATCCAGTGTCCCTGTCAGAAGAATTGTTAAATTAGATTCACTCAGTATGGCATGGACTCTTTAAATTGCAAAAGGTGGACATAGCCATGTTTTGGGAAGGTGGGCTGTTGGAGAATAAACACTCAGAAAGCCCCTTTATTCTTCCCACTAGGGTTGCTTCGAAGGAACAAAGATGGCAGAGAAACACAGGTGCAGAAGAAAATTGGCATATTGGATGAAGTAAGAGGGGTTGCAAGTCTTTGCCTTAAGAATGAAAGGAGACCATGAGTCTGTTGGGTTCCAAGTGGATGGTATCCACAGGGGAGAGCAAATTTCTTACAGAAAATGTTAGAAAGTCATAGGGAGAGAGACTCAAAGTATGGGTTTGTTGGTTTAAAATAGAATGTGGGAGAAACAAATTAACTTCTATTTTTTAGGATGTGTAGTTATGTGGGTGTAAGGGTGGTTGTGGGTCATTAAACTGGAAAGGGAACCATGAGAGGGATAAAAGGAGGTTTTAAGGGAGAGGGAGAGCAATAGAACATACATGAGAGAAAAATGACAACAAGGGAATGAGATAGGGATAGAGAGAGAGAGAGGAAGAGAGAGAGAGAGAGATTGACTCTGAGTAACAGCTTTCTAAGCAGAAGTGAGTCAGTGAGCAGTTCTATGCAGTTCTATGTGTAGCTTTGACATTCAGTAGAACTTCCAGGATCTCTCTTGAATTTTTCTTCCAGAATACTCACCCTCTTGCTGTGATGGATTTCTTCCTAGACACTGCACTACTGTCTTCTGAAGCAACAGGCATAAAACTAGCTGGCTGTAAGGTTATCTTGGGTGGATACTTGGCTGACACTAGACAGAGGAAACCTCATTACAACACTCCCATTTCACAGAGGAGAAGCTGGGAAGATTCAGTATCTACCCATCAGTACTGACCCCAGCATCAGTTTTCTCTGTTTCCCTCCTGCTGCTAGGTCATGGATCAAAGTAAAACCCAAGGAAGTTGACGTCATCTCACCTCCAGACACACACAGGAGAATGCCAGCATGAGCTCAAAGAAGGAAGAGAAGAAGGGCAGGTTCTAGGGCAGGCTAGACATAGCCTCATTGAAAGACATCATGTGGATGCTTATATTTAAAAGAATAATGTTATCAGAATCTTCCTCGGGAGACATACACCAATGTCTGTTCACCACAGGTAGACCACTAATAGCTACTCCTTAGGGTGTGACTTCAGTGTATAATTGTGATCCCTTATAAGGAAGAGGAGGGGCTCACTTGCTCTCCCTTCCTTCTCCCTTCCCTCCCTCCCTCCTTCCCTCCATCCTCTGTCTCTGTCGTTGTGGTTGGAGCATCCTGCAGGAGATGCTGTGTCTCCAGTAGGAGAAGACTGTGCCTGTTATTTATCACCATTGTGTGAGTACTTCCCAAATAAGGTGGCCATTACCTCAAATCTATTGGCAGAACAGTGATGCTTGCCTGTGGAACATCTCTAAGACTCAGAAAGGGTCACAGGATTAGAGGCTGGAAGCTGGAGAGTGACTTAGCAAAGGGAGAGCCCCCTTGTGGGAAATTGCAGGCTGGGTGAACTCCTGTGAAGATACTATAATGCAGATTCTAGAACAACCTAGAAACCAAAGCAGGAGCCTAAAAAGAAAAATGTTGCATTTGAAAAAAAAAAAGTGATAAACTCATAAAAACTAAAGAGCTAAAAAATGATGAAATGAAACAAAAGCAAGTGCAACTCCCAGAGTGTCAGATTTAAGCAGCAGCAGGATTAAGGAATGGCTTAACTTTGTGCTGTGAAGCTATGAATCTCTTTCCTCCCAACACCCATGCTGCAAGGAAAGCAAGAAAGATGCACTGGCAAGCCCAAGCAAGGAAAGGAAAAGCAGACAGGTGCAGACACTCACACTCAAATTTTCTACAAAGCAGTCAACCAAATAAATGCAACAAACAGATTAGGAGTAAATATTTGGGAAACAGATACCTAATGAAAATATCAGAACAATGATATCCAACATGAAACCACAATGAATTAGTATCAAAAATTTTAAAAAATGGTCAAAAGGGCAGAATAAAAATTTTCTTCCCCCCTTTAGATAGTGGAGAAGTGGGCAGTGAGGTTGGGAAAAGGTATTTGGCATCAATAATCAAGAAAAATGAAAATCAAAACCACAGTGAGATTCATCTTTTACTTGCCAGGCTTGATGTTTAAAAAATACCAAGGGTTGGCCCAGATGTAGAGCAAAGTGGGCTCTCGTGTTAGAAATGCAGTGTGGAGCTGGGTGTGGTGGCACATGCCTTTAGTACCACTGCTCGGGAGGCAGAGGCCAGCCTGGTCTACAAAGTGAGTCCCAGGACAGTCAGGGCTACACAGAGAAACCCTGTCTCAAAAGAAACAACAACAACAACAACAAAAATGCAAATTTGTAAATTTGTTCAGCCATTGTAGGAAACATATGGTGTCCCTAAAGGAATTAAAAGTCCCCTTTTGATGGCACTGTTTGGGTTTGGGGAAATTGTGGAACCCTTAGGAAGCACAGCCTTGCTAGAGGAAGCATGCTCTGAAGGCAGGGTTTGAGAGTGTGTGGTCTCACCTTAATTCAGCATGCTGCCTGCTCCCTTAGGATGATAGAGATGTGATCCTTAGGCTTCCTGCTCCAGCAGGTGACTACCATGCCTCCTCAGCCATTGCAGTTTCTCTCTTCCTTAAGCTGCCTTTAGCCATGGCAACAGGAAATAATTAATACACCCACCAGTGCTTGTTATTTTCTGTATTTTTTCTCGTATCAGCCATCCAAATAGGTGTGACTTAGTGAGTTCATTTGTTTGTTTGCTATACTTATACCTTCCATCATGCAGTCTAAAATGTATACCTTCCTCTTAACAAGCTCAGACTTTGAATCTAGCAGTTATGGTTTCTTCTGTTTTGTCATTTACCTCAAGAAAGAGCTATGCCTTTACCCTCTAGTCTAATTAATTACATTATAAAACATTTACATATTATATTCTAATCACAGTTTCCCTTCCACCATCTCTTCCCAAATCCTCACCTTCCCAAATCTTTCCCACCTTTCCACTGATCCAACTTCAGGCCTTCTTTTTCTCTGTCTGAAAATAAACAGAAAAATAAAACAACAACAAAACAAACAGGATTAGAAAACAAACAAAAAATTAACCAAAAAAAATCACAAGAATCACACATGCACACAAGCATACATGCTTGCACAAAAACTAAAAGCAATATGAGAAAAGAAAAAGAATCTTCAAGAATACCATTGAGTTTGTTTTGTGTTGGCCATAGGGCCTACCCTTAAGTGTGGCTTATATATGAGCCTTCATTGTGAGACTTCATTGGAAAAAAATAATTTTTATTTTGAAAGTGCTTGTCAGTTGTGGACAGCTTCTTGGTTAGGGATGGGAGCCCATGTCCCCTGCCCCTCTCAGCACTGGGACCCCACATGGCTGGAACCTGTACAGGACCAGTGCATGCTATCACAGTCTCCATGAGTTCACACTTGAGTCCACCTGCTGGTTGTGTTTGGAAGACAATGTTTTCTTGGAGTCACCCTTCCTCTGGTTCTCACAATCTCCATTTCCTCTTCCACAATAGTTTCCTGAGGCCCGAGAGGAGTGGTTTGATGAAGGCATCCCATTTATGACTGAGTTCTCCAAAGTCTCTCTTTCTCTTGGCATTGTCCAGTTGTGATTTTCCCCCATTAAAGAATTTTAAACAAGGAAACAGTAGATGAGTTTTGTTTGAAAATAAACCTCACTGTGGTGAATGGGTCACAATTGACATGGGAGTCAATCTCTTTTACGTTGTCTCACTCTGGATAGTGAAGACTGGGACGATCTGACTTTTTTTGTTTTTTTGTCACAGAGCGATGTGTGTAGCATGAGGTTCTGAAGATTAGGGAGATATTAGAAAGGCAGAGAGACACTTTCCTACTGCATTGGCATGTTGCTGCCTTCATTATTCTCATCCCCACTTTCTCCAGGGAGACTCTTTGCCTAATGCAGCCCGTCAGCATATATCTGGAAGCATGGGCAACATTTTAATCTTTGTGACCTGATCTTGATGGAGAACATATAAACTGCATCACCCTTCTGCCTGCAAAATGATCAATAACAAAGAAGAAGATGAAAAATACTTGAGCCAAGATCCCTGGATGGATTCTCCCAAGAAACAAAGGGGTGATTTTTTTCTCCTCAGAAATGCTATCGTGGGGATTTGAAGCTTTTATATTGCAACAACTAATGTCTCAGAGAAGGGAATAGACACAGAATCATTGGGAGTGATGAAGATTTTCAGGTCATTGTTAAGGTTGACAAAAATAAAGTCATTCTCTTATAAAGCAGAGGCTAATATAAACACGACTATCTGTGAAACACTCAGGCCCACAGGGCTAAAACAATCTGTGTGGTGTACCACAGGTGCTTTCTAATTGGCTACGTAGTTGTTGAATGCTTGATGCCCTTACCACCTCTAAGATAAGATGCTAGAAGTTATCTGAAACCCACATAAGGTTATTTAATTCACTCAGTCACAAGGCTGCCTGGGATCCACCAATCACCTCACTATTGATGTTCTGTCCTTGCCTTAGACCTAACTTTTCCAAAAATCTTGTTCTTGGACTTTGAGACTCACCTACCCTTTGCTGGATTTTCTCTGGATTTCTCTCTCCAATGGCAATATCTCCTTGTTAGCTCTTGTTTGCTTTGCTTTTCAGGGTTCCAGTGGGGCCTACTTTCATTTCCCCTTCCCTATGCTACCCATGTCTTCCTCTTTCTTCACTTCTATCTTTAAACACATTTTTAGAGTACTTAATATAGTCTATTCCCCCAACTTCTCTTTTAACTCCCCTAGTTCCACCCCTACTTCCCTACCCCCCAAATTTGTGTTCTCTTAAATTTAGTAATCCATTGACTCCAGTTTGTGCTACCCACATATTTCTTGGTATGAGACTATTCACTAGAGAATGATGGAGCTATTCCATAGACTCCACCAACTGTCACAGTTCTTTAATTGGGGGGTTGGTAGTTTATGAACATTTCCTACTCCATGCTAAAATGTTGACTGGCTTGGTTTTGTGCAGCCTTGTATAGTCTACAATAGCTGTTGTGGGTTCATGAGTACAGTGGTCCTGTCAAGTCCAGAGGACACTGTTTTGTTCTTGTCTTCCCTGAATTCTGGCTCTTAAAATCTTTCTGTCCTGTCTTCCACAGTGGTCTCTGAGTCTCCACTAACATTTTATTTTCTGCACTTTCACCAGTTGTGAATTTCTGTGTTAACTACATCCACTGCACAAAGAAAGTTCTGTGAGAAGATCTGAGAGTTGCACTTATCTATGTGTAGAGAGTTATAAATTTAGAGGCTGCAGTGATTTGAATAAGAATGGCCTCCATAGGCTCATATAGTTGAATGCTTAGTCATCAGGATATAGCATTACTTGAGAAGGATCAAGTGTGGTCTTCTTTAAGTAAGTGTGACCTTGTTGGAGGAAGTGTGACACTGGTGGTTGGTTGGCTTTGGGCTTTCAAAAGCTCAAGCCAGGCTCAGTGCCTTTTTTATTTACTGCTTCCTGTAGATCCAGATGTAGACTCTCTCAGCTACTTCTCCAGCATCTTGTCTACTACCTGCAAGCTGCCATGTTCATTACCATGATGACAAAAGACTAAAGCTCTGAAACTGTAAGCCAGTTCCAATGAAATGTTGCCATGGTCTTAGTGCCTCTTCACAGCTGTAGAACATTGACCAGGATAGTGGGCATTTTGAGGTAATTTCCATTCAGCAAAATAATGGTAGTAACTTCACTCCTGGGGCCTGTGAGCACTCCAACCTAGATTCTTGGCTAGATTTATAGAACCATGCATAAGTTTCCTATTTGGGAGCATGCATTAAATCTTATCAGAACGTGCTTGGTTATCACTTGGGTATCAATGGACATATGAATATGACAGTGATTATTGCAGTTCATAGACAAAGAAGATTATTAATGACTCTCCATCCTCACCCAGTCAAATTCACAGCACCTTCCTGCACTATGGAAGCTAGCCATCCAAGAAATGTCCCAGTCAGCACTAACTTGATTTCTCTGCGCCCTGTAATCAGTTTGTGTGGTTCTTCAGGGTCTTGCCATTAAGTTCTGGTGGGCACCCAAGAGCAGTGGTGATACTATAATTGTTTATATTTAAGATCTTTTTCCAAAGCCATGAACTCCTTGAAGACATCTATTATGACTATACAACTACCTCCTAGGACATTCCCAGCTTTTAGTAGATAGTCAAACATTATTTCTAAAAGAGCAAGAGAAGGGAAAAGGTAAGTGTGTGACATTAAAATGTTAAGTTCCAAATAAAGGAATCTTCAGAGAAGATCACTTTAAGTACATTGCATGAGTTTCCAACTGTGCTTAATTTATGTCATGCTATGCTCAGCACTCAATTAAACACATTAATTGTGTGAATAAAATTGGTTTAAAATATGTGAATAATTTTTATATATTTTATAATCTATACATAATAGAGCTTTATAACCAGGAGTTTACCTAAATCAAACTTGGGAGACCCCTTACATCTTTTTTTTTCTTTTTTTAAAAAAGTCTTAGTGAGCTTTGCTTTTACTAGATAGTTCAGCTACACACTGTGTTGCTTTATATTGAAGCTATGAATAATTCCCATTGTTTTCACTTACAAATACCTGCTTTCTCTTTCAGCCACAGGACTCATAGGTATGTTAAAATGTTAATATTTCTCTTCAACTTGTACTTAATATTCATATGTCCTCTGATTTTCAACCTCTAAGCGTCAGCTTCTCTAGGATATTTGATGATCATCCAAGTTAAATCACATTCCATTGCTATCTTATCCTAAAATTTTTCTTAATAAAAATCTGAATGCCTGCACAGGCACTTACACACACACAGAGGATTGCTTGCTTATTAACTATCTTAGTATCTTTCTTTTACTATGCTATATGATCTATAAAAGTAGAAATTACATCTAATTTTGTTCACGAGTATGTTAATGGTGTATAGGTTGTTGTCTACCACATAGACTCATATAGATTTGCTAAGTTGTGGGCAAATTATTACCTCCAAGATCAGCAGTGCAGGGGCATGAAAGTACATGGACATTACTAGGAAGTGACCACATCTAATAGTATGTAGACCTTGACCTTAAAATGCAATTTCCCATCATATTTTCCCACATTTATTATCTCATTTATTTCTTTTTGGCTATTCTTTTTGTGCTTCCTTATTTTAATTAGTTCTTTAAGGGGTTTAATATTTTGCTCATATTTATCCTCTTTCCCCACAACACTTCTAGATCCACCCATTTCCCCCACCCATACTACTCATGTCCTCTTGTTTTCAACCCATTGAGTTCAATTTGTGTTGCCTGTATACTTTTGTATGGCCATCTACTGGAGTGTGGTCAACCTCTTCCCCAAAACCCCTCTCTTTCAATTATCAATTGTCAATAGATACTCTGCTAGGGTGGAACTTTGGGTATATGCCCTCTCTTCATGGTGGGAATTGGTCTGGCTTGACCTTGCTCAGGTCTTTTGCATGCTGTCACAACTTATATATAAGTTTACATGTGCAACTTCCTTGTGTCCAGAAGACACTGTTTCCATATAACCATTCATCATCTCTGGCCCGTACAATCTTTCTATGATCTCTTAGCCCTGGAAGAAGGGGTGTGATATAGATGTCCCATTTAGGACTGAGCATTCCACAATCTCGTATTCTCTATCCATTGACCAAATATGGGCCTCTGTTAATCACAATCTAGTACAAATAGAAGCATCTTTGATGAGGGATGAAAGCTGCACTACTCCATGGGTATAATGATAAGCCATTAGGAGTCAGTTTAATATTGTGTCCATGTATGGAAACCATAGGAATAGGTTCTTGGTTACAGTGATAATTTGAGGAGGGCAGAAATCATTCCTCTGAACATCATGTCTGCTTGATGTAAAACTATTTTGGACTATTTGGGATAAATCTTCAACTGAACTTTGTATTAATAAAGTCATGTTATATATAGAGATATGAATTCTAAATCTAAAAGAGATGTTTGTAATACTTGTACTACAAGCTAATTATATCAGTTATAAATGAATTTGTAGAAGATAATGAGATCAAAGGGCAATTGAATTAAGAGATAAACACAAATAGATTTGGCTTTATGTGTTAGTTCTTTGGGGACTTGAAGGAATGAGGTCAGGTTGCACTGGAGACTATTTTGTTTGAGTTCTTCTGTGTAACTGCTGTGTTGTACATTGTCTTCATGCTCTTGCTGGGGATCACTTGGGTTATATTTCTTATAAGATTGCCCTGATTTTTAACTCAGACTGTCATGAATGTGTCATTGCCTATTAAATTCGTGAAAATGCAGAGATACTTCTTCAGGAAATCAAAGTATTGTGGAGTCAAAGCTGAGCTATAGATTTGGGGTTTTGAATGCTTCATGACTCTTAACTAGAGACCCACTACTCTGTGAATGACATAAAATCTTTCTGAAGACACAAGTTATGCCAGTAAGCCCTGCAACATTCCCAAAGGTGGCTTCATACAGTGGCTTTTTGTTCAAGGAAAGAAGAGAATAAATTTGATCCCGTTGCCATGACTTGAGGGTCTCCTTCTTGTGTCTCAGGTAACTATGGACAAAAAGCCTTAAAAGGTCCAGAGAAATAAAAAAATATGATGAGATTATTGATTTCTTCTTTTCCAGGGGCTCAAACAAAAGCAAAGGTGGGGCCTAAATAACAAATAAATGTCTAACAGTGTTTGACCAATTTCAAGAGACTTGTAACTTTTATCTAGCTTTGGGGAACTTGCTGGCTAATTGTAATGCAGTCTTGTCCTAAGGGATCTGTTTAATTCTATGTGCCATAATGATATTACCTCATGTAATTCTGAATTGTATGCTCTGTTCTGTAATAGTCTATAGAAAGTATAAGCAGGATTTCATATTCTGGGATAGCTGCCAGCAGTGTAAGCAAGTTAAATGCTCTAATTGCAATGGACTGTTGACCTAACAGGGAAGAGATTAAGGTATACATCCTACACAAAAGGAAAACTTCAAATTCAAGCTTTTGGGAAAAGAGTATTGACTTTGTACTGATTGCTAGGAACTGGACATTCCACGTATATAAGATTAGCCCTCAAAGTAATCCATACGAATGCTCCTCAGCTTTTGTATGACAGTGACTTTATTTAGTGGATGGAAGTGGAGTTCTATCAGTTTTATTCTGAGTCCCCCAAGACAGTAGAGTTGTGATGGTTAACAAGGACCATGAACCTGATGGTATCTCAGATCACATAGGAGATAAATCTCTCTGTCTATGAGAGAGTTTCTAGGTTGAGTTAATTGATGTATGAAGTTCCATCCTTAATGTAGGAAGAACTATTCAAAGGGTTGTGATGCTGGACTAAGCAAAAAGGAGAAAGTGTATGGAGCACTGATATCCACCTCTCTCTGCTTCCTATTTGTAGATGTACTATGGCCACCTGCCTCCCATTTTTGATGCCATAATTTCCCAGCTATGATAAACTGTGTGTACCCTTGAACCATGGGCCCAAACAACCCATTCTTATTTATTTATTTATTTATTTATTTATTTATTTATTTATTTATTTTTTTTACAATCTAATCAAAGTTCCCCCTCCCTCCTCTCCTCTGGCTTTCCCCACATCCCCCACTCCCCCTCCTCCCATCTGCTCTACAGAGAGGGTAAGGCCTCCCCTAGGAAGTCTAAGTCAAACAAACCATTCTTTAAGCTGCTTTTATCAGGTATTTTTTTTTCTAAGCAACGAGAACCATAATTAGTGCATACAGCAGTCTTGAATTTTGTCAACACCAAGGGTGCTGATGGCTTATTCTCTTGGAACTTTGAGAATCATTACACTTGGACCAGGAAAGATATCACTGTGTGGGGACTCAGGATTTCTAATTTCTTTTTCTCTCTGTTAGCTTATTTAAAAGCAACTGCAGCCAGCAAAGCGACCTCTTCCAACCTTCCTTATAGCAGTCAGGGTTCATCATTTTCATATGGCCTATTTGAGGGCCCAAATACTCCATGAATCATTTAATATTTATCTTGTATATTCACTTATTATATTCCCAGACCAAATATAACTGGAACTCTCAAATTCATAAAAATGGAAAGTCCACTTTTCTTTGATTTGAATATCCTTTACCAGTCTCCATTTCCATTCAGAAGAAACATTTCTCACCATAGCTTCTAATTTAAATATATTCTTTGAGTAATAGTGTCATTCAAGTTCTGTCATCTTCATACATACCACTCACAGCTCTTCTTACGAGTGATTTTATTCTTATAGGCCTTTCTATCCTACATTTAATTTGATGGTAATATAAAGTTCCCTTTCCTTTCATACTTTGTATTATTGTGCTATGCCCTTTAATTATATATTCTAAAAATGCTTACATTTTTACTGCCTCAGAGAAGTAAATATGACACCATTAGATTACATTCTGATGTAAGTTTCATAATAGGTCTTCTGATTTACCATCCATGACACCAGGAAAGCTTTGCCTCATGCCCAGGATATAATCTACAGCCTATGAGTAATTACCTCTGCCCAAGCTCCCTTTTTTATTTTCCCCTCTCCCTGGTTTTGCAGTTCTAAGTAGATGTTTTCCACATCTTAGCTCAAAATTGAAAGCCTGGTGGAATTTTCCTACAAGTAATCCATAAATATCAGTGATAACTTTTTCTTTAAACTCATAGTCATGTTGGTTATTGCTTCTACTGTCTGTATCACCATAGAGTCCTTGTCCAGTCAGGGCTACAACTGCTTGAATACATCAAGTCACTCTGTGGAAAACAAAAGTAAACACACAAAAGGATATTCCAGGGATGTAAAATAATGCATGTTTGTGTCTTGCTAGTGGAACATAGCCCACATAGGCTGTTGGACTCTGTTCCTTGCTTTGTTTCATCCATCAAGGTTGACAGGCCAGCAACCTTCTTCAGTAGTAATGCTCCCATATCTCAGAGGAAAGACTATTGCAACTCATGCGTGTGCCCCTGAAGCTGCTGCTAGTAGTGATACAGTTACCATTTAGTCACATGATCTCTGCCAACCACAGAGTGCTAAGTAATGCCATTCTGGTGTGCCTTGGGGAGGGGCAGGGCCACCACATTCATGGTAGGATGTGTCGTTTGTCTTCTGACTTGTCTTCTGCTGTGCAAGTTGCACAAGGTTGATAGACAGAGGGAAATGATCACTGATAGATCTTAGATCCCATGTCTCTCATGGTTGATGAAAGATATGACCTTATTTTGTATCATTGGCTCCAGGCTTTATTAGATAAATGTTTAAGAGTCCCTCAGTCATTTCTCATAGATTCACTGTCTGTTTTGTCTTCTTTATGGAGACCACATGGAAGGGAATCCAAGTCCAAGTATAAGACTATATAAAATATTTTCCCCATATGACTTGGACTACCATCAATAGAAGCACCTTACTGTTGGGAGGAAATCCCGCCCACACAGTATAAGACTCTAGCTTATCGAAATGAACAATCTTGAGAAGTCAAGCTATCAAGAGAGAGGCAAACCCAAGTTCCTCAGAGCACAAAGTTATTATGGAACAAAGTAATATAGCATAATTACTACAGCTCCCAGAATGTCTGAATGTGTGGGAAAGGGAAAGGCCAAGGTCTCTTCATCTTCTCCCAAAATGGAGAGAAAAGGTGAGTGGAAATTTGATTGTTCTTGAGGGATAGTGGGGACCTTAAGTAAGGATTCTTAAGGATTCTAGGAAAGGTCCATTCCCCATGTGGAATGGCTGTACACTATGAGGAGAAGTTCCTGGTAGACACTAGCATATTCCTTAAAGACTGACTTTTCAGGAAGCTGCACTTGCTCTGCATCCTCTGGGTTCCATCAATTGCTCTCTTCCCCATTATCGTCTCATGTGGTAGGAATTTTGTAGGGATTTATTACCATGCTGCTACTATCCATCCAGTAGCTAGGCTAGATATCACCATTTCCACACTTAATGTCTTCATTGGTCTTTAAAATCCCATGTTTATTAAAGTCTAGTGTCAAAGACAGATTTTTTCAGGTGAGATAAATGAGGTACTATGTAGGTAAACTGGGTATTAAGTTTAATAACCCGATAGATAACTATTAAAGCCTCACTGCTGATTTTCATATTATTTTTCTTGTATTTTATTATTTTTCATTTATTTTATATACTGACTACAGTTTACCCTCTGTCTTCTCCTCCTGTTGCCTCCCACACCCATACCCCCATGTTCTTGCTCATCCTTTCCTCCTCTGTCTGTTTTTAGAAGGGAGCAGGCCTCCCATGGACTTGAACAAAGCATGGCACATCAAGTTGAGGCAGGACAAAGCTCCTTCCCATGCATCATGTAGGCAAATGGATGGGACTAGAAAAAAAAAAGTCATTCTGAGTGAGGTAACCCAGACACAGAAAGACAAACATGGTATATATTCATTCATAAGTGGATATTAGGAGTAAAGAACAGGATAACCAACCTACCGTCCACAGCCTCAGAGAGGCTAGATAGCATGGAGGGCCCAAAGAGAGATGCATGGATTTCTCTGGGAAGCAGAACTAGAAGAGATTGCGTGGGTGAATTGGGGGTGGAGGTGGGGGAAATGGGAGTATGGGAACTTGAAGGAGCTGGTTGGGTGGGCTGGGCATAGAAGTTTTTCATATTTTTAAACAAAACATTGTAGCATCCTTTCAATATTTGCTAAGAACCATTTTCAGTGGGAGCAGCCTCTGACCCTCAAACCTGGACTCTGTTGCTATGGTTTCTTTCATACAGTTAGTTACAAACTTCACACTAACCCTCATGTTGGTCTCCAAGAATGGATGCTGCCTTTTAAACAGTAGCTCTTCTTCCTCCTCCCTCCTCTTTTTTTTTTTTAAAAAATGATTTATGGGATTTTGTTTCTGGCTTTCTGCTTCCCATTTTGTTCCTGACCTGCTCAATCTAAGTTAGTATGTGAGCTGTCATGTACTAACTTAATCTATGGCCCTGAAAACTATGATGTAGGAAGCATGGGAACATAGGACCTGAAAACACAGCCGTGTGGTCCTATGTGTCATCTGTGGCGGAGGTCCCTGAGATAGACAGGCTGTATGATGATTCTCAGTTCTCAGGATTCCTGCCTCTTATGGATCATGCTTGGTGTCATTTTATTTCTGCAGGTGAGTGGTGACAGTCATCTGCTTCTCACCCCTTGAATACAGCAGAGGGAGTAGACATCACTCTTTGCCTATTCTACTGTGATTATGTATCTTGCTCTGTAGCTGCCATAAACTATTTCCTTTCTCGCTTTGCTGGACTTGAAAAGCAAAGGTCACAAATTCTATAATGGCAGGGTACTGAACACTGCAAACAGCCATGTGTATAGGGGAGCAGGTGCTTCAATAGCTGAACCTCCACATGAGAAACTACATGGCCAACATACTTGTTAATGTTTTAAGATTCCTGAGTGGAGGACCCAACTGCTATACCCAGATTCTTGACTCCTAGAAGCTACATGCACTGTGGTGCTGGGTTCCTGGTCATCATTGTGCAGTGACTGGAAATAAAGCATCTCCTGAGGATCAGGGAATGTTAGAGGGCTTCAAATGTGTTTGGAATATTGACCCCTGGGAAGGTGACAGGGGCAATTATCAAGGGTAGTAAAAACATTAAGAGCCCTGAGAGTCAGATTAGTTCCACACTTCTAAATTTCTTACCATTTTTCTTTATTCCACCATAGGTAAAGAATGCAGAAATGGCAGGTCAGGTATTTCTCATTTCCCATCTTGTTGAAAAAAACCCAAACCAACCCTTTGCACTGGTTGTGGTCAGTAACATTTTTTTTAGGAGGACACAGAGGAACAATTTATTTCTGTAATCCCTTCTGATCACCCACACTCACTGGATTCCTTAATTTCATGAATGTCTCCAGCAGGTCAATGATACTGATGGCTCCCTATGGCCCTCAGGGACAATTCACACTCTCTCTTCCTAAAATATCCCTGTTTTACAGATTCATTGACTCTGATAATAGTATTTTCTCAATAATATTCAAATTTCCTTTAAGAAGTGTTAGCTTTATTATAAATAACCTTTTCACTAAGGACCCCTTTCTCTAAGGGGTTTTGACATTGTTTTGCTTTCTTTTAGCTTCTTTTTAAAAGTATCCTACACCTTGTGATGTCTCTGACAATTCAACACTACAAGAACAGAGAATACCCATGGACAGACACAGCCCCTCCTTCCTCTCCTTTGCTATTGCTCTCAACTGGTCAGAGCAGGAACTGGCTGGAAAAGGACATGCCTGGAAGAGGGGAGGTGGTAATGATGGTCAAGACTCAGGCTGCTCTTCTAGCTGCCAATCACAGAACACCCAACTGAAAGTAACTTAATCATGAAGGGTTAGTCATTTCGCCTCGCAAAGGTGCATTTAGTAGGTTAATCATTTGGACAACAATCATCAGAAAACACACATAGCAAATAGAAAAGGTTAAACCAGCTCTTATTGTGTGGCCTAGGATATATGTCTCAGAATGGCTTGGATTTATGACACTCTTCTTGCTTCAGCCTCTCAAGTAGACATAGAGGGGTATTATCAGGCAGTAAGGCAAAAAAGCCTTGATGGAGCTAAATTGCTCATGTGTGCTACAGTGGGAATGGACTGTAAGACAAAAAAGGAGTATGAGGATTAAAACAGTGAATCCAGGAGCACCAAGGATGACAGGCAAAGATGTTTGCCCTTGGATATGAGCAAATCAAATATACCTGATAAGAACCAAACAGTCCAGCGAGGGAGAGCCAGCCCACTCCCCTTAAGAACCTTTCTCCTCTGGGAAACAGATGCTAGACAATACCGCTTTTGCCACACTGCTTCTAATGCAGCAATTATACTGAACTGGTTTGTAAGTAAGCATAGTTTCTAATGCGGTCATCCCAGTTTCAGAAGAGACTCCAGACTGTCTTAAAGGTAAAGAGATAACCAAGAATTTTGCAGCAGCTTCTTGGTAGTCATGAGAACAAAGAACACTTAGTATAATGAACAACATTTGGGACACCTGCAAGGTCAGAGATAGTCACATCAGCCAACCACTAATGGCCAGTAGACAGTGAAGGCGGGCCACCAACAATGCCAGAGAGCTTGCTGTAATTAACAGTTAGCAAGAGATATGCAAGGCTGGATGGTAAGTGTGCTGGTCAAGTGACCAGTTGCTAAAAGTCAGTCAAGGTCAACAACTAACAAGCTAGTGTCAGAGCCAGACAAGGACTTCAACCACCCCTAACTAGGTTGATAGCACATGTTTATATCCCTAGTTGGTTCAAGAAGACATGCATAGAGTGTGTGGACCCTCTCTTGACTCAGCCCAGAGAATTAATCGATCTCAATAGAGATTATCTAAGCCCCTTGTTCAATTTCTAGCATGGCCTTATAAAATCCCGGACAAAAGAAAACCAGTGTCTTCCTCCTCTCTTAGAGAACTTTCCCACTCTAGGATGTTTCTCACACTTTTTTTTTTCTCAGTTTTCTATAAAAATCCTCAATAAAGCCTAGCTCTGTTTTGTACACTCCCCTAAAGTGTAAGTCTTTACTTTTCATTAGCTGGAGGCAATGAGCTAAGGGACACTGTTTCAGGTGGATCTTTGATGGCCTGGAGCATCAGGAATCTTAGGTCCTCGGGTCATGCGCACAGCAAGGGCTGTGAAAGGTCCTGTGGCTTTCAAAACTGCATTGGGATTGCAGGTGTGCGCCACCTTGCTTTGTCTTCATCTTTGCTGTATGGATGACATTTCTCCTCATGGCCACAGCATGAGTGGGATAGGAAATCCATCTTGTCTGAATGTCTTCAGAAGTCTGATGTGGTCTTAGACTTCATTTTCTGGAATAATCAACATACCCATATTCATATTAATCAAGGAATCGAGGGGAAGTGCTCTAGTCACCCTCACACCAGGAAGTGGACATCTTCCTTGACTTCAGCCAAACTTGGAGTCCTCCCAGCAAGAAGTGAGTAGACAAACTGATACAGACAGCTATTTCTTGGCAAGCAATTGTATTGACTTGAACATGAAGACCCAGCAAGGGCTTGGATGCTTTGGGTTCTGGGGAGAGTGAATGGCACAGCTGTGAAATGTCTGTAGTTCCTTCAGCAACATGATTTTCTCCAGTGTCTCTGACTCTTCTATACAAAGGACAAAGAGATAGAGTGCTTGCCTGAGTTCTGTGGTGATAAACATTATACTGCTAATTAAAAAAAGGCAGCATGCTTCATGGGTTACTTCCATATGGGAGAATGAACTATAACTTAAATAGCTACAGCTCATTCCCAGGGACAAAGCTGTGTGGACACAGGGAACCTGCTGACTCATGACTCAGCTTTGCTGGGCTGGCTCATTGCTTCACCTCTGACCAGCTGGAACACCTTGTCTCTGCTCATGCTCACTGCTTCTGATGTATGTTCCTATGTTCCTACAGGAAAGAGACAACATTTTCTCCTGCAGGTGGGGACTGCAGAGCAGCCACTCAGCCACTTTTGTCCCTTAATTCTGCATAGCTGGTTGGCTCAGCTTCTTCTTTGAAGATGCTGGACTAGGTTCTAGATCTAACCAAGAAAGGAGTCACTTAGAAGAGCAGCCATTGCCTTCTAGAGGCTTCTGTATGTATTTGTGAGCCACAAAAGAGACATGGCTTGGCCCTGGGGGGGGGGGTTCTGAGTCCTTGAGTGAGCTAATGTGGGGCTGTCAGGAAAAGTTCAGAGTATCACTGCAGGCTCTGAGTCAGCATCATCTCTTCCTGTCCTCTATCAGGTGACCTCCCCACCCCTTGGCTGAGGACACAACAGGAAGGGCAAAAATATGTGGTTTAGAACAGAAAATAGGTGCTTTGGGAACAAAGCTGACATTTCCTTTTAATTATCTCCTCCTGGTTTCTGCAGATTTTTTTTTTTTCTTAGAAAAGTGCCACCAGGGATAGGATGGGGTGGAGTGGGGAGAGGAATACCCCTTCTCACATCTACAGAGCCAACTACATCTGTCCATTAACCTTTAACACTGATTAAGATGAATGCCATTTCTGCCCCTCAAGCTTTTAGTTTGCGTTTGAATCCAGCAGCCCAGTTCCTAAGAGCTTGCAATTCTATTATTTGAGCTATGCTCTCTGATTGTCAAAGGGAATTGAATAGCTCCAGTCTCCTGGCTAGACTCTGACCAAGATGAGTGAGGGCTCCGGAGCCCCAGTTATTCTTGGCTCCTTGTGGCTACCCAGAAACCCCCAGAAAGGTCTCTGAGCTTGAAAGTAGCTGCATTGCTGCATTGAAAGTAGCTGTGTGGTAGGCTGTGTAGTGTGGCCAGTCACAATGACACAAGAATTCAGAGCAGAGATTTCTTTCAGCCGAGGTGATCAGAAACAGCTTCCTGGAGGAAATTGATTGATTGAGGAAGTAATAATGTTTAAAATATAATCATATCCATGATCTGAGAAATGAATAATTCATGTGGCTTATTTAATTTGTTAAGAAAAAAATGTGCAGAGAGTTCTCTTTAGCTCATGAAAATAGCAGCAGCATCCAAGTCACCTCCAGGCATATCTGGGATGGTTGTGGTGCCACTTCCTATATTGGGTGCATTTGCAAGGTTGGAACCCTCTGATGCAAAGGGGAGCCACTTTGTCAGGGTTTGAGAGAGAGAGAGAGAGAGAGAGAGAGAGAGAGAGAGAGAGGCACGCTGTTCCCTTTCACTGTTATATAGTTTGTAAGTTTGTAAGGGAAGTTGTCTCCTCGGAATTGGTACAGGACACACCCAGATACCAAATTCTCAGTATAGAGGAGATTTATTACCATAGAGGGGCAAGTCGGGACGGGGTGAGTGAGGAGCTTGCAAAGGCAGGCAGCAAGCAAGCAGTTATAGTTTACAGAAGTGGGCTTTTTAATGAGAAAAAGAGTCAGTGCTAGTAGGGTGAGTTGGTACATCCTGATTGAATATGTTAACCAAATAATGGATTTTCATTTGTCTCAGGAATGAGTCAGTGGCCAAATAAGGGAATGGACCTTAAGAGTATAATCTAACAGTTTTTAGCAAGGGGAGGAGAAGGGGAGGAAGGGTGAGACCTGTGGGCACCATGTGTGCCACACTCAGGCCCCTAAGAGAGACTTTCATAGTTGAAACAAGGGACACCAAAGAATTAAACCTTTCCCCAGGAAACCCATGCTGGAGGAAGGGAAAAAGTAGAGAATTTGCTGCCAGCCAGGGCAGGAACCTACCTCCTACAAGATTTTACATACCTTTGATAATTTAAATGAACAAATGCATGTTTCATATTTTATCTTCTTATGAAACTATGAAATGGTGCAGAGAAACTAGGTGTGTCTCTCTTAGATTGACAAAGGCAGCTATTCTTTTATTACCACTATTATCTTTGCTTGTTTCTTCTCTTCATGAAAGCAGAGGCCCCATGAGCAGCTGAGTAGCCTCTCCCTGGAAAGCCTGGTCCACAGAGATACAGAATTTGAAAACTCCCCCTTAGCCTTATAGAGAAAGTTCTGCTGTTGGAGAGCTAGTATCCCAATACTTTCCCATAGGCTGCCCAGAAAACTGCCCTTCCCTGGGGCAGATGAGCAGTTCGCCTCCTGGGACAGTGTCCGTGGACCATTCAGGAAGACTATGAAGTCATTTGCAATTCATAGAAGTAGCTCTTTGCAGCTATTAGTAACTCCATTTTTCCCCCATAAGGGAGTAAGGGAGGTGACTAGAGACCAGCTTGATTCTATGCCTTAATCCTTTTAAAAATTCTAATGGATTTGAGGGATGTGGCATATCCATTATTGATGGCTTAGCCCGCGTCAGTGACAACATCTACTTCTGCATAAAAGCAACAAGGTTAAAAAGGAGTGGCAGCAAACAAAGGGCTGAGGCAAAGGTCACTGCTGCAGCCTCTCTGGAGCTGAAGCGTGCTTCATGCCCGCAGCCTTCCAGTGCAATTTGTCCTCTGCATCCTTTGTTTCCCAGCTTCTCTGCTGCCTCCCTGGGGATGGTTATGGTTGCAAACTGTTTCAGTAAAGGGCAATGGAGTGTAGCAATCTGCTTAGGGGGAGGAAATGAGCAAGACACATTGTCTCAGGAACCTAGTGATGGAAGGGACCTGGAGAAGTGTGGGTGCAGTCCTCTTCCCATGTCTGATGCCACATTGTTAGAGGCCTTTCTCTATAGCTCACTGTACATCAGCAACAACGCTTGCAGGGAGTGTTTCACATTCTGAAGGCAGAGGTTATTGCAGATGGATTTGGCTGTTAATTTCGCATTCTGACAATGTGGGAACGAGGTGTCCATAGGGCCCTGCAGCAGCTGATCATCATTTTCCCCTCAGGGCTTCAAGGTCATTAGAGGGCAAATGGAGGAGAATCTCCCAAGAGGAGCCTTGGTTAGGGCGCAGGATGCTCCTGAGACAGTGAATAAGGATGCTGCCCTTCCTCTCATTCTGACTGGTTCCATCATTTCTTCCATAGCCCTCAGCCTCCCTTCTTTCCTTCCTTCATGGCTGGTGGAGATTTCTTTCATTTTCCCCTGGGACCAACTTCATTTTCTCTTCTAGGAAAAAGCATCTTATTTTCTACTGGAAACATAATACAGCTTCTAAATGATTTTGGCTCAGAGAAAGCCTTTTCTGGCCCTTCATAATATGAACCTTAGGAAATTCCGCTTAAAACCCATAAACTCACAGAAAGCATTTTCCAGTTCAAACAGCCGTTCCTCAGATACCTTCAAAGGTAACTTACTAAATCATATAAAAACATACAATAAATTAGGCATCATGTCACATAAGATTATACAATGTGATATTAATGGGAAAGTATGGGAAGGGATAGGCAGTGTTTTTAAGCACATCTCAGTCACCTTGCTCTAAACATGAAGACGGCATACATTCACCATGTGAATAACGGAGAGATAAATCAGTGGCGGTACACTAATGCTCAACCAGATTCTTCTTTCATTCATTATCACTAATCCATCATCAATGCTCCTTTTCTAAATGTTTGTGAAACTAGACTGGCATAAATAATTCAAAGCAGAATTATCCTTGATAGGGGATACAGGATACGAGGGATGGATCCATAATGCAGGATCCACCTGCCCCAGGCATCATGGGTGGCCTTTTCAGTCTTTATTGTGTAAGTTCATCAATGTCATATCAGGCCTAAGTCTCAGGGCATATTCTTAGAACCTATTAAAGCCCTGCTGCTATAGGATTAATTTAACAATACTAAATTTTAGAGAGCTTGGTAGTTAAGGCACTGCAATGTGTCTTATCATGAGAATGAATGAACTGTGCCCTAGAGTCACATGTCTGGTAGCAGCATCCATTGCAATCATGTCCCCGGATCCATCTTCTTCACACTTGTAGGAACCCTTCCCCTTTTTACACAGGAAGTTCCTGGAGGTCTAAAGGGTTGGATTTCCTATGGCTATGAACCTCTAAGATTTCTGCCTCCTGCTGGGTGTTGTTTGCACACACCTTTAATCCCAGTGCTTGGGAGGCAGAGCCAGGCAGACCTCTGTGAGTTCAAGGCCAGCCTGGTCTACAGAGTGAGTTCCAGGACAGCCAGGGCTGTTACACAGAGAAACACCAAAGCTAAAACAAAACAAAAGATTTCTGTCTTCTTCATCACAGCAGATACCATGAGCTTGAAAGACAGAAACGAAGAAGAGAGGGAACAGGAGAGGAGGGGGAAGCATGAGGAGTGGGAGACAGCAGATGTGCCCTAATTAGCAGCCTCTAGCTTTGCACTTGGCTGAGACCCTCACCTGCTATTCAGAGTTCCAGGCATCACCAAGCACAGGTTCTACTTGGGAGAAACAGGATTGCTATCCCTGAAACAAATGCAGTAATTGGGACTTCTGCTACTTCTGCAGAATCTGTGCCTTGATCCATGTAGTGTTGAAGGAGGGGGAGGGGCAGAGGGCGATGGCTCAGTGGTTGAAGTGCTTGTCAAACATGTGTGAGGACCAGAATTAAGACACCCAGAGCCAACTCAAATACTGAGTGGTCATGGTGGCCTGCTTGTAATTTGCACCTCTGAAAACCGAGACAAGGGATTTCCCTAGCGCAATCTGATGAGGAAGGCTAGGCAAAAGGGAGCTCTGGGTTTGATTCAAAGACCCTGTCAGTGAATAAAGCAGAGGAGTGATGGAGTATTGTTCCAGGCACCAACCTTGTGCCTCCACACACATGTATGCATATGTGCACACATGAGTCCTGTGCAATGCACAGACACAATGGACACCATACACACACATGTGAAAAATTATGGGTGTGTGAAAGCAGAGTGGCTGTAGACACTCCCTGACAGAGGAAAGCCACTCCAATCTGTGTTCCTGTCTTCTTGGATGTGTCTTTTTGTTATCCTGCTTTCTGCATCTTTATTGAGAAGAAAAAACGAGGGAGACTTTGGATTCACAATGAGGATAAAAAGTCTACAAATCACCTATGTTTTGGGGTATGTTATTCTTATGATGGACATCTTAAGAAAGAAACATTGAGAACCATAGATATGGAGGTCATCATATAGAAATATTATCTATGATAACGAGGGTGCTTATCTGAAAGCAAGGCTAGAAGTAAAGCAATTTGGCTTTTTTCCTTCTTTTTTATTTATAATTTTTTTATTTAATTTTATATAACAAAGTCCAATTAAATGAAAACAAACATTTATACACAATATTTGGGAATTTGGGCGTCGTTCTTTCCAAACTACTTCCTGCTGGTAAGGGGCGCTGTCATGGGGGATTCAAAGAAGATTCAGATATCCTAGCTGTAGTCTGTAGGGCTGTTTTGTCCAGCTGTTTGGAATGTAGGATCAGCTTGTACTCTGTTTCAGGCGGTCTGGCGTGATCAAACCACATTAGTCTGGAAGGAATCCACATCTTTTCATTTTCGCAATTTGGCTTTTTATGCATTTAAAAGTAGTGATTGAGGTGTGTGTGTGTGTGTGTGTACATGTACACGCGGGCATGTGTGCATTCTTGTGAACATGCACATATGTGCACATGTGTGAGATACATGCATGTGTGTACTTCTGGAAGTCAGAGGATGGCCTTGGGTATCATTCTTCAGGCACCACCCACTTTTTTGTTTTGAAACAGGGTCTCTCACTGACCTGGCCCTCACCAAGCAGGCTCAGCCAGCTACCAACTGAGCCCCGCCCATCTCTCTGCCTGTTCTTCTCCCTAAGTGCTGGGATTATAAACACTTGACACTGAATGTAACTATTTTTATGTGGGTTCTGGGGATAGACCTTAGGTTTTCCTGATGACAAGACAAATACTTTAGTGACTGAATTACCTCCCTCTCCCCAAAGTGGTATATTTTTAAAACTTCAAAAATTAATGTCTATTTTTAGCCAGTCCATGAACACTTAGGAAATGAGCATCTTCATGAGACTGATATGATCATAACCCTGAAAGACACAACCAGAAACATGAGATCCCCAAAGATCAAAACATCTATTCTAAATGCTGAATATGATCACAATACAAAAATGTCTGAAAAATGGTACAGTCCTAAAACCATGGTGGGAAAAAAGAAGGAGGCTACCAGTAAATCCAGAAGCTGAGTTCTGGGGAAGGGAGTGATGGTGTTTTCAGCTTCCTGTCTGGCAGTTACATTGCATTATGCAGTCTGAATGCCTAGGAACCTATTACAACATTATTTTAGGTAAGTCTGTGACGGTGTCTCCAGAAATCAACTTCTGAGTATGCACGTACAGATGTGTATGGGGACTGTGCCTTAGAGGTGATATGTAGGGTGAAGATGGAGGAGTGAATATGCAAAATATCAGCAACAACAAAACCCACTCAAAACAAAACCCATCCTCTGGGAACCTAGGAAGAGCACATGCGAGGAAGGTGGACCCCTTTCTTCCTTACAGCTGAGAGTTTCTTCTGAGGCATTGGTGAACAGAACTTCATGCTCACTGGTCTTTGAACTCCAGGCCTTCCTGTGGTAACTGTGTGGGTCCTTGGGCTTTTAGCTTCAGACTGGTAGTTAACACTTTTCACAGTGCTGACTGGGTGCAAGTATTTTGTATGAATACAAAAATAAGGAACACATGCAGAACTGTCACTTTTAGGCACATGTATATGAGAAAGTTATGCACTTTGAGACACTGACTTGTTGCATGGTTGCACGCATGTGTGATGGAGATACACAGAGTTTGATACCACTTATCAAAAGGCTTAGGTTGTTGATCATGCTATTTCAAATGACCACACAGTATAACCAACTACAGTGATGTGCATTTACCTGTTTCATTTTCTGTCCCATTTATTGTCAAATGAGGTTGGTCTGCTTCTCTCTGCCACACCTGTGCAGCTATTTTGTATAGCTCAATTCTTTGCTTGCCAAAATACATTTCTTATTCTACACTTGATTGTATAAAGTGGCCCAGGAAGTAATTGCCTCAGTTTTGATAGATTCGCAAAGGAAATATATAAATATAAGTAAGTATCTTTAGAAACATTTAAAGTTACTTTCCCAGAACTATATTTTCAAGATTTCAATCTTTTGAGATTTTTTAGACTTTAGAGATTTTGGCCAGGAGAAATGTCCATATTCGGGAATATGGTGATTGTAATAATGTGTTTCCAGACTGTGCCCCAAGCCTAATAACCATGAAAATCACCCTTGTTTTCTGCTTGAAAATACCCCTTTTTGTAGTGTGGTTCAGAGAACAGGAATTTAATGAGAGGGAGGTAACTGTTTAAGAGATGGGAAGACAGATGTGTTTGGGGACTGTGCCTTATGTAGGGGGAAGATGGAAGAGTGAATATGCAAAATATCAGCAACAACAAAACCCACCCAAAACAAAACCCAACAAAATCACAACAAAGACAAACCAAGAAAATTAACTTGGGATATCTTTATAGTTGTCCTGTCCAGAGTGACTGAGGTCTAAGTTACACATGTGTGAACCCACAATGAGATGAAGCATGCCTAATTCCTGATGAGCCACAGAGAAGCAGAGAAGACATTTCATGGAATATGCCATTGTTCAAAAAACAAACAAACAAACAAATCAAAAAGAAAGAAAACGTAAAAAAACCAATGGGCAATCAGAGCATTTCAAAGATGACTAAAATGAATTATGCCGTCACAACAGAGCTAAGCTCATTAAACTCCAGAGCCATGCTAACAAACTTTCAAAAGGAGTCTCAAAGGGATTGAGCAGGCCCACAAACAAAACAAGAGCACCGTCTATTAAATGTGGACAGCAAGATCCAGAGGTTTGATCAAGTAATATTTACAAATGCCAGCATCTAAAAAAAAAGGGGATGCTTTGTATGCAAAGAAGCAAGAATTTTGTTCAATATCCACATAATATAAGCAATAAAAATAGATTAAGAATGATACTAGTGACAGAATTGGTAAGGCTTTAAGGGACTTGGAAACAAGAAAACTAGAACATAATGCAGACAAAACAGAAAAAAATATACAATAATTTGTCACATTAAAAAACAACATCCTACACTGAAGTGTCACAGTGATACTGGTTCATCAGCAGAGTAGGAATTAAAAAGGGATAAATAGCAAAGAATATGAAAAATGTGCAATACAATTTTCCAAGTAGAAACATAATAAAAGATGATTTAAAATGAAACAAGTTGAAGTCATCTCATTTACCTAGAGTAAAACATCAAACTTTATTATCTGCATAGTTATAGAATTCAAAGGAGAAAAATGGAAGCAAAAGTTGGGGCAGAGAGAATACTTAAAGCTAATTGCTGCCATTGTTTTAAGTGATAAGAAAACTATAAATTACAGATTGCTGGATCTTACTTTATCCTAAGCAGGATAAACAGAAAACTACACTTAAACACATGGCAATCAAACTCCCGAAAATCAGCCATTAAGCAAAAATCTAAAGAACCTTAAGAAAATGCTTTCAGATTGTACTAAGTGCAGAGTGATGGAGACAGAAATGAATATGGTTCCCTTGTCAGAACAGTATAAGGCAGGAAGACAGGCAAACTTTAGAGTATCCCAGGAGAATTGGCAACTTAGATCTGTATATGAAGTGAAAACATAACTGAAAATAAAGGTAAAATAAACAGCATTTGAGATAAAAACATCAGAAGGAATCTCATTCAAAGAGATAAGCACCAAAAAACTGTTACATGAAGTTCTAGAAGATGAATAGTAAAATAAGGCTGATGCTCAGATTGACGCCAAAGGGATGAAGCTGCTGCCAGTGAGGGCTGAGTGTACTAGCAAATGCAAACACATGCTTATTGCTTCTATGTTATAAAATATGCTTGAGATTTTAAAGTATGAATCATAGCAATTACTATGTTATAGAAGTTACAATTTATACAGAAGTAAGCTGTGTGGCAACAAGTGGTGCAAAAGATAAGAACAGGACAATAAAAATATTTGTCACCAAGTTTTTATGTTCTATGTGAGGTAGTACACAATTGGGGCAAGACAGGTGATAATTAGACAAACGTACACATTGTAGATTCTAGACAAACTGAAGAAGTGCAAACTAATATAGACAATAAAGGAATTAAAAGTGAACATGACAGAAAGGAATAGTATAAATACCCATTTAGTTCAGAAGGAGTCAGGAGAAGGAAGAAACAGAAAAAAAAAGACTGAAGAGAAAAAAAATTACATTTATACTAACCATATTAATGACTACATTAAATATAAATGGTCTAAACATTCAAAAGATAAAGTTGATTAGATCAAGTAGAAAAAGACCCCCCAAATAGATTGTTTATAAGAAAACCATTTATAAATATATTAACATATATTACACAATGTTTTAAAATATAGACATTATATTATGTAATACTATAAGTATGTTAAAAATAAAAGCATAGGAAGAGATAATGGATTGTCATAAGGTTGAGCTATATAGTAAATCAGCCAAGGCTACATAATGAGGCCTGTTACAAAAACTAAATTAATAAAAAGGAAAATACGGCAAGTTGAATATAGCAAGTGCATTGTTTGTAAACTGCATCCTAGAAATGTAAGTTTAGAACAACTGCTGGTATCAATCCACAGGTTAATACACAAAGACAAAGATAACATGTACACAAAGCAGTTCACAAAATTCAATAGACTTTCTTGCCTATAATATATACAAAACAAGGAATAAAACAGTTTAATCTGATGTAAGGCATCCATGCAAAAACACAACTGCCTTCACACATAATAAATGAAGACTGGATAGTTCCTCTTAAGATTTGGATCAGTCAAGATATCTACTATTAGGTTTTGGCATTTTTACTCAAACTTGTGGTAAAGATCTTTGCCATTGCAATAAGGCAAGAAAAAGAAATAAAAGGTACATTGCTTGTAAAAAAAAAACAGGTCAAATAAAGACATTTTTATGACTTAATATCTATAACCATGTAAATATGATGATGACACAAACAGATGATCTCATGTAAACAAAGGAACTCTTGAAGGTGATAGCTCTTCTCAGCTACTTCAATTTGTTTTCTGATATTCTCTGGTGAGCAAATCCCAGCTCTCCCAAGTTTTTATACTGATCTATAGTGGTTTATTTTAATTTAATAGAAAAACAGACTTCCCCTTAATAACTTAGACAACAATATTTGAAAAAATAGAATTGGTCAAGTACTAGTTAATGGGGGTTGAGGGCTATGAAGTTTGTGTTATAGTTGTAAATAATATATGTACTATATCTAATACTAGGTTGCTCTTTTATAATAATGATTATTTAATTATAGCAATGAAATGTCATTTTAATAATGGTGATGTGATAAAATTTGATTAACACTCAGTTTGTTAAAATTTGTGACTTTTGTTATTGGAAAGGACACAAGATGCCACTTCATCATACAAATTTATTTAGCTTTTCATTTTTTGCCAAAATGATATCACTTTGTGAGACTGGGCCAGTATTTTGCCTTAATCATCTGCATGACACAATTTTTTTCTTCCCTGACATTACCTCATTATTCACGAGCTAAGTTAACCTCAGTTATAAAACAGTGAAGTAAGGGCAGAAAGTACGTGGTACCTTGTGCTTGAAATTCATGCTTAATTTCTTAATAGATTAAGTGCAGGGGCACCTACCTAAAATACAGTAAACTTACTATATCTTGTTTAAGGATACTCAGTGAAATAAAAATAAGTAGCAGTGCTAACATCTTAGCAGCAGGGGTGGGTTTTGTGTTTGACATCCAGTTCATGCTTGGCAGGAGATCTCAGAAGCGTGAGATGGACACACTCAACACTGGGATCCGAGTTCTCTAGTAATGAGCTTTGTGGTGGATTTTCTTCTTACCCTTCCCTCCCACCCTTCACTACCTCCCTTCTTTCCTCCTTCTATCCCTCCCTCCTTCCCTTCCCTCTCCTCTTTACTTCCTCCTTATCATCATAATCATTTCAACATAGCCATGGAAACCATTGTCTGTAGCCACCTGTGATTTGTAAATTAATTTTAATAATGGTACTTGAAGTTGTCTCAGTTTATCTACTAGGGAAGAAGGAAGGAAATGCAACATTAGATATTTTCTTGGTGTTATACAATATTTTAAACATTATTATTATTATTATTATTATTATTGTGTGTGTGTATTTGATTTTGGGGGGGATGTGAAGGTGAGTGCAGCTCTCAGATTTGCTGGAGCTGGAGTTACTGGCAGTTGTAAGCCTCCTGACTTGAGTGCTGGGTATTGAATTCAGGTCCCCTGTAAGAGTATATGTGCTCTAAGTCTCTGCACCATCCCTCCTACCCTACTTGGTGTTATATTTGACAGCTTGTAAGAAGCTCGTTTTACTATTTCTCATAAACTTCTTTTCACTTAGAAGTTAAGTAGGTTTTCCAGTAAGTTCAGGTAAGTCAGGCATCACAGATAGCCTGTTCCATCAAGCAGGTCCCCAGGATCTCAGTGACTGAGATAAAGCAGAAAATGCTATCCCACAATCTGTTAGTAGAGGGAAAAGTATTTCTGAGTATGTTAAAGAAAGAAACTAAGTGCTAACTGAAAAGACAGAAGGTATTTTGGGGATGCAGGAAAGGGTTCTGAGCTCAGAAATATATCCCCCCCCAGAGAGAGAGAGAGAGAGAGAGAGAGAGAGAGAGAGAGACTAAAATATGTTTTGAACCAAATAAACATTTTTCACTATTATAGAGACCTTTGTCATTTCCATCCTGACCTGCTAGAAGGAGCTGGCTTTTTGACCCTTTGAATATCCCTTAGTTGGCAACATTGTAGTATGTCAATTTGTCATTTATTCAAGTGAATACCTAGTGGAGATATTAAAAAGGAGGCCCTAACTTTGTGGAAGCACCTCTTGGGTAGGGACTTGCATATATTATTTTGTTGCACCTTCACAGATAGCCAGAATTCACTGACTAGCAATCAATGTCAGTCGTCAGCATTTTATTATAATGCAGAAGAAATGCTCTGAGGAATCAGATACTTGCCCAAGATCATTTATCTGGGAACAATTAATTCAGCACAGATCTATAGAAAAACGGCTCCACTGATGAGTAGTCACATGCCATGTAAGTATTGACAACACAAAGCAGGCCAACAAAGGCATACATGAAGTTCTTCCTGGCCTGCTTGCTTGATCGCTTACTTCTGCAGCATTGATGATGTGTTCTATGCTCTCCATTGCCTTGCATGCGTGGCTATTAACAGAGGTCTCAGAATTTTTGCTTTACAAAGATGACCTTGCTTCCTTCTATTTCTATTAATAGCATTTTTTTTGGTTCACAACATTTTAAAGTATAATTTTTATTTATTTTATTTTACAACCTGACCACAGTTTCCCATCCCCCCTCCTATAACTTCCCCTCCCCCATCTCACCTCCATACACTCTGCTGCTGTTTCACTCCGAAGGAGGCAGGCTTCCCATGGGTTTCTGTTCCCAACATTTTTAATTTGCTTTTTGTAGAGTCTTGAAATAAATGCCAACCTAACTCCTGTCAAAATATTCCCAAGAGATCCCAGCCTGAATGAATGACTTTTATGAGATCTTTGCAAGTCCTTTGGGTACAGATTCAAAGCATGAATAATTTTGGTGTTGCTGCATGGGAAATAGGAAACCTGAACCTTCTGCAAGCTAATACAGGTAAATCCTTGTGTCTACCTGGTATCCTTAGGATATGTGATAAGTGTTTGATATATTTGCCATAAGTGAAATCCAGAAGCCTGCTTTCTTTATAGGTGCCTGACCAAATACCATCGTTTCAGAAATACTAGAGTTCTCTCGAAGTCTTTCTTTTCCTTCTAACGGTGATCTTTAAATTGGCACTGGAGAATGACAGCTCACCTTCTGAGAGGCATTGTAGCTGTGGAATGAAGCCAGTGGTTCAATTTCCCAAATGGAAGTCTACTTGATTAGCACCATTTGGCCTTCAGAGTCCTCAACCTAGTTTGATGACTTATGACAGACTGCAGTCAGAACTTCAGAATTTCCAAAGGTTAAAAGCATTGATGATATTTAATTAAAAGAATGCTTTAAAAGTTGAACTGTGCCAGACACAAGCTTCTTACAACAGTGCAGGGGCACTAACTTAACGAATTGAGCTGAAGAAGCTCTTTCACATCTTCAATAACCTTCTGCCAAATGCCCACTGGGGAGCAATCTGAAACTCCCAAGTTTGATTAGCCAGTTAGTACAAAGAGAATTTTAAAAATTTCAAATGGTTACCATTTCACCCTTGTTCCTAAGAAAAGTTCATTGTTATATGGCAACTGAATGATACCTTTGTTTTTGGGAAACATTTTCTACTGATCATCTTATTTGACTCATTATGATTGACTTAAATCATACTTATTAAAGTAAAGCTGAAAAAGATAATGTTTCTGATGTGTAAGGATAAATTTTAAGCAGCGTATCAGCTAAAGTGGTCCAATGCATTTCTGCAGTTAAATTATATATGGATCTATAGTTTCTATAAAGCAGAACAGAGACTGTCCTAACATAAAGTTAACTTCTTGTAAGCATGTTTATAGGCTTAAAGGGGACTTTTATAACTTAATTTTCTAATAAAGAAAACATTGGGGGCTGGAGAGATGGCTCACCAGTTAAGAGCACTGACTGCTCAACTGCTCTTGTAGAGGACCAGGGTTTGAGCTCCACTACCTCCATAATGGCTTACAATCATCTGTAGCTCCAGTTTCAGGGAACTGATGCCCTCCTCCAGCCTTAGTGGGCACCAGGCATGCATGCACAGACACATATACAAGACAACACAGCTACGCACATAAAAATTAAACTAAAAAGAAAAGCCACTGCCTGTGATATGAAAGCTTAGAATTCAAAGGCTTAGACAGAGGGGACTCATGAACTTGTTCTTGAAGGTTGCCTTTCTTTGTTGCCGGTCATTCAAGGACCTACTTTCATCTTGTGGCTCTTCTCTCCAGGTTATGCTGTCAGATAGACCCATCTACTTAACATGTTTATAGTGATGGTGACTCCAGGATTTACACTTAAAGCGCATCATCAGGAATCATTAACATGGAGAAAAGAAGTTGAAGACGAACTAGGCAAACAGCCCATATATGCCTCATTTTATTTTTGCATTAACTTAGAATGTCTTCAATTCTTGAAATGCTTCTTTTTGTGTACAGTCAGATATCTGAATATTTATTTGTGTGTGTGTATGCATGTATGAATGTGTTGTACATGTGTGTATTGCGTGTGGTGTATGTACATATTTGCATGCAGGTATAGGCATGCAGTCACACAAAAGCCAGAAGAGGATTTTGGTGTTCACCACCTTATTTCTCAGAGACAAAGTCTTTTAGTGAACTGAAGGTAGCCTGACAGCTGGCACACTCTACTAATCTTATCTGTACTGCTAATAGCTGGGATTATAGGTACAATGTAGCTATGCCTAGATTTTAAATAGGTAAAGGAGATTTGATCTCAGGACCTCATGTTTGTGTACCAAGCATTTCAGCCCCAATATCAGAATTTATTTACACATAGAATCAAGCTTTTTAAAATGTAATTTGATTTTATGATTACTAATGAGTGATATTAACGTGTATAACAGTGAGGTTTAAAGACAAATACATTCGCGTGGAAGATGGGAGTCAGGGATAACAAAAACAGTTAGCACAAAGACAAGTTTACTGCACAAAAAAGCATAGAGTAGGTCTGTCAAGTTCCTGGCCTCCTCTTTGCAGTAGTTGTGTGTCACTTTGCTCGTTTCAAGGGGCATGGATAGACTCTCTAGCATCCTAAGTCAACGATTAAAATCCTAGGTTAGTTCAGCATGACATACCACGCAACTGTAACTCCACCTGGATGGAGGCTGAAGCAAGAGAATCCTTTAAGCCAAGGAGTTTGAGGCCAGGCTTAGGACATTCTGAAATATCTCCCCAAGCCCTACCTAGATTGTATAATATTACTTACATTATAATAATATATAATTATATATAATAGAATATATTATTATATAATATAACACATAATATATAATAATATATAATTATTATAATGTAAGTAATATTATACAATCTATATATTTATGTCATCTACCATTTAGATTAGATAGTACAAGAATGCAGCTGCTGTAGTCATTCAGTGTAATTAGGGAACAAGTCGTATTTACTGAGTATCAATACATAATTATTAACAAATTTTAAGATAAAAATGGCAACCATTTTACAGCTTTCAGACCAAAAAAAAAAAAAAAAAACCCGAGGACAATATTAAACCAATGATTTTATTTCAAATCCAAGTTTTCTTATATTTTTGTTGTGAGCCTAGCCTTTAATGGCGTCTTATAGACACCATTAATGGTGTCTTATAGACACCAGTCATCATATGGTTTGTCTTTGATTTTTTTTTTGAGACACAGTTTCTCTGTGTAGCTTTGACTGTCCTGGAACTCACTGTGTTTGACCACTGAGATACACCTGGTTCTGCCTTCCTGAGTGACAGCTGGGATTAGAGGTGTGTACCACCACTGCCTGGCTAAATCCAAGTTTTCTTAGCATTGAAGTCTGTCTAGGTTCTATTCCCTCCATTTCCTTCCTATAAAGCTCCTTTATAACCACAGTAACCAAACAAACAGGGCTTTAAGGCCACACTGTTTGGGGGCTGGGTTCTTTCAGGTGAAGGCTTTTAGACATTAGTCCTAATACTGCCATGTTCGTGATGTTTTAGATATTTAAATATAAGTGGGATTTGCTTATGTTTTTGTAATGCCTCATGGCCATATTTTCTAAGAAAAGTACCTTAGATTATCCACAGAGGCTGGGGTAGATGAGAAGGCAAGCTCAAAGTCACATCCTGACTTGATGAAAACCTTACTGTGGATCCAGGTTTTGTAGGTTTAGCCTTGGGTCTATGTGTTAACTCATTCTGACTTTCAGATATTGGGGGGTCCATGCAAATACTATGACTGGCAAGGAAATGAACCACAAGAGGTAAGAAGGAAATCTGATTCAGGATGACTTAGATAGCCAGGCCGGTTCAAGCTTCTGGAGTCTGACCCCAAGTAGTTTATTTTTTCTATATTTAAACACAGTACACTCTTAGTAAATGGTTTTCTTGTGATAATTATCACAAGCTTAGGGCATGGCTACATTGAAACTCCTTTTCAAATTACTTGTGACCTCTTCCACAAGGATGGGTTATACCGACTGAGAAACAACACCCAGGATAAGGGGGATTTGGGTGCGTCCTCCAGCCACAGAATAGCAAAGATTACCAGGTTATTAACACACCCACACATTCCCATCCTTCTGGATGGAAAACAGGTATGCACATTTCTTCTGTTGAGGAGAAAAGCTGGCATGTTTAGCAATTCTGGTTTCTCTATTGCAATCTGTAAGCACTTGGACCTTGTTCAATTACTGACAAGTGCCTGGTGCTTGTGGTTCTGCTGTAGGAATACAGGTCCTTACAGAGTGCAATGATGAACAGAGTTATAATCAAAACCACTCACACAGGAACCGATGCTGAGTTCTTTTAGCTTTTCATTGCCCAGGCTGTGAGAAAACTTTTCCATATTTGCATCTGGCTATAGGAACTGAGTAGGAGCCCTGGCATCCAGATGGGAGGCTTGTCGTTTGGCTTTGTTGCTGATGCTATGTGGTCTCTGGTTTTAGAAAATGGAGTCTGAGGAGGATATATTTGGCAAACCAGAGATTTTGTTTGTTTGTCTTTTGTTTTGACAAGTTTCTACTGCCAGTTACTTGTATGACATCTACTTTCCACTCAGTGGTGATGAATAGAAACAATTTTACCCACAGTGGCATTTGTTATATAATACTCTTCCAATGCTTCATTTTATAGGGCTTAGGATCTTAGTATTTGGAAATACACAATATAAGCATTTCATGACAATAAGCATTTCAGACGTCATATTTATTCAAATACCATCAGTCTTCTGGTTCATTAGTCTTGTACACTCAGGGAAAGAAGTCTTTGCATAGAAAGACCAATGTATTACCCATTATCTTTTAGTGACCAGAAACACAGAAACTTAACATTTTATTAACTTTCAAAATTGAAGGCATTTATATATCCAAATCCTACATATTCCAGCTCAGTGTTGGTGATCTGAGTTGACTGTGACTTTGTCCTTTTCCAAACTGCACAAGATTCATCAACAACCATGAGCAGGCTTCCATGTTCTTTGGGAGAGGGACTTCAATTTTCCATAACATGAGGAAGAGGGACAAGCTTGATTAGAGTAAATATTGAGGCATTTATCCTCTGCCATGTCTACTCCAGAGTATGATGCTCCCAGAATATGAAACCATCTAGTAAATGTAGCAGTGCAGCTTAAAAACATGTCCCCTTTGTGTTATTAGGGAAGACTCGTGAGAACCAGCCTTGACTCTTCCTTGCAGATGTGATATAAACACAGCCAGTCATCATTGGCTACTGCTGAAGCAGAACCAGAGAAAACCACGAGCCATCCAAATGAGCTTATCATCTCCAGCAGGAGCTGCACATAAAAACAACCAGGCACTTGCTCCAAGAGACATTTAGATTGATGCATGCGTGAAGCTGTCAAGTGGCTTCCTACATATCTCCATTATCTGTTTATTCTTCAAGTTGCTGCCAGTGTATCTGGAATTTAAAAAATTTATATATTTTTTAATGGGGCTGGAGAGATGACTCTGATGATTAAGAGCACTGAATGCTCTTCCAGAGGATCTGAGTTCAATTCTCAGCACCCACATGGCAGCTCACAGCTGCCTCTAACCTTCTTCTGATCTCTGTGGCTACCAGACATGCATATGGTTCACTGACATACATGCATGGAAAACACTGATATGCATTCAATAAGTAAACAAAAATAAACATATATTTATGATTTTAATTTTGTGTAGGTGTGTATGTCTATGTGAGTATGCATATGTGAGTGCAGGTGCATGCAAGGAATGATATTTTGGGTCCCCTGGAATGGAGTTACAGACAGTTATGAACTTCCAGATGTAGATGGATGCTGGGAACTGAACTCAGGTTCTCTGAAGAGCTAGAAGATATCATAATTATTGAGCTGCCTCTCTAGTCTTGTAGCAAGCACTTTTGCCTGGTGGCTTACAGCTAGGGAAAATTATGGATGCTTATTGCCTATTGCTTGTGACAGCAATTCTGCTTCCACAGAACTCTGTCCAGCTGGCTTTGCTGATCTTCTGTGTATGTCCCACTGACTATTCCTACTGTGATGCTGTGGGTACTAACAAGGATATGGAGAGGTTGGTTTGTGGATGTTACTTTTCAATTTGGAGCTTTTTCTGTTTTGTATGTTTTTTCCTCATTCTTCATGCTTCCAGAAAATTGGAAAGAATATTATGATGGGTTTCTAGGATTCAAGTAATAAACCCAAAGGTCCCGATTTATCAGTGAGATTTCTCACTTTTTTATTAATTTAATCTCTATTGATTATAATTTGATTAGTTGATGTATAGCTTTTGTTCTGTAAGAAAATTTGGTATATGAATCTCAGAGGCTAATGACGAAGCCAGGGGTGGGGACAGTGGTTATCTGTATTCTGAAAGCATTTTGTTGTTATTGCTTAAATACTCAGATTTGGGTAGGATTGGAGACTCTATTTTCCAAAATGAAATTGTGATAGTTCACAAATAATTAAATGTTTGTAAAGAAAGAAGACAGAAGTTGATAAAAAGTGTAAAACTGACTTAAAATTTATAGCCAGTTCTTCAAAATATGTATGTTGGTAGCCATAGGTCAGGTCAGTGTTACTCCCAATTTTGGTCAGAACAGCTTTACCCCCCTGCAGTGGGCAGCAGTTAATTCAGAGACTCATAAATAAGTCAAAGAGCTGAGGACTGACTTGAGAGCTCAGTCTTAGATGGAAGTTCTATAGCCACCACCACAAAGCTCAGGAAGCATTGCAGAAAATGAGCTGGGGGAGAATATAAAGCCAGAGCATGAGGAGGGGGTGTGTGCATTGCTGTCTTCTGGAGAGCACATAGCCATTGCACTTAGAAGCACACAGGAGCAAGGGTCACCTGCATAAGATCTATACAAAGTCAAGTCAGCCAAAATTGCATTATGGATAATGGAGGTGCTCACCCCTAGATGAGGAGCTATTGGCAATTGATGGCTGCTGGGGAAGGAAGAGTCATAGGTTGCCCATGTTCCAGTGGATAGACTTACTTCTATGTAGCCAGGAGTAATGACATTCCATGAATTATTAAAAATAAATAAATAAATAAATAAATAAATAAATAAATAAATAAAATGAAGATGGGAGGAATTGTGTGTGGAGGAGTCTGGGGGAAATTAGTAGTGAGAAGTGGGGTGGATATGAACATGATTTAATATGTATATTAAATTCTCAAAGAGTAAAGGAAAAATCAAATGAAACATAGGCAAATTGTGTGCTCAGGTTAAAAAAAGTCACCCCTTATGAGACAGTTCTTTAAAATGGTAATAAAAGTAAATTTTCAAAATGCCACTTTTCTTGGTAAATACATTTCAGGACATCTTTCAACCAATAGATCAATTACATATATTTAGTAAATGTCCACCATAACTGTGGCCAGTGCTGTTCTACATACAAGAAAGGACACAAAATAGTGCCTGTGAGAATCTTGCATTTCAATGGAGGGAGCACAACATTGTGCTGACAGTAATAAGGCAAACACCAGGGATTCACTTCAGTCTGGGGCTGTATCTTACACTGCAGCTCTCAAGCTCTGTTAATATAGTATTCACACCCAGAATGGGGGGCATGCACAAAGCCCTGGGTTTGATCCCCAGCACCATACAAACTGGGCATGGTGGGCCATTCTTTTAGGCAGGAGGATCAGGAGTTCAAGTTCATCTTTGGCTACACAGAGAGTTCAAAGCTAGCATAGGATTGTGAGACTTGTCTTAAGGCAGGCAAGACAGAAGAAACAAAAGAAGAAATGATTAAATCCAAGGACTCATCTCAGCATAACGTGTCAGTGGCGTCTGAGATATAGCAAAGATCATTCTATCACAGTGGAGCTGAGCAGTGTGCTCTTTCATCCCCCACTTTGATATGTAAAGATCACAGAAGCCACGGCAAATGACAAATGAAGAAAGAAGAATCTCTATCTTAGTTGTTCAAATATTTGAGGCAGGATATTTTTCTAAAATCTCTCACTTTCAAAGTATGTTTATTTAGTGTTGGTTTAAATACTAGAGGAGAAAAAGCAGGAAGGAGGGAGACTTAGGAAAATAGAGGGAAGACCTTAGAAGTTTCCTCCAGGGAACCCCTTGACTGTTCTCTTTTTCAAATTATGATCAGATGGAATTTACTTTAACATAAGTTAAATGATAATTTCTGATTTGTCATTTCCATAAATGCAATTGTGTAATCAAAGTAAATTCCCTCTGCATATTAAAGAGAAGTTCAGCTAAGAAAGAGGCACCAGCTGGCATACATAGTTGCTGAAGGCATTTTTATATGAATCTCATTCCAAGCTTCCATCTGAAACCCTTTCTCATTTCCCTCCTGACCCATAGTGAAAAAAGAATACATAAAAGAAACTAAAGAGCTTGGTTTATTTTTTGATCTATCCCAAACTCAAGTATTTCTGCTTCTTTTTCTTTTACATCTATCTATCTATCTATCTATCTATCTATCTATCTATCTATCTATCTATCAATCATTATGCATACATATATGTGTATATCTATCCATTATGTATGTATGCATGTATGCATGCATGTATGTACATATGTATCTATGAATCCATATATCTGCCATCTACTATGTGTGTGTATACATGCATATATATATGGCACCATGGTGTATATGTGGCAGTCAAGGAACAACTTAGAGAGAGCTGGTTTTCTTCCCTCAATCATGTGGGACCTGGGGGTTGAACTCAGATTGGTGTTAGGCTTAGCAGCAAGTGTCTCTACCTGCTGAATTATCTTCATGACTCAAATAGGTATTTCTGAATGCTCTTAACACCATGAGGCCTTTATTTAGGATGCTCAGGGGCTGGTGTTCCTTATTCATCTTTCCTATAAGTCCACCTTGCTCTACTCCCATAGTCTCACAAATCTTTCCTGTGTTTATTTACCAAACAGAATCTTGAGAACTCTTAGTCCTTCACTATTGTAAGTGATTGTAAAGACACTAGGTAGACTTTGGCAGGTCATGGTTTTGGCACTGGTCAGGATGGAAGCTGTAGTGGATCTTGCCTTGCCAGTGAAAGTGTCTCTGCCCTTCCCATGCTCTCAAAAACCCAAGATAGCTTAAGCCAGGCTCTTCTGTACCTTATAAGGGGTCACATCTGAACCTGAAACCATGCCCAAAGGGTTGGCCACCACCACAAGTTCACTGGCAAGGCACGATGCCACTACAGGAAGCAATTATCTGACACAAGGTGACCATGGTTTATCTTAAGGTAAAATGTGAAACAAGCTGGTATTTCAATCAAAGACATGATGTGTGCAAGGACATAGCCCAACAGTGTGGACAGCTGTCATCCAATTTGCAGATTCTCAGTAACTCATTGAGAGCAACAACTTACTCATGTGCAGAGAACACTTGCTTCTAAGACCATCTGCCGTGGTTGCAAAGCTAAAGCAATGATCTTCCAAATTTACTCTATCCCACCATTCCTGGAAAGGCCATGCCATTTAATTTCATAAATGGAGAGGTCTTGACTTATTGCCAGGTGCCAACTTCCAGTGCAGATTTTTATAGTTCCATTTACATATCTTTCTGAAGATCAGGGATAAATGGAAGGCTTTATGATCTCTTTGCTAGTAAAACAAATGAAGCTGTAATAAAAAGTACATCTGCTATCACTGGTTGTGACAGGACTATATCTTCCAATTTTCAAAATGTAGTGAAATACAGAAATGCCTCAGATAGCTTCCTGGCTTCTGGATCAATTCTGGTGTCTTTTCTCTGCAGTGTAGGCTGATTTTTATATTCAGCTTCTGGTGTGTGTGTGTGTGTGTGTGTGTGTGTGTGTGTGTGTGTGTGTGTGCGTGTGTGTGGTGTGGTAAATGCATTATTTATTTCTTTTGGTAGAATTGGGAAATTAACTAAGTATGTTCTCAGAGGAACTCCTGTCCTGTGTTTTGGAATTATACACAAAATAGTATTGGGAATATTGCAGAATCTGTTCTTGTTTTAAAAACCCTGGTGTTATTGAGTGATTGTTTTCATAATCCTAATTGCTTTATGGAGAAAATTTAGAATTAGTTATAGTAAAATCTTAATAGATAGGAGAAATAATATGCTTATTTAGTTAGTTTTTGTTTTGACACCATTTTTGTGGGTAATGATCTGTTCCTGAGACATAAGTTCCATGAATTACAGTACTAGTGATGTTTCCCATAATTCCCCCCTATTGTCTGTGCCTTACCATAGGAAACCACTTTCAGTTTTATACTCACCCAACACTTTCTGCTCCTTCCAGCTCTAACTGTTTACTCTAAATGAGTGTGTGATTATGCTGCATGTGCAGACAATTTCTTCTCACCCATTTCAGGTCCTACTGATAGCCATTGAAATCTTTCCTATGACCTTCCAAAGCTTGATGCCTATCATGCTAATGTTCTTTCCTCTTTCTTCATCTCTCTCTCTCTCTCTCTCTCTTTCTCTCTGTATGCACATGACCTGAACACTTGTGTTCTATCGTCTCTCTTTCCATCTGTCTGTCTGTCTATTATCCATCCATCCATCTATCCATTTTCTCTTTATCTAGGCAACCAATTATCATTATGCACCTATTTCCATTATCTTATCTTCTCTGATAGTTTAAACTTCTTTCCCCTGTTTAATCCTTTTTTCCTTCACAGTATACAAGCAATGCTTCTTTTAATAGCTGTTCATTAAATATTTATTGAGAAATCAATGACTAAAACTTTCCTAGGAGAGTACTGCATAAAAGATGCCATATATATATTGCAATACTTATGGATTCATTACCTGGGTCTTTGCAACCATTTCAGGTTTTACTTTCAGACATTTTTCTAAAACCACCTTCATTATGTCAAACAGGTAGGTCTTGGGTTAGACTGGAGTGGGGGCGATGGGATGGAAGGGTGGTCAGGGAGCATGAGAGGGAGAGGGAACTGGGACACACACACACACACACACACACACACACACACACACACACCATACATATATATGAATCAGAAACCAGGGCACTCTCCCAACAGTCCCTCCATTTTTTTCTGTATTTTATTACTCAGTCCAGTGGGGAAATAGCCAAAAGCAGACCACTTGGCTGTGTGCTTTCAAGTTCTTAGTTTTATTTTCTTTTCAAGAACAATAAGGTCACTTTCCTCTCTAATCAAGTTATGTTCTTTCTTTAAAAAAAATGGTGGCATCACAGAAATGACTTGAAACTTTGTAACATGACCACTATTGTCTATGGCAGAATTTTTTCTCCTTAACCAGAAGTTACTTCTCTTAACATGGTCTGTTACATGTGCTTCCCCACATATAATTTCTTACATAATAAAATTAGAAGCTAACATTGATAGTCAGTGCCTAGTGACGGACACAGGGAGGTAATCTACAGGACTCTAAATTACATTGGTTTCAGAGCTTAGGAAAGAGTCATACCATGCCTGGGGTTTCCTTACCTTATATATTCATCTTTGGAAATCTCTCAAATCATCTTAAAGGAAAGTTCGTTTTAGTCTGTATTAGCAAAAGAAACCAACATTATAACTTTTAGGATTCACTGTAGTTGTTGTAAACCTGGTTTATCTAGACCTCTTTGTTCTCCTGAAGGATCTAGAGGTATGTGCAGGGATTGCTGGAGTACATATGCTATGCTGGTCTTTGAGAGATGGCTATTAATAGAGGAGTGAGAATCAGTCTAGCAAAACATTGCCCCGAGTGCTGTAGACAAAGTGGAGGGGGTCAGCTAGGGAAGAGAGAGTGCTGGAAAACTGGGTGAACATGAGTCAGGAGCTCAGGCTCACACTGACAAGTCCCTGCTAGTCCAGTAAGACCTCACTCTATCCCAGCTGAGCAAACAGGCTAGGGAAAATTTTGATCAGTTTTGTGAGGTTACTGTAAATTTTATGAATAGGCCTAGAGCTAACTATGGACACAGAAGGCTTTTTTAAATAGTGGGAAGAATAAAAGTCTAGAAAGGCTGCAGTGGAAAGCCTAGGTTCCTGGGGAAAATGTTCCAAGGGCATACTGGGTGGGGGGATCTTGCTGAACGTGTATGGCATGGTTCACTCTTCTGTTCACTTATAAAGAAACAAACTGCAGAGTACATGAACTTTTCTTTTCTACCAAACAGGATGACAAGTGCTTTGAAATATCACACTCATTTGTCCTTTCATGCAATGAAAGGACATGATCCATTGCTCTGAGTCTGTTCTCCCTTTACTCTATCTGGTCCCCAGACTATTGACTGGTGCTGCTCACATTTAGGGTCATTTTTCCTCCTGCAATGTTTCTAGAAATGTCCTTATGCACACACATGCAAAAATGTTTCATGGCTCTCTTAGTCTAACTAAATTTGCCATAATAACCATCACATTCAGTTCTCTGATTGTACTAAAGGTGTTATGACTCTTTTGTTATATGAAAAGGCATCTCATGGAGAATTAGGGATTCAAAAATTTTAAAAAAAATGTTTGTTCTTTCTCCTATTTTTCATCACTCAGCCCTCCCTGAAAACATGCAACAATGCTCATATGACTTAGTCTGTCAAATATTAACTATTAGAAAAGGTGATTGATTTTTAGTACTTTTGTTGTATGGAAAGTAAAACTACATTTCTTTTCTCATAAATTCATTGGGGAAATGTAGAAAATTATTAGAAACATTCACTAAAAGCGTGTGCATTGCTCTAGTTCTGTGCTAGTAATATATATGTATGTACATATATAATATATAGTTTTATAGTTCTAGTTCTGTGCTAGATATCTCTCTCTCTCTGTTTCTCTCTATCTATCTATCTATCTATCATCTGTCTATATTGCTGGGGATTGAATCCAAGCTTTGCATGTACTTGGAAAATGCTCTACTTTGGTGGGAGATCCATATCCCATTATTTATTTGAAGAAATATACTATACAAAGTTTGGTGAGAGGAACCATGATCAGAATATACTATATGAAAAATGTATTTTTAATAAAAATTAAAAATTTAAAAAGCCATTAAAATTAGTCAATTCAATTTCTTTTTTTTTTTTTTACATTTAATTGTTAATATTCTTTCAGGAAACCATGCTAAGTATTTTGTATTTGGGATTTAAAAGGTTTAAGAAGTTAGATTTCTAAATTTCTAAGATTTATTTTTAAAGGATGACACATGGGAAACTGGACACATGTAAGGAATCCCATTTGGTACATTTGGAGCTAGATGGAACCAGATTAACCATTACCACAATTTGCCCTTCATAGCAGTGTATCCCTTCCTGAGGTTTGTTCTGCTCTTACTCTTCTGATGGCTTCATCTTTGTTATAAATAATGAATGCAAATTATAGGTACAGGTTGTTCACAAATTAATTAATTGATTGAGAGATTAAATAGAGACCCCTTCCTGTCAGAAAAGTGCCCTACCACTGAGTTCTATGCCCTGCCCATTTTTAAGTTTTCAACTTTGAGGATGTAATATAAAGATGGTCTTGAGGGAGTTATTTTGGCTGTGTAGAAAGAAGTGTGTACTTCAAGATAGAAATAAAGGGTGTTTCATTGTTTCATTGACATCCTCCTGAAACAAAATACAGAACAAGATCTTACTGAGAATGTGTATAGATTAGAGTTTCATTTTAGTCACGGACCTCAGCTCACTATGATTGAACTGTTGTGTAAGAGTGGAGCCTATCTATTAAGAGAGAAATGGGCTAAGCATCTCAGTGTCATTAGCCTTGTGAATATCTTCAACAAGACACATTCTCTAAGGTTAGGAAACTCCAGAGCGGTGGTCTCTGGGACTGTTGCCATTTGCTTTTGAACTCATACTCTCTGTTACCTTGTTGCTACTTTCTGTCATGAAACTGTTGAGGTAAGAGCCAACCTTCTGTATTTAAGTATTAGTTTATTCTGCATTACAATTAAGCTTGGTTACAACAAATGAAATTAGACTCTGGCGGAGGGAGGGGGTATGGGCATCTTAAGGGTCCCGGGTGATTCCAGTATGCAGTAAGGCTTGGCAGTCACTGTCCATAGTGAGCTATGACCGGAATTTTTCAGGGCTCTTGCACCAGAAAACTCACTTACTGACTTTTCTGTTACATCTTGTAGAGTGATGGTGCTTGTGTGTAGCTGTCTAGCAGTAGTGATGTACTAATGTTCCTTTCCCATCACAGCCTTCCCTTCCTTGTCTTAGCTGCCTCCTCCTCCTTCTATTTCTTCTTCTAATCCTTCCTCTTTATCTTCTTCTAGCAAATGAATGCAGATGGCTTTATGTAAAGGTGTTTTCTGTCTTTCACATGATGCATTATCCTAGTTTACTTTCTGTCACCCTGTTACAATACCCTGACAAAGACAACTTAGGAGAGGAGGGTCTATTTTAGCTCACAGTTCCAGGTTATAGTCCATCATTGTAGAAAGTAATGGTGATAAGAACTTCAAGCAGTTAGTCATGACTGCAGTCAAAAGCAGAGAGGGAATGAACATCTGTATGCTTATGCTCAGCTCACTTTCTCCCCTTATATACAGTTTAGGACCCGATCCCAGGAAATGGTGCCACTACTTTTAGACTGGGTATTCTCAGGTCAATTAATGTAGTAAAGAGAACCACCACACACTCATCTACAGGCCATCCTGATCTATACAGACCCTCATTGAGAAGCCCTTCCCAGATGATTCTAGACTAATCAAGCTGATAATTAAAGCTACCACAAACATCATGATGCTTTGTCTATAAGGGACTCTGAGTCACTTGCAGATAACATGACCAACTATCCACTTTCTACTGCTGATATTTGTACATTCCTTGGGTAAATTCAATTGTCAGCTATGAGGGAGAGATATACATATGCTTCTTCATAAGTATTACCTGTTTTTTTTATAACTACTGTAGTATTGCTAGATGCTATAGCTGCATCCATGGATGGCCGTGTTTAACCTTCATGGCAACCTTGAGAGGAACATGGTCTGTGCTCACTATATATAAATGATCCGTCAGTGGCTATCTCCAATGATTAGAAGTTTCCAGAAGATTTATTGAAATATTCCATCTCCTAATACATGGTGATGGTGGAAATCTGATGGTGGAATGGAATTAATGAAAGACAAACTACTATCGACAACTCAGACTCATTTAGAAGCAGGCTCGAGGAGAACAGACTTGCTGGTGTTATTTGGGAACTACTCTCCAACAAATATGTTTTAGAATTATCCTGAGTTAGCCCATTTTTTCATTCTCCTAGCTGTGACTTCCAGCATTCCTGGTGCCTTGATGCCTAATGTCACAGATTTGGAATGTGGTTTCTATGTGATCACTAAAAGTTTGCTGAATCCCCTCACTACTTGAGGCTGGTTTACTTGAAGGGTCTTTAATTTAGTACTTGGTGACTGATTTTCAGTGTTTGGGAGCTGAGTAAACATCATCACTTATTGTCTTATATTTAACAGCCCTTTCCAGTGGGAGTAGATCTTACATGTCACCTCTTAAATAGCTCATATCTGCTGGAAATAGCCCCTGAGTCACAACTCCATGCCTTATCACTCTATTCTCTTGAGCTGGAAAGCATCTTGCTCAATGAGTTGTGATGTGGGATGTCCTTCTGTATGCTGTGAATATGTGTTCCTTTTATTGGTTGATGAATAAAGTTATTTTCGCCTATGTCAGGGCAGAATATAGCTAGGTGGTAAAGCCGAGCAAGAGAGAGAAAGAAGGCAGAGCCAAGAAGATGCCATGTAGACACTAAAGGAGTAAGATGCCAGAATATTACCAGTAAGCCATGGCCATATGGTGAATGCAGATTAGTGAAAATGGGTTAATTTAATTGTGAGAGCTAGTCAGTAATATGCGTGAGCCACTGGCCAAACAACTGTAATTAATATTAACTCTCTGAGTGTTTATTCGGGAACTGGTAGATGGGAGAGAAACCCCCATTTACAGAATTGTTCATTTATTTCTTAATAGCCAGTGATGACTGTTTATTTCTGGCTATGAAGACAGGAAGGAAAGAACTATCAGAAAAATGAAGAGGCTTCCTGGGCTTGGATGCATCACAAGGAGAAGAAAATATACTTGGGTTAACCCAAAGTGCAGGCTTTCACACTGTTGCACCTCTATCTTTCAACTGCTGAAGTTTTTCAGCACAACAGCAAGCCCACTCTATCATGCACTGTCTGTTCTCTCCAGGAGCTTCTCCCCCAGGTGTTCAAAAAAAAAAAAGTCAGTCTTTTGACCTTTCCACAACATTCTCCATTCCTGAGAGTCAGCCCTTGGCCCGAAATCGATTGGGTACTTTGAAGCAGAAGGTCAGGTTTCTGAGGACTGGGCTGCTCAGCAGGGATGGGGATGAGTAAGATGCTTCCAGAGTTTGTTTTGAGTCACCTGATGATTTTATTCTCATGAAGTACACAGACCAGCACAGGAAAGAGCTCCCAGCTGATAGCTTGGGATGTCAGCTCTTCCAAAATGTACTTGTGTTTTCAGGTGGTTGCTGAGCCCTGGCAAAAAACAGTCCCTCTCAGGGAGGCAGGGAGAATGATCTAGGAAAACAGCATTTTTTGTCTCTCACAGATTCCAACAGAAAACTACTGCTGGCCTCTGGGTCTAGAGGTGCAGGCCCTGGGGATAAAGTGGCAGGAAGGGATTAGGCAGAAGGTCTTCTCAATTATTGAAGGTCATCTGGGCTCATCTTCCTACTTTCTGATTTTACCCAGGGAGGTAAAACGAAGACTCTTTCTTGTTCTTTTCAATGAATCCAGATAAATTCAGTGATTCCTGTGTTATGAACATTCATTTATCTTTTTGTTTTTGAGCAAGATAAATGTTTTCCTGTGTTAAGAACATTCATGTATCTTTTTGAGCAAGATAAATGTTTTCTCCCTTGCCTGCCAGCATGTTCCTTAACTAGGGTGCATTGTAACCAGGATAGTCTTTGGCAATATTGAACAGGACTGGAAGAACAAATTTCATAAGCAGACCTTCCAGGGATAATCTGATTTCTCTGTGCTTTATTTTCTTTGCAAATAAATAATTCCATTTAGCCACTGTCCCCAAAGAGAATGTTCTCCCACACCCACATCTCCCTTCTGACCTCTACACAGATTTGTTCATAGACCATGGAATGGATATTTCTTTCATAAATCAAAATGAAATAAAATTAGTTCAACAAGAGAAAAAAGGCAGTAAGTAAAAATTTAGCACCAAAGGATAGAAGTATGTGACATTTGGCGGTTGAAGAAGTATTCTGCTAGGTCTAGTGCTTAGCTTTTTGTTATGCAACTTTACTTCATACAAATTTCACAGAATATCACTACCCTCACTAATGTTTGTAGGCATTAAAGAACTCACTCTACCTAATACAACAAACTTCAGGGCAGAGCCTGTGGTTTAACTTGGATTTTCTGATTATGAATCCCCACCTCAGATCCATCATGTGATACTTCTTAGTAAAAAGATACTACAAAACAGTGGAGTTTGGTTCATGCCATTATTAAGCTTAAGATAATCAACTAAGTGTGTCAAGTATCTGTTGTTTTAAGTTCAAACCTACATAGAGGGTTTGGGAAAATGGCTCAGTCAGCAAGTGCTTGCCACACAGCATAAGAACCTGAGTATAATGCACCTATACCAAAAATAAAAAAGAAAGAAAGAAAAAAAAAAAAACAAAAAAAATAAGTAACTGTTGGGATAACATGTGCAGGGAGGCAGAGGGAGGTGGATCATGGGGTGACTTGGTTATCCATCTTAGTGAAATTGGCAAGCTCTGGGTCAATGCACTATGCTTGTCTCAAAAATCAAGGTAGGTGGTGCCTGGAGAATGACATTCAAGGTTGACATCTGACTTCAACATGCACATAGAACAAAAATGATGCATATACAAGAACATGAATTAAAAAATAGCTATGTCGGATGTACGGCCTGAATCATGGAGTTTCTAGGTTTTAAGGTAACCAAGAACAACAATGGGATTTGCTTGGGAGGATGCTCATCTCGATGCCCATGGGATATTCCAATGCCAAGGATCTGAGCCCAGCGCTCACCAGGTGGACTGCACTTAGGAGGGACCAGTGCTGTCCGCAAAGCAGCCCTGTGTACCACGGCTGACAAGCCTTCTCTCTGGAACATTTTCTTGTTTGACTTCAGTTGGAACCAGGTAGAAAAGGGAATAATTAACCTGATTTTACAAATGGGAAAACATGTTCAAAGAGGCTAAGTGGTTTGCCTAAAGCCAAAGACATCCTAAATGGTAAAGGGGGAAAGTCAGTGCTAATGGAAAGTGAGGTGCCCCATCATTCACAGGGTGGAGGGAGGGGGCAACTGAAGCAGCAGCCCATAGAAATGTTTTATAGTCTTTAAAATCCAGAGACATTGAGTGGTAGCATTTTGGTCATGGATCAGATATGTCGTGTTAAAGAAAATCAGCTTTAGTTAACATGAAACATGAAAGATTATACAGTTGACAATGTCTCAGTATTTACATTCTTGCTTGTTACTTGAAAAATATTGAAGTGTTTGTCAGGCTGTTGCCAATTAGTGGTGGCTTCTGTAACTTAGGGCAACCTATTTGAGTATAAGATGGAAAGAGCAAGAAAAGGTTTAAGTTATGCATTAAAATGTTGATGTAGCCAGACTCAGCAGTGTACACCTGGAATACCAGCACCTGGAAAGTAGACACAAGAGGATCTTGATTGCTTTCTGGGTCAGCCTGGGCTGTATAATAAGATCTTGTTTCTGTTAGGGGATGATGAGTCAATTTTCTTCAGGGTTGAGACAGGTGAGTGGGTGGGTATTCATGCTCCTGGAGCTGGTCTTACAATCTATTTGCTTACAGGCAGCAATAAGTGGACGTATTTATTTATTTGGGGTTTTATTTTTGTTTGTTTATTTTAGAACACATTAAGTTGCGAGGATAATTGTTGTGTGTGAGACTCATTTCGACCCAAAAGCAAAGAATCTTTTCTCGTTTAACGAGCTAACTGCATTAACTTGGACCCTTTGTCCATTAATCGCTGTGGGGTCCTGGAGAAGGACCCCGAGAAACCATGAGGTGTGGGGAACTTATTGGACAGCATAAGGAGAGTGTCTACGGTATACAACAGCCTCAGGATTGGTGAGCTTCTGGGCTTGGACGACCTGTCTTGTGTTATTGGTCAACTGGTTGTTATGGCCTATAGACTCTCACAGGGTGGTTGCTATGCTCTGCAAGTCACTGTACCATAAAGCATACCCAGAGCAGTAAAGCAAAGTCACGCCAGCTAACTTCTGATTGGTTCCTTGCCACGAGGAGGGTATCTGGCCCAGCAAGGTCAGACAGTGCTGAGTCAGAGGCGTACATGTCTTTTCTGCAGCTTGTCACTGCTGCTAAAGCAGGGGGCTGGTCCTTTCATAATGTGAGGGCAATGGATAGGGGAAGAATCAGAAAGGAAGGATGAATGGTGTGAATTTGACCAAAACACATTATATACATGTATAAAATTCTCAGACAATAAAAAATAAACAAATTAGAAACGAAAAACAAACTAAAAATCAAAACAAACAAACAATATGGTGGTTTCTCTAAGATAGACTTTTCCCCTTCGTTTTAATTAAAGTTGTAATTCTAATAGTTTTAAAAGTTATCAAATGCAAAATGTGATTTTCTTGGCCAGGGAAACAATAGCTAACTTCTGTATATTTAAGTTAATAAAAAATGACTTTTAAGGCTAAGGACATAGCTTAGTAGATAAGAATACTTGTCTAGCAGGCACATTACCTTGATTTTGGTCCACAGGCATGACTTAAAACCAGGCATGTGAATGTCTGGAATTTCAGTGCTTAGGAGATGAACTGAAGAGAATCAGAAGTTCAAGGTCACCCTCAGCTATGTAGTAGAATCGAGGTCAGCAGGAGCTATGTAAAAGCCTGCCTCAGAAAATGTAATTGGTAGATATTACCAGTCTTCCAACCATCAATTCATTTGACAGGTGTATTTTGCACATTCACTCAGACAAGACATACCATTAGTATTTATTAAAAAACAAAACAATGATATTGTATTCCTTATCTATCATATGACTCCCACCAAAGTATTCTTGTAGATCTTGTTTAATGTACCACATAACCTGCCTTATGTTATGACAAAAGCACAAGGAGATTCACCAAGCAGGGAAAGGTGAGCTGGTTCCTGATGGATGTGAAGGAGCCAGTCAGGAATTCTGAGTGAGAAGAGAAGATACTGAGATGGCAAGAGCATGCGTGTGATGCCTGAAGTCATTGCTCTTTCCCCCATTGGGAGATTTCGATGTGATGTGTGTGAATTCTAACAGATACTGCCACAGAAAATTACACAATTTTCATGAAATCTCTGGTCTTTCCATTCAGGCTGCTCGGTTTACCGAGCAGGATGTTTGAGTTCAGAAAATCTTGAAGATGAACTCTGAGCCATCAGAGCAGGTCCTGGTCCAAGTGGTCCCTCCATATGAGATTCTGGCATTGATTGTGGACTCAGATTTGAGATAGAGCTTAGACCCAGGTACTATTTGGCTGGATAACATTGTTGATGTTTGAAACATCTCTGAGTATAAGTACTTAATCATACAAAGCCAGCAATAATGACTCTTGTCACAGTATATGTGTGCTGGTAAATTCCAATCAGCCAACTTACTGCAATAGAAAATAAAAGTCTCAAATTGTAGCATTTACTGATTCCCCTTATGTAAATAACTCTAACCTTTTAATTTTGAGCTGATATTATGATGTCACAAGATACGAATCTGCAAAGAGACATAAACACAAAGAGATGATGTCATGGGGCTGATTCAAGCTGATCCTAGCCCTTTGTTGCCTATCACAAGGGTTCCTGTTTACCAGCAGGGTCTCAGTGATGTTTGTAGTTATCTCCTGTTGTGCCCACCTTTCCTACAACACTGCACATACTCCTGACTGCTGTAAATCTTCTCTGAGTTGATTAATGCAAGTGCAGTGTTGCTTGTCCCTAGGTGCTGCTAGCACAGACTTAATGCATTCTTTTTGTTTTAGAATCACAGTTAATATCATTTGTCAAAGTCAAGTTGGCTGAGTGTTTGCTCAGTCCATTCCTCATCTTCTACACTATAGGGTCAGGCACCAGGCCTAATTTCATCTCCACGTTTTCAATAGATTTTGGCATGAGACATCCATTTCATGTTCACAGTCCTCCAGATTGCTTCAGTCATTGCCTTCCGTAGCCTAGAGGACAGCCAGGCTTGTGGGTCGGTGTCGAGCTCACCTGTGTTTGCACTCAAAAGGCAACCTCCTCATAGCTATGGCTTCATCATGTCTGACTGTGTCTCAAATCATGATAGCCTTTCCCATTCATTCAATTAGGAGGAGGCAACACATGATACTCTCTGTTTTTGTTTTCTAAATAACTCCATATTTGTAATAATTAAAAAAGAATTTTGACCTAGTGAATATTATTACAAATCAAAATGGAATTTGCCTCTTATCTTCCTTCTTCCAACCTTATTCTGCTTTAGAAAACCTGTCATTTTTGCATAAGATGCCTAAAACAGCAAAATGGATTTCCCCCTCTTCATCTTTAAGGAACTTTCTTCTTATTTCTGAACTCCTATCTGCTAAGTGATAAAGGATAATTAATAGTTAATTAAGTAACTTCTTTTAGAACATACAACTTATATTAGAGGAAACGCCCACTTCTGTCTATCTATATGCATATTTGTCCAAAAATTCTGAACATGGTGGCCTAGATACAAGTGATGATGGGTATACATAGGTAGAAGAGAAGCATTCAGGGCACAGTACTGAAATAGCCCACTGTAGGCTCGTGCTAATCTAGCACTAGTGGGAGTATTGCTAGAAGTCAGACAATGTCTTGGAAAAAGTCTTTCGTTTAAAAACTGTAAGATCTCTATTCCTTAATAGGTAGGATTAATGAACTATATATGGATCATTAGAATTATATATACAATTCTAATTATGTATAGTAGAAAGAATACTCAGCAGTTAAGAGCAGTATGTTGTTTGTCCAGAGAATCCAACGTTGGTTTGTAGCACCCAGGACCACCTGTAACTCCAGTTTTAGGGAAATCCAATACCTCTGACTTTCATGGGCACTGCTTTCAGATGTACATGCCAACTACCACATACACACATACATACATACATGTACATACTTAAGTACAATAAAAGGAAATACTAGAAAAAAGTTGTATATCCAGAGGAATGTTTAGTTGGAACTATATCCCATACTGAGTCCAGTAAGAAACTGTGCCATAGTATCCTAAAACAAAACAAAACAAAACTATTAGCAGTAACTATACCACGTGTACAGTAATTCCTGCTAGTTTAGGGGGATTAGCAGAGAATGTACTCCATATAGGTCTCCTACAGAGTCTTAAGTCTTTCCAAGAAATGAAGTACATTTTATTTTTTTACAAATATCTACTAGTGGTTCCTTTGGGACTTGAAAAAGAATGATTTATGGTTTTTTGTTTTGTTTTTTGTTTTTGTTTTTGTTTTTTTTTTTTTTTTTTTTTTTTTTGTATGTGGATGAGTGTTTTGCCTGCATGTATGTGAGTGAACCACATACATGCCTGGTGCCAGAGGAGACCAGAAGAGGGATTGAATACCTCTGGTCTCCATGGGCAATGCACTCAAATGTCCATATACATACCACCCCACCCCACACACATACACATAATTAAATGTGGTAAAAACAAATATTAAAAAGGAATTGTACATACAGAGAAATGGCCTCAAGGGCCGTGCCAAGTTGTACTTTGTGGGAGCTGGGAGCCAAACCTAAGTCCTCTGTAAGAGCTGCCAATGTTATTCACCACTGGGCCGTCTGTTCAGACTCTCCTTAAGGAGTTTTGTATTATTGGACTCACATAGTCTTCTGAGATTCCTTGGCTCATGGGCATGCTCTACACTAGTGTGTTCCCAACCTTCCTAATGCTGTGGCCCTTTTATGCAGGTCCTCATGTTGTGGTGACCTCCAACCTTAAAATTATTTTATTTCTGCTTCATAACCACAATTTTGCTACTATTAAGAACCATAATGTAAATATCTATGCTTTCTGATAGTCTTAGGTGACCCCTGTGAAAGTCACTAATCCCTCAAAGGGGTCTTGAACCACAGGTTGAGGACTGCTGTTCTCCACACTCTCTTTCTATATCTGCTTTGTTTCTGTAGGGTTTCCCCTTGACTCATAGGAGGGCACTATGGCTGCATGCTCGATGGAGATGTACTTAGGTACTTAGTGGGGGCCATTTCCCAGGGTAGCCTCCTCACATGGACACCTCTGCTTGGGGGAATCAATATAGCAGGCAGCAATATTGATTGTGTGCCTCTTTTCCCAAGGCAGCAGTCTGGGGTCGGTTCCAAGAACAATTCCATTATATATATTTATCCGAGACCTATCTGGCAGAGGGAGGCTGAGCACACAGTCTTATTTTATTCTCCCTGAGAGAAATTAACAGAATGAGATTCTATTCTGTCTTGATTTCTGTTCACACAAGCCCAGTGATAGTTCGTGACTTGTTCAAGGTCACACAGGCAGTGAGAATGAGATGCTGACATCTTGTGTCATCATCAAAGAGGCAAATAAAATGGTCACAGAGGACTTTGAAGTTTGTCAGCTAATGTATAACGTAGGAAGTTTTCCCCCTGCATATTCTCAAGGTTTTGCTTCAGCAAAAAGACACTTTGTACAGGAGGCAATCTTTATAATGTTGACACTATCAATCTTCAGAACACTGGGTCAGCACTGACTTTCACTTGGCCATTTACGCCTGCTGGGCAGGGTAAGCACAATCCCAGGCAAATTTCCACCCCTCCTCCTGTTCAGTTTGTGCTTACCTGTGGAGGTTCTACAAGTGCAGCAAGCTGCTGTCTGAGGGCCACTCAGGTGTACCGTGACGTTCACTGATCAGAGCCGCGATCTTCCTGATGAAAACCTGACAAAAACTAGACGTTGACCTTCAATCCACTGCCAGGGGAAGGGAGTAAGATACATGCTGGTTATTTTTAAAATGCTGAAGTGCAGTTTGACAGCCGCCACTAACCTTGAGTAAGTGTTGGGGTATTGTCTGAAAAACTTAAATTCTGTCTAGTTTCAGGTCTTTTTTTTCCCAGATAATTGCTGGTTTTTGATTTCTCCAACCTTCAGTTGATTCTTCTGTACCCGAACGCTTGAGTCCCGGCATTCCCCTCCTCAGATCCATCTCACCCCACATGGTATCTCATTTTTGGAACTAGGATCTCAGACCTCTGCCTCCTGGACTCAGGGTGTCTGTGGGTGCGTGGACCTCGGCATGGACAATCCCTCTCTGCACTGTTGTGCAGGGAGGGACTAAAATGTGTCCTTCTGGCCACCATGGGATAGCAAGGATGGGGTTTATTTCCCCATAGAAAAAACAAGTTTGCATACAACCAAGGAAAAATAACAGCCATCCTCAAAAATGGAAAAATGAGATCAGCACATGTTTGCAAGATTGCACCAACTGCCATGGTGCAGTGTGGGAATCCTCTTTGCACATCTGTAACTCTTTTTGCTGTAATTCCTTCCTGTTTACAGAATTTTCTTCTGCTTTGTTTCCAGGGGAAGCATGATAGCAATGCATTCTTCTTTTTCTTTTATCTCTTATTTGTTTTCTCTTCATTGTTGAGATTACTTTCAGTGATCATAGGGGTCAATGTCAGTTCCTAGAGAATTTAAAATGCCTCATTTCCCCGTGACTCAGTGATTTCCGGGGAAGAGCCTGCTGTCCCAGAGCAGTGTCCCCGTTGTGTGTTCTTTCTTTCAAGGTTTCCAGCATTTCCCACATCTTTATTTTTGGTAATTTAATTGTAATGTATCTGGCATGAGTTTCTTTGGGTAAAGTATTTGAAGTTTTCTCTGTTTTTTAATTTGGACTTTAGCTTTCCCACACATTCAAAGTAATTTTAGCTTTTATTTCTGTGGCTATTTTTCAGCTCCACATTTTTCTTTTTCTTCCAAAACTGTCACGATGTAGATATTACTGATTTGTTGGTTATTATTTTCCAAGTCTTTGATACCTATTTTTTTCTAGTCTACCTTTTTCTTATGTTCCACCACTGGTCTGCCCTGAAGCTCAGAGATGTTTTTTTCTATGGAATCCACCCAGTGAGTTTTAAAGCTTTCCATATGACTTAGGGTTCCTCCACCCAGTAAGTTTTAAAGTTACTTATTACATGTAAGGTCTGTAGCTTCTACTGGGCTACTCCTATAATTTTGTTGTTCATATTTTTCCATGTTATTGTTTTAAGAAGACTTATAAGCATTTTTGAAGCACTTTTGTAATACATATTTTATTTTAAAGATGATTTTATTTTTAATTGATTGGCATATACACTTTAGGATACAGTGTGACATTTCAATACATCTAGACAATGTGCAGTGATCAGATCAAGGAAGCTTATATATTTAGCATCTCAAATATTTGTCATTGCTTTTAAAGAAACATTCAAAGTGATCTCTACTAGGTATCTTTAAATATACAAAATACAAACTATTGTCAACCATAGAAATGATGCTGAATTATAGAACATTAGGAGTTATTGTTTCCTGTAACTCTTCCCTCCTGGGTCATAAACCATCTCCTTTCTTATCTCCTTACTCCCATATCTGTACTAGGTTCTTGTAACCAACATTCTGCTCTCTACTGCTATTCAATTAATATTCTTTCCTGCCTTCTCTCTCTCTCTCTCTCTCTCTCTCTCTCTCTCTCTCTCTCTCTCTCTCTTCTTTTTCATGTGTGTATTTTCATGTGGGTATGTGTGTTTGCATGTATGGAACCAGAACTTGGCACCAGGTGCCTTCCTAAGTTACTTTCTACCTTACGTATCTAGACAGGGTACTCAGCGAACCTGGAACTCATCAATTCAGTTAGATTGGGTAGCCAGAGAGCTCCAGGAACCCCCACCTCCACCTCTGAAGTGCTGGGATTGCAGGCATGTGTCACTATGCCTGGACTTTCATTGGGTTCAGACGATCCAAACTCAAGCTCTCATTCTGTCACATGGAGCACTTTACTGACTGAGCCATCTTCCCAGCATTCCCCACCCCCTTCTAATTGCTATCATAGGTTCCACATGTGATGGAGAACATGTGTTGTTTATCTTTCTGTGCCTGTCATTTCATTTAGCATGTTCTCCAGCTCCATACATATCACTTCAAATTAGAGGATTTCATTTGTTTTATGATGAAGTATTCTTCTATTCCACACACACACACACACACACACACTAAATTTTTTATGCATTCGTTTGTCAGTCAACACATGGTTTGATTCCTTCCTTTGGCTCCTGTGCTGTAGTAAACATGTGAGGGCAGATGTATTCAACATATTGATTTCCTTTTCTTGGCCATTTGCCCTAGAGTGGGATTGCTGTATCATACGGTGATTCTATATACTGCTCTGCATCATGGCTGTGCTAATTTACATTCTTACCAGAAGCTCCCTTTCTTTGTGCTCACTGCAATTCTCACTGTTTGTCTTTTTCATAAAAGCCTTCTTGCTTGGTCCAGGAGATTTCTCACTGTGGCTTGATTTGCATTTCTTGCTGACTAGAGATGCACCCACATGGAGGTACACAGCCTTCTGTAATGCCAATTCTAGAGAATCTAACACCATCTTCTGTCCATCATAGACACCAAGCTTGTAACAGATGGACATATATACACGTGGACATACTCATAAAATGTGTTCATAATCTGGAAAAGTAGGTATTATTATGCTCATTTTAAGAAGAAAAATAAGAATTAGCATTAATCAAGATCACAAAAGGAAGGAGGGGGTGAGGGGTGAGGGATGGCTCAATGGTTAAAAGCCCTAGTGGGTCTTTCAGAGGACCACTGGAGTTGGGCTCAGGCCATCAGCAACCACTGTAAGTGGCTCACAGCTGCCTGTAACTCTAGATCCAGGGTGAATGGACACCCTTTTCTGGTCACTGCTGGTACACATAGACACACAGCCTCTGCACACACAAATAAAAATAAAGCATTTTAAAAAAATACTAAACACTTGGTGGTATATCTGGCCTGTGAAGTTAGGTTGCTAGAACCTAAACTAAGGATCCTGAGCTCACCATTTTACTATGAAATAGTGTACAGAGAAAAGCATCCAACCTCATTTTAAAGTTATGTTTGAGACATTTAAATCAGGCAAAATATGAATTCCAACATGGCAAAAACTGGGGGAAAGATATAATCCTGAAGCCACATTAAAAAAAAAAATAAAATGGACTACCTTTTAGGTTATAGCTATATTTATGCACACACACACACACACACATATAACAATAATGATCAAATGACAAGAGAATATTAACTTGATGGGGAAGGATTGGAGGGAGGGAGGGACTAGAAAAAAAGAAAGAGGGGGAAGTGATATGATTCTATTTCAATTAAAAATAAATATGTATTTTTAAAAATGGATGCACAACTGGTCATGATAATCTGAAGCAAGGGAGAGAATGTCTGCTCCTCTTACTCATATGTTTTTCATAAATTATTCTGTTGGTACAAATGGCTTTTCAGAGAGACCAGCACAGGAGATTGGCTTAAAAAAAGAAGCGTGTTAGATTAATGGATGAAATCCACTATGGTACTAAACAGCTTTTTTCATTTCATTATATAAAATACACGAAGGCTATATTCTACCATCCCCCCACTCCCACTCTGGCTCTGTTACTGTGATCTTGAGTCACTTGGGTCAGCCTTGTAATGGACCTGGGTGCCTCCAAACTAATTTATCCCCGGCGATGGTTGACATTTGTAGGAAAGTTATTCAAACCTTTGACCCAGTTGAAACAACTCTCAAAGTAGAAAATGTTGTTTAAACATAAAACTGTGTAGAAAAGTGAACCAAGTGAAGAAGATGTACACATTGTATCCTGGGTAATGCAGATGCAGGATGGTACAGCTAGATGTGGTTTAGATGAAAAAGAACTTAAATAATCTCAGGCAATTAAGATGTTTAGAAGCAGAGGTCACTGGAATCTTTGCTTAGGGAGCAGATGATGTCTGTGAGTCTCGCAAAAATGGAAAACAGGGCTATCCGGCATGATTTTGTGGACTGAGTCAGGCCAAGTTGCAGATGGAATATAAAAAGAAAGACAGGGGAAGAGCAGAAGAGTCATAGCTGTCGTCAGCAAAAGCAAGGGCTAATTGCAATTGAAGCCTGTCTCCAAGACATGAGGTATTTGAGCAATGGAAAGGTTTGCATATTTCAACCTCCAGATAAAACGAAAGATAATAAATAGTGGTGCAGTCTTTTGGAAGTGAACCAGCTCTTATTTTAATCAGCTAAATATCTCATTTGGATAAGTGCACCAGAGAGAGAGCTGGCTTGCTTTCTTGTGTATATGCATTTTCAAAGTATCCTCAACACTCCCTTTTTCTTCTTTTCTTTATTTCCCTTTCTTCCATTTCTTTTCTTAACTTTAAAGAAATACTTCCCTGGGTCAGGGAGATGGCCCCATGGACAAATCTATTCATATGCAAGTGTATGTATCAGAGTTCAGACCCCAGCACCCATATAAAAGCTGGGTAGGCATGGTGGTCTGCCTGTAATCCCAGTGGTCAAGTTAGGTGGAGATAGGGTATATCTATACAAGCTGACTAAACAGACTGATAGAATCAGTGAGCTCTGTGTTCAGTGAGACTGATTTGCTGAGTATACACATTTCAACCTTTAGCCTTCACAGGCATGCAATATCTGTGTACACACACCTAATCTCACTTGTATTTTCCCACTCGGACAGGCACACATATACACATGCATACCAAAAATGTAACATGCATAAAGAGATGTTCTTATGGTTTCAGATTGAGAGCACTGGGTCACCCTCTTTATATGTACATCATCTAAATAGGAAACATTCCTGCGTCCTAGGTACTAGTGTTTAAAATGCTCAAAAGAAGAATCGAACCCTCCTTTCTCTCTGCTTTTGTTCTCCTGTACTAGACAATGGGGAACTGGAGATGCCACAGATTCTGCAATAGTAAAACTTCTGTTCAGTAAAAAAAGAGGAGCACCCAAGTTATGTATCATGGTAAGTGCTATAGCTTTGAGTGGACATGCTATGTGGTGGCACAGAGAAAACAGTTATTTCTATGTTAGGGTAAAACAGTGTCTTAAGTTTTCAGAGCTTCTTAACCATTTATTATTTGTTTATTATTTATTGAATATTTTAAACTTTAAATTGGTTGGAGACAAGAAGTAGATTTTTAAATTAAAAATAGATTTTTAAAATCACATAATATATCCTTATTATGGTTACCCTTCCCTCTACTCCTCCCAGTTGCTGACCACCTCCCCCTCCATTCAGATCCACTCCCTCACTGACTCTCATTAGAAAAGCAAAGGCTTCAAAGCAATAACAATAAAATATGATAAAATGAAAGAAAAATAATCAGAGTTAGATAAGACAAACGAACAAAAGGAAAAGAGCCCAAGAGAAGTCACAAAAACCAGAGACCCACTCATTTGCATAATTATGAATCCTACAAAAACACTAAACTGGAAGCCATAATATATATGCAGAGGGCCTGGTGCAGACCTGTGCAGGCCTGTGCATGCTTCCTCAGTCTCTGTAATTCATATGAACTTTGATTATGTTGATTTAGAGGGCCATTTTCTTGGTGTCATCTGTCACCCCTGGCTCTTACAATTATATTCTTTCTGCATCATCTTCTATGAGGTTTCCTGAGTCCTAAGTGGAGGGATTTGATACAGATATCCCATATAGGACTGCATACTGTCTGGCTGTGTATCCCTCTTTGTAATTTTTCTCATTTTCTGCAAGAGGAAGCTTCTCTAAAGCTATCTAAGCAAGACACTGATAAGTGCATTTAGCATAATATCATTAAGATTCATCTTATTCACACACATTTATATACATGTATATAGAACAGTAGTATGATTTTATCCTAGGTCCCTGGACTTTCTAGTCTCTGGTTCTTGGTCACCCAAGCAGTATCAGGTATGAGTTCCAACTCATAGAGTGGGCCTAAAATCAAATCAGATATTGATTGGTTATTCCTACAAGCTTTGTGCTACCATTGGGCTAGCATATTTTGCAGGCAGGACAGATTATAGATCAAAGGTTTTGTGGTTGACTTGGTGCTTACAATTCTCTCTTGGTACCTCCAGAGTACCATGTCAAAGACACTAGAATATAGGGGTGAAGATTTCACGTTGGCACCAGCTCAGTCTCTCGATGCTCAATGGTTTGGGTATTGTCTTCAGCAATGGGACCTTGCTGTCAGTTTGTGGAGAGCAGCCTATGGTCTTAGCAACAGCCTGGGTTGTTTGGGGATTTCCATGGGATCCTTTCAGCCAACAACTCCATTGGTTGAAACATAGACCTGATACTGGAAGTTAATTTTGTGACAAGAGATGGCCAGTTGGGGTTCTGTTTCTGTCATCATTTGGAGACTTCCTTAGGATCACTTTCATATATTTTAAGAAGTCTCCACTGCACTAGATTTCCATAATGCTCCTTAAATGTCCTTTGATTCTAGGTGTCTCTCCCCTCATTCCCTCCCTCAATCCCATCTCCCTTTCCCTTTCCCACCTGAGCCTTCTGTTCTTGTCTCCCCTTCCCTGACACAAGTCCACCCATAACATCTATTCCATTTTCCCTTCCCAGGGAGATCCATGTGTACTGCTATACCTAACCACTCTGTGTCTAGATTGTAGTTTTGTTATCATTTATTTAATAGGTAATACCCAGTTAAAAGCAAATACATACCATATTTATCTTTCTGGGTCTGGGTTACCTCACTCAAGATGATTTCTTTTTCTATTTCTATCCATTAGCCTACAAATGTAAGCCACCCCAGTTAAATGTTTTTCCTTTATAAAAGTTGCTTTGGTCATGGAGTCTCTTAATGACAATAGAAACCCTAACTAAGACATCTAGTTTTGAGTTCTTTATATATTTTGAATATTAGCCCTCTATTGGGTGTGTGGTTGGTAAAAACTCTTTTCCCATCTGTATACGGAGGCTTTATCAAAATGATGGAATCCTTTGTCAAACAGAAGCTTCTCGGTTCCATAGGGTCCTATTTATTATTAATCTAGTGCCTGTTTTAATGGTGTTTTGTTCAGAAAGTCTTTTGTGCCTGGGAATTAATGGTTTTTCTAACTTTTCCTTCTATTAGTATCAGTGCATCTGGTTTTATGTTGAGGTCCACCTGAAGGTGAAAATTGTCCTTTCAAATCTGTGAAGAATCGTGTTGTGATTTTGATGGGGTTGCAGTGGAAGCAGTGCACAAATGGATTTGGGAGCCCATTCTCTATGGAGGGATACTCTCTCAGTTTAGATACATAGGGGAGGGCCTAGGTCCTGCCCTAAATGATGTGATAGACTTGGATGATTCTCCACAGGAGGGCTCAGAATGCCCTCTCTGGCCTTGCTAATAAACAGAGCTACCAATTATTCAGGCAGATTCAAAATCTTTGCCTCTTCTGCTATATCTATGCACATGGTTCTCAATGATTTCTAACATTTATGGGCAACTTTCATAACCACAAGCTGTCTCATGTAGACAGAAACACCAAATGCAGAAGGGCTTAGAGTTGAAGAGTGCTACTTAATATTTGGCTTGTGGGCTGGTGAGATGGCCCAGTGTTCAGAGCACTATCTGTTTTTACAGATCTGTGTTCGGTTCCCAGTACCCACAAGGTGGTTCACAACCCTTCTTAACCCAAGTTCTAGGAATTCAGCCCCTTCCTCTGACCTCCATGGGCATCAGACATTCACACAATGTACATACATACATACATGCACTCATATTTATAAAGCTAAAATAATAAAATCTTTTTGAAAAGATTTAGTTCAAGGGTTGGTGGGATTGCTCAGTAGTAGGGGAGCTTGCTGCACAATACTGATGACCTGAGTGTGTCCTTGGAATTTAGAATGGAAGGACAGAATGGGTTCCTGAAAGTTGTCCTCTGGCCTCTACACACACACACACACACACACACACACACACACACACACACACACACACACCAGCTCAAACACTGTTTTCTGTATGATCTTCAGGGGACCCCAGAATCTCTGATACTCCCAATTAACTATATATTTTTAAGAGTTTTTTAAAAAAATGTATTTGAGTGTTTCATCTGCATTATGTAACATGTGCATGCAGTGCCTGTAGAAGCCAGAAGAGTCAGACCCCTTGGAACTGGAGCTACAGGCAGTTGTGAGTCCTAGGAACCAAACCCTTGTCCTCTGTAAGAGCAGAAAGTGCTCTCACACACTGAGCCATCCCAACTTCTCAACTTAAAAATAATGGTTAAAAAAGCCTCTCACCAGAAGCTTTCGCCAATGGAAAATTAATACCAGAACTATAATAATGGTTTTTGAATAAAGTATACTGTCAGTGGTAATCCCCTGCCTCAGACACTTCATTGTTCTAATATCTTTATACAATGCTCAAGACAAACTTCAAACTTCTGAGGGTAGGAATTGTAATGTAAACATGCTCATATTCTTTATTACACCAACTTCAGTGTTTCTAGTCCAGCAAACATCCCACCAACATCTGCTAATTTGATTGCAAATGAGACCAATCTGCTTTCCCTCAAATAAATTTAGTTCTTTTATGACTATCAGTAGGCATGTTTTCTCGATTTAAATGTGTCTTTCTACTTGTGATACTTAATTTTGATAGTCATTTGGTGAGATTTAGAATTACCATGGAAATGAATCACTGGGATTATTTGTGAGAGATTGTCTAGATCAGGTTAACTGAGTTGGGAGGACCAACCATAAGCAAGGTTGTTCCACTCTGTGGGCTGGATGCTGGGGCTGAACAGAAGGAAGGATGCTGAATGTTATCATTAATTATTTCTGCTTTCTGACTACAGATGCATGTCACTAAATGCCTCAAGCTCCTGATGTCACACCTTCCAACCATGATGGCTCGTATATCCTGAAACCATGAGAAAAAATGAACACTTCCTTAAGATTTTTGTTGTAGCAGTGAGAAAATAAGCTAGTACTATTTACTTTCTCCTTCCATTTCAGGAACACACACACACACACACACACACACACACACACACACACACACACACGAAGAGTAAAGCATTAGAAAGATTTGTGTATGGGTTGGAAGGAGTGGCTTGTAAAAGAGAAGAAAAGCTGGGGTTTGGAGCCATAAGTTGGTTGGAGGATTAATGAGGGCAAGATGCTTCAGATTTACCTAAATAGTCCCTTGTCTCCAGGCTGTTGCTAGGGAGCTTGGAGGAGGAGGAAGTGGAATGTTACTAATCAATGGGCATGCAGTTTCAATTGAGTAAGATGAATGAACCCTAGAGATGCTTTTATGCCATTATGCCCTGAGTCACTAGTAGCATATTGTATGCTCACACATTTTTAAGAGGGTACATCTCATATAGTGTGCTTACCCAAATACAAAGAGATATAAATAGATGCAACATAATTTTAAAAGCTCTTCTTATTTATGGTTGAGATGGGGACTTCATGGGTTGTTGTGCAGAGATTATTTAGTCACACCTATAGGATAAAGACAACTCCTAGACAACCCCTCCACAGTCCACTATAGAGGGGTATATGAGTCCTTTCCTTAATAGCAAAAGAGTTTATATTGCTAAGTGCCAGCTATATTATGTGTTGATCTAGATGGTTCTGTTAAGGTGTTTTCAATCCTTTTGGATCCCTGCTGCTGCTGGGGTCCCTGCTGGGACATCTCAGCACAGCATAAGGACAAGTTGATGGGCAGGAAGCTGCACTGAAGCTCAGACTTCCACCTGGCTGCAAACCTGGCTCCATCTGTCAGATGTTCCGGGTGGTTGATGAGTATAGCAGTTCAAAGTCCTACACTGATCCTGTTCAGAGCATTTCTTTACTCTCTGGGGAACTGGTATTTCTGGCCGTGGGATAGCAGGCTGGAGCCAGGCACTCTTCAGCTCAGTGCCCAGAGTTCACGGGATTGGCAGCCTCAGGGATGCTACTCCTTGAGATTGTGAGAAAGAATGCTGTGTTTATTTCCTTTCATTTTAACACCTTTGTTTTCATGACCCATCTGTGTGAAGTTTGGAATGATGTTTATACATTTAAAACCCAACCAGGCATGAAATTACTGCGGAGATAATACAGCTGAATGTGTATGGACTAAGTTTGGTAAGAACAGCACAGCATCAGAGTGGAAGGATGATTAGCATACCAGATCCAGGAAAGGCCTCAGAATGATGCAGAAGCCTAGTTGATGTGTATGCTTCCCTTTGAACATTCATCTTTAACAGTCACATTTTAATGTTGAGATTAGGGATCTGGAAAGATGGCTTAGTGATAAAGAACTCTGACTGCTCTATTAGAAGACCTGGGCTCAATTCCTAGCACCGTCATGGTGGCTCATAACTGTGTATAGTTCCAGTTGCAGGGAATCTGGTACCTTATTCTGGCCTCTGTGGGTACAGAAGTGGTATATACTCATACATGTGGATGAAATACTCAAACACATTAAAAATTTAAGAACAAAATTTAAGGATTTGGGATTATCAGTCTATGTAGTAGTTGCATGAACCTATCAGATAAGCAAAAAATTCACTCTATTTTCTATCACTGTGATAATATATATTATACATGCTTATATAATTATGCTATATTAATTCCTGTGGTCTAGGAACCTAAGCTCAGTTTAGTTGTATTTTTAGTTCATGATTCCACCAGACTACAATTAAGGGATAAGATGGGCTGTTTTCAGCTGAAGGGTTGACTGGAAAAGTCTGTGCCTAGAACTACCCACATTGTTGTCAGGATTCCTTTCTTTAATATTATACTCAGGGCATCAGATTCTTGCTATCCTTTGTCACCTCCAATAGCCATCAGCAGGTCCTTTATGAAGACTTACATGGGGAACCCCTTAGAAGATGGTCTTTGATTGTTAAAAGCTAGAAAGATAAAAGGTAAATCTTCTATAGAACAAAGTCGTCTATACGTAGTAGTCACTGATGTGGCATCCCATCACCTTTGCCATGTAGGGTCAAAAGCAAGTGAAAGTCCTGTCAACAGTCAGGCAAGAGAGTTAGATGTAAGAACTGACCCAAGGAAATGGAACTGTGGGCTCACTTTAGAGTCAGTCTCCATGGTCTTAGCCAAGCATTTATTTCTAAGCAACCAATCAGTACTAGGTTCAAACCTTGGATAACAAACAATGGGACATCATTCTCTATGATGCTCCATTTCTGTAGCTGCAAAATGATGAGCAACTAGCTATATTCATAGTTAATTTATATGTACCTGATAGTGTAGTCTCAAATCCATCTGTTCATTTCCCCATTTGCAGGAGTGTCCTAGACCTCTTTGGTCCAGATTCCCTCTTTCTCTCTGTACTTCATACTGATCAAGCTGAAGTTTATCTCTTATTTTCATCAGTACCCTCTACCTTCATTTCTTAAATGATATTGTAAGACCCTCAGAATGAGGAGTCTCCCAGTTTCGGTCGGTACCCCTAAGAACTCAATGGACACGCAAGAGGCTTTAATGAACAGGAAACATTTGCACAAACAGGCCCCCTCAGCACGCAGGATAGAGAGAAGCATCATTTTCCAGGCACAGGCGTTTCTAAAGGCAAAACCCACAAGCTTAGGGAGGGGGTGGGACCCTCTGTCCATTGAGTACATATGACCCTTTGAGACTGGATGGTCTCGCTTAGAGTCAGCAGACCATAGGGCCTCAGGGTGTGCTAATTAATCTTGTCTGGGCAAACTGGAGTTTCAGCTATCTCTTTGTTTCTTAAGGACCCTATTTACCACCTGATGACTCACATCAGTGTGAATTCTTGGTATCTTGCTATCTCAGGGCTGGTGGTTAGCAAATTCCACCCAGCATTCCAATTATTTGGGCTTCATTTTATTTCTTTGCTAGTTTAAGTCTTTCAATATTGATTGACATTTTGAAGAATTCTTCCTCTTCTTCATGTCTTATGGGAGAGCAGCTAATTCTCTTGCCCATCCTTTAGGGTTTATTCACAGATGTGATATAGGATGTAATACTTCATAGCTCATAAGGAAGAAATATTCCACGGAAAGCCTTCACTTGCTGTGTGCTCTCCAGTTGCTAGCTTTCCTTCTTTACCCTCTCAGTCGCCTTTCCCAAAATGGATCTTGCTTGGGATTGTTGATGGCTTATTTGACTGATTTTCAAATGCCAAGTCTTGAATGAATTCTAGCAGAGTTCACTTGTGAAAACCTTTGGGAACCACTCACTTTGGTGAGGAATATGCTGACAACAGTGTCTGGTAGTACAGGTAGGACAAGTGCTGTAGTCAGGTAATAAAGTTCTATAAGTTCTATGACTCATTACTGTCTCTCACTCTATTGGGTGATTACTTAGACTTTGTCTTAATTTCCATTACAGTTAGATATGGCTATAACACCAGATTCTAGCTCATAGAATGTGAATAGAATTGATACATGTCTCTTGTCATCCTGGACTTTAAACATTTTCAATATAAATTATACATATAAATATGTACACACACACATATATATATATAATATACACACACATATATGTTTTTACTATCCTATTGCTGAATGAAGAAAAAACTAAGAGTAAGTGAAGGTACAGGATGGAAAGAGCCAGATTTCTCAATGTCTACATAGAACAAGCCACACTCATTGACACTGGGCATTCTCCTCACCAGAAAGGGACTGTCACTGCATCATCACTTATTCTAATGAAAAGGCCTTTGAGTAGGCCCCCACTTAAAAATAGTCTTAGAAATGCCTTAAACTGTACAACTATGAATTCACTTCCCAAGTGTTCTCATCACTCTCCTTATAGCATATTTTAAGATAAAAATACCCTTTGAAGGAGAAATTGAGAACTCCTTAAAACACCAGTGAGAAGCTGATAGAATTGTGCTCAGTGAGCAGTGACAAGAAAGGGAGAAAGCAGAAGTAGAAAAGCAATAGATCTGGATTTATTTCACAGATATTTGATGAACCTACACTGAGTAGAATGAACTGAGCAAGGCTTAGTGAAAAAAAAAAAGAGTTCCATGCCCCTGTCCTTATGTGTGGATTCTTTGGGAGTGAAGCCAAAGAACATACATATGTGATGCATATGTATAGAAACTGTTTATGTTCATATCTAGGGTTGGGTACTGGATATTCACTTGAGCTTCTTGTAAGCTAACAAAGCACTTTACCACTGACCTATACAGTAATCCACTGGTTGTGTTTATGCTTCGAGAGTGATGGTTAACCTTACTGTGTCTTTTCATTCATGCTATCTTAGCAGCAAAGAAATTGCCATGGTCTGAGGCTTCTTGTACAGAGTTTCAGTAAATCCTCTGGATAACACTGTGACAAGACATTATTAACCCCATTTAATGCAAACTTATCCTTTAGCACTCAGTTCAATTACCTGGAAAATTGATTTGATTCTGAACATTAGATCATCTTTTTTTTATTAGTGACTCACAGGGACATATTTCTCATCTCTCTGGGACTTGATTATACTCATAGACATGTTTAATTTACTTTTCCCTTCTCTACTTGTCCATGAAGACAAGGTTCAAGAATGCTTTTGCCTTTTGAAAATCTACCCCATGTAGGACACTGGTGACTGACAGATAGAAAGTGTATTGAATGGATTGAAAAATGTCATACAGTAATCAGTTTTCTAATAGTGAGAGAAAGAGAAGATTATCTCTCAGTCACATGAGTGTTGCTTCCACAGAGCAATATACTAAATGGCTGCATCCCATCTTCAGAAACTGTCCATCACCTTGAATCATGATGATGGAGTCTCCTTCATGTCATGAGGCTCCACAGAGGAACCCAGACAGGACTGGCTACTTTCCTAATGTCTATTATTGTAGTAACTGAGATGTCCCAAATTTTTCAAACAGAGCTGTGTTCCCTTATGACATCCATTGTCTGATGAGATGGTTTCCCTTCTCTTTATTATAACTGGAATTACCAAATAGCAATTTTACATGATCATTAATGATCGCTTGTTAGACACAGTAGTTTCCATAAAACAGGTATGTTATTTTTACTTACACACACACACACACACACACACACACACACTTTTCTCCTTCAGTACCAAACATTTTGAGGAAAAACAGCTCTTCATGAGTTTCTAATAAGGATTCTGAAGGTTAAAAATAAACCAATGAAAAGTTAAAATCTCCTCACTCCCTGGAATTCCCAATTGTCTTGCTAGGACACAGCCAGCTTCATGCAAGCTGTCCACCCAACATCTGGTATTTCTCAGATGATGGCTCCAGTAGCTTCCTCTCGGCTAAAGCAGTCTCTGCTGCAGTTTCATTGTCTTCAGACAACTTCAGAGTAGTAGTTTTTCCTCTGATCTCAAGCCTTTCATAGGTCTAATGACAGTCGTTCAGTTTCTTGTATGGATGTGAATGTTGATGCTGGATCTTCTTTTGGAAACTGCCTGTGTTCCTATATCCCTCCTAATCTACTTCTGTGTTATGCTGTTATTATTACTTAAGGAAACACTCTCTTTTAAATAAATGGGCACAGTTTATTTAAGCCAAAAGTTTTAAAATCACATCTTAATTTTTGAACCATGAAATTAAATTTCTAAATTTGAAATTTTAATAAAACTAAATACAAAAGTCCATTAATAAGAAATTGTATGGGTATTTTGCTTGTCTGCATGTGCAAACCTGCATGCCTGGTAACCATGGAAGCCAGAAAAATGCATTAATGGATTTAATGGAAATGGAGTTATGGACAGTTGCAAGACAACATGTGTGTTCAGGGGATCAAACTCTGGTTCTCTAGAAGAGTAGTATGTACTCTCAACTAGTGAGCCATTTCTAATGCCTCATGGATTTTTAAAATATTGAGTAATAACATACAGCTTATTAAAATGTACAGTAGGAAAGATAATTGTATGATACACAGCAAGTGAAAAATATGATGATCATATTTGTGAGTACATGTGAGCAAGAAAAAGGTGCACCTATGTTACTGTAACTGAACAAACCTTGAAAATAATACCTAAGAAATATGTTTGTGAGCAAAGGAAGACCTGGAGAATTAAGAACTCACAGGTGGATGGAAACATGCTGTCCATGCTATGTCCTTCTATGTTAATTGATTTTAACACAGAATGTTAAATATTATTGCTACTAGTTACAAAACCTACCTTACCTAAAATCATCCTACTGATGATTTTAGACAGTGTGTCCATTTGGTTAATGAAATTTGCCTCACTGGCTGTGTCTGGTTTTATTTAATGTGATGAAATCTTTTCAGAAAAGACAAAGCACTGGAGAAACAATCAGAGAGAACACAATAGTGTTTCCAAATAAAAGCACATAAAAAGAACGTGAGACAGCCAGACACAGATATTGAAGGCTTTTAGAGTTTTATGTTGCCTTATAGCAACTAAAAATAATAATGCTTGCCAGTGACAGAGCACTATTGATTCTAGCGGCTGCAGATAAATCTAGCTTGTAGAAATTGGTGTTAAACACCAAAGATAATTAATTAAGAGAGCCCGTCTTCCAGTGGGATGTTTGTTTATTTGCCCCTGGCACATTGTTATGAGTTTATTCTCAATTCTTGGATGTAGTTGAAATTTATCCCTTTCAGTTTCCAAAATGCTTCTGGAACTTTCTCTTTCACTGATTTATTTGGGGATCAGAAGTATTATTTTGTTTTCATTGCTCATACATTTGCTGTAAACAATATCAAAGACATAGGAGAAGCATAATAAATACCCCAAATCATGCATTTAGAGTCATAACAACTGCAACATTTTCAGCCAGCAGAATGCAAATATTTCCACAGCCCCCTCCCACCAGAACACAGAACTCAGTGAGGAGGCAATGAGCCCACATACAAACTGGAATTTCCCATTACAGCGATAATGTGTGAAGAAAAACATGAATTTTAGAGACTCCTGAGAGAAATGAACTCTGTGTCCCACTCCAAAACCCCTGCCCGAAATCATGGTCCCTTCAAACTTGTGAGTTTCAAAATGAGGAAATGGTACCAGCAGAGAGTCTATGAAAAAGTGGAGTGAACAGAGATATAGCAACAAAAACAGCATGATGTTGACCCCAAAACAGACATGTTGATCTATGGGATTGGGTTGGAGACCCAGACATAGATTCACACAGCTATGGGCACATGGTTTTTGACAAACAAACCAGAAATACACCCTGAAAAAAAATCCTGTGTTCAGCAAGTGGTGTTTCCAGACTGGATGGCTGCACAGAGAAGAAAACAAATAGATATACTCTTATCACCTTGCACACAACTGAAGTTCAAAGGAACCAATGACCTCAACATAACACCTGATACAATGAACCTGATCGAAGAGAAAGTGGAGAATAGCCTGGAACACATTGCTACACACTGGCTTTCTTAACTGAAGTTTGTTAGCACAGGCACTAAGATTATCAATTAATAAATGGCCCCTCATGAAACTGAGACACTTATGCATTTGGACAAAGCAGAAGCCCACAGAGTGGGAAAAGGTTTTTTGTTTTTGTTTTGTTTTTTTTTGTTGTTGTTGTTGTTTTTTGATATTTCTTTTTTCCAACCACACATCTGATAGAGGACTAATATCCAAACTATATAAAGAATGTTCTAGGGTTTCTATTGCTTTGAAGAGATACAAACTCTTTTGAAGGAAAACATTTAATTGGGGTGGCTTGCAGTTTCAGAGGTTCAGTCCATTATCATCATGGTGGGACATGGCAGCATGCAGGCAGATGTACTGCAGAGGGAGCTGAGAAGTCTACATCTTGATCCATTGAGACATTGGGTGTATCTTGAGCACATGAGACCCCAAAGCCCACCCCAAAACTGACATTCTTTCTCCAACAATGCCATACCTCCTAATAGTGACACTCTCTATGAGATTATGGAGGCCAATTATATTCAAATGACTGTAAGTTAAAAACTAGATATCAAGAAAACATGTAACCCAATTTCAAAATTGGAGTCTATGACCAGTATTCATTCAAATGTACTTTTCTTTGTCTCTTTTTTTAGCATTTCCTTTCTTTTGACTCTCCTATTATGTGCAGGGGTTATGCCTTATGGAGTTCCACAGTCTCTCAACACTTTTTTTTACTATCTTTTCATTCCTTCCTGATGAAGTTTCTTGCTAAACTGTACAATTTCTCCTTCATTCTACAATGTATATTATATCTTTATTAATATTCTTTAGTTGCTGTTAATACTATTCTTTCCTGCCTTTTCTTCCAACATGGTTTCCCTTAGCTATTTGAATACATTTAAACTAAATTATTTAGGTGGTGTGTGTGTGTGTGTGTGTGTGTGTGTGTGTGTGTGTGTGTGTTAAATTAAATGTATGAGGTTTTTGGAATATTCTATTCATGCTCACTTTCTTCTGTGTGAGCCTGTCTTTTTGTATAATATGCATTGCATATTACACACACACAGACACACACACACACACACACACACACACACACACACACCCACACCCACTCACACTTCAAAACCTTCGACTTAGTTACTGAGAATAAGTTGACTATGTTCTTTCTTATTCTTTTGTTTTTTGTTCTTTTTTTTTTTTTTTTTTTTTTTTTTTTTTTTTAGATAGTATTATCCTTGTGGAAGGAATCTAGCATTTTCCAGCCAAACTTTTATTCGGGTGCTGTTTGAGTGAGTCACAGCTGAGTTCATTAAGTTTCAGTGCCTTGGGGACACTGCTGAGGACTGGAAGTCAGTGTTTAATGGATGTAAGCTACTGTCTTGGAAAACAGAATAGAACACCTAGACAGTAGGAATTTATCTCCGAGTGACTCATCTCTCTTGGTGCTTGTCCCGAGAAGGATAAACTCAGCTTGCTCTCAGTGCAGTGCGCAGTCCAGAAGGCGTGCCACATCATCCCATTCTATGGTGTTCCTTCCAGGCCCCATACCATCCCTTGATAAGCATCAGACACAGAGGGACTATTCTACATCAGGTTAAAATATCAGTATCCCAGGAGGAACAGAGATGCCCCAGGGGGTAAGGTGCTTGCTTTGCAAACATGAAGACCTGAGTTCAGATCCACAGTAGCTACATGAAAGTGGGACATGGTAGAAACCACCTGTTATCCCAGGGCTATGAAGTGAGGATCACAGGTCCTGGGCACTTGTTCACCAACAAGGTTGGGCCACCTTAGTTGAAACAATGAGTTTCAGGTTCAGTGAGAGATCCTGTCTCAAAGACATAATGTGTGGAGAGCACTGGAGGAAGACACTGGGTTTCAGCCTCTTGTGTGGACCTGCTCATACACACACACACACACACACACACACACACACACACACACACACACACACTCCTGACTTTAAGAAATATTTAAAGGATGAACACATGAAATACATTGACTTCAAGACTGTGAATTCTGGTTGGAAAGTGGTAGATATGATTAAGGGGAAAAGCAGAGTCTTAGTTATAATCCTCTGGCCTGGTGTGGTACTACAACCCTGAACTGATCTCTAATAGGCTATTGTTGATCAGTAAATACCCTTTACTAGTATTCAGTTTCAAGTATGTGCTACTTAGATTTTTATCAGAAGTCCAACTCAGCAGAATGCTTCTTAAGAAAAATGCTCATACCATCCATTATTCAACACTGTATTGCTGTCTTCTGTTGAATCATTGGAAGACTATATTTTGGACAATTTACCAAATTGCCTTAATGTAATTATATTTAGCATCTTGTCTTCAGAATTGAAAACATTAAATTTGGACCCAAGTCCCCAGCGCTGTGGTTTTCAGCTGTGTGATATTGGGAGGACTTTTTCTTTTTCTTATCTCTCTTCAATGTTTTTTTATATTGTGGATATTTTTATTGTGAGAACTTTATTTTAACCTCTAAATTTTTTAAATTTAAATTAGAAACAAGCTTTTTTTACATGTCAATCCCAGTTCCCTCACCCTCCCATCCTCTCCTGCCCCCCCCAACCCCCATCCCAACCCCTTTCTGCTCCACAGGGAGGGTAAGGCCTTCCATGGGGAATCTTCAAAGTCTGTCATATCATTTGGAGCAGGGCCTAGGTCCTCCCCCATGTGTCTAGGCTGAAAGAGTATCCCTTTATGTGGAATGGGCTCCCAAAGTCCATTCGTACACTAGGGATAAATACTGATCCACTACCAGAGGCCCCCTAGACTGCCCAGTCCTCTTAACTAATACCCGCATTCAGGGGGGTCTGGGTGGGTCTTATATTTGTTTCAAAGCTATCAGAATGAGGTCTGTGGGCTCCCCCTTGTTCAGGTCAATTGTTTCTGTGGGTTTCTCCAGTCTGGTCTTGACCCCTGTGTTCATCGCTCCTCCTTCTCTGCAACTGGATTCCAGGAGTACAGCTCAGGGTTTAGCTGTGGGTGTCTGCTTCTGCTTCCAATAGCTACTGGATGAAGGCTCTAGCATGGCATATAAGGTAGTCATCAATCTCATTATCGGGGAAGGGCATTTAAGGTAGCCTCTCCACTATTGCTTAGATTGTTAGTTGGGGTCATCCTTGTAGATCTCTGGACCTTTCCCAACTGCCAGATTCTCTTTAAACCTATAATGGCTCCTTTTATTATGGTATCTCTTTTCTTGCTCTCCCCTATTGTTCCCAAGACTCAATCTTCCTGCTCCCTCATGCCCTCCTCTCTCCTCCTCTTCTCCCCTTATCTTTCTCCTAACTCCCTTTCCCCTCCTCCCCCCTTGCTCCCAATTTACTCAAGAGATCTTGTCCCTTTCCCCTTCTGTGGGAGACTGTGTATGTCTCTCTTAGGGTCCTCCTTGTTTCCTCGCTTCCCTGGTGGTATAGATTGTAGGCTGGTAATCCTTTGCTCTATGTCTAAAATCCATATATGAGTGAGTATATACCATGTTTGTCTTTCTGTGACTGGGTTACCTCTAGTTCCATCCATTTGCCTGGGAATTTCAAGATTCCATTGTTTTTTTTTTTTCCCCGCCAAGTAGTACTCCATTGCGTAAATGTACCACATTTTCTCCATCCATTCTTCGGTAGAGGGGCAATCAGGTTGCTTCCGGGTTCTGGCTATTACAAATAATGTTGCTATGAACATAGTTGAACAAATCTCTTTGTTGCGTGGATGTGAATTATTTGGGTATATGCCTAAGAGTGGAATTGCTGGGTCCTGTGGTAGACTGATTTCCATTTTCCTGAGGAACCACCATACTGATTTCCAAAGTGGCTGTACAAGTTTGCACTCCCACAAGCAGTGGAGGAGTCTTCCCATTTCTGGGAGGACTTCTTAACCACACCCAACTTCTATTGTTTTAAATTGAAAAAAATATGTGATAATAGCTACTTTCTAATTTTATATAGGTTCCATGATCCAGTCCATGGAGAGAAAACAGACATCTACAGTTCTTAAAAATAGCCTGTAGCTTAAAATTTGTAGGTGATAAACAAAGCACCATATGAAATTCATTTTGCTGTATTTGCAGTAAAATCTGCCATAAAATCTGCTGTCAAGGTTATTGCCAATTTTCAAGGTCTCTTTTAAAAAAATCCAGTTTAGTTTTACAGCCAGATTCAAAAGGACTTGCCTTTCTCGGAATGTGGCTTTTTCTCTCCTCTTTCCTCTCCAGCAATCAGTAACAAGAGTGTACTCTGTGTACTAGTTTCTCATGCTTCTCCTGCCCTAGCCACAGAGAACAAAACAGGGAATTCTGGTATTTTACATGTCTTCTCTCATGTCTTCCATTTTAAACATTTATTTGACAATTGTTTTTATAAATGTCTGATTTTTAAGCCACCTTGAATCCTCGTTGAACAGATGAGCTATCTAAGTTGAGTCAGAATGTTATACAGGCTCTGAAGGTTCTTGTGTTTTCAGCTGAAGGTTGAAAAGAATCCTGCAATGTCACTCAATGCCACCTGAGAAAGCACACTCATGACAAAGTCAAGTTTAGGTTGGGGGTGCAGGTGCAAACTAGAAAGTAGATAGACCTTATTGGAAAACAACCTGGACTTAGATGTTTTGAGCTAACCAGAATGCACTTGACTAAACAGGTGTGAGTGGTGTAGTTGTCTTTTGTAACCATTTTCATTTAAGAATGAAATGCTGTTGTTTTCGAAACTTAAGGGAGAAGGAAAACTTTCCAAATCAAGTAGCTATCAATAAAAGGAGTTGTTTCACTACACACAGTTTTTACTCTGCTAAAAGTATAATCCATATCTAGATGCTCCATATCTAGAGGTCTCTGTGATAGGAAATTACAGTGCTTGAGTAGATTCTAGATGAAATTGCTGGTTGAGAGCATCTCAATGTGCAGTTTGTGACTCCTCCCAGAATTCTGCTTTCCCCAGGTTTTGTGCATCACCAGTGGAGATCAGAGCATCACTTAGAGATGTCATCCTGAAGTAGCAATGTCACGAAGGGGTGCTATCAGGCTCAGTCTGTTTCTGCTGTGGAGGAACAGAGGAAACAATTTAAAACAGCAAATGACACAACCACAAAGAGCCTTTGTTAGCGGATGGAGGCACTACGGTGGAGTGCACTGCAAGAGTTGTGTCCCAGTGAGAGTTGACAGAAAACTCATCTTGTGTCCACGAGAGAGGCAAGGACCAAGCAAATCTGCTCACTTACAGATAGAGGGGTAGAGAACCAGCTTCTTGAAGAACTGCTGTGTTGTTGCCATAGAGACCGTTTCTCCAAAGGCAGAGGGAGAGAAGCTTTCTGAAACATTCATCCTTTCAAACCCTCTTTAGCTTATTCACAGTTCATCCCCTCACCCATTGTTCCCAAGACTTGGTGATTGTCAGCTCCTATCTGATTCTAAGGTGAAGTAAAACTATGGCTCTCCCATTTGGGAGTTCACAATTTGCAGAGTGACTTAATGATCTGAATCCCCATAACCACAACAGAAGGGAAACTATTAACTGAGGAGCAGGACACAGAGTGTTTGGGTATTGGGGCAGGAGATAGCTGCCAGCAATGATTTGAGACAGCCCTTCTCAGTGCTGTAGGGGATGGTAGGTCTCCTGGGATCTCATAGTCCTAAACCATACTGGGTCATCAGCTCTTTCAAGACCTGCCCATCTATGTGAAGTTCAAGTGCAAAAGTGGTACCAGGCTCCACCTGATTGAGAACTGGCCTTATTTATTCTGCCCTTATTTATTCCTCTAATTCCAAAGGTGGGTGATGATTCTTGACAGGTTTCCTAAGGCAGTAAATGTAATTGCAGATAGGACAATAGGGCACTGGGGTAGAAAGGACACCCCTTCCCAGGCATTTGCTGCCTGGACTCTAAGTGACCTGCAGGTGGTGAGTGGATCAGATCCAAACATCCCAGAGGGCCCAGGTAAGAGCCACCTCAGCAGTTTGCCAATGGAATGAACTGAGCAGGAGGCATCTGGGGCTGGGAGGCACAAGCCGTAACCTTTCCCAGAGGATGATGACTCAGAGGTGACAGCTCGCACCTGACTCCAGAGCTCACCTCATAAGTCAGGGAGGAGTTCAGGGCTGAGTCCCTGAGCTGTTCTCTGTAAGGGTGTTGGGCATCACAGCTAGCTGGGAACAAATAGGAAAGGGGGAACAGCTTACAGAACACCACAGTGTTGTCAGATCTGGATTTTGAGGTCCTCAGCTGACCGTGAGGCAGGCAGAAGAGCTCTACAAAGGACTGACAGCCACTTCACACTATGGAGAGATTAAATTGGAATGGAAATTGGACTTTTCAGTCCAGCCTTGATGTCCCCCACAGAAGAATCTAATGAGTGACAAAGACAGAACCCCTGAACAACTGCGGTGCTTCAGGCACAGAATAACAAGTGGGTGGCGCTGTGGAAATGACCGTGGCTGTACCTCTCACTCGCCAAGTAAAACACCTCAGACAGGAATGATGCTTTGCTGTTTGCAAACCATTATAGAAATTATTTGATTGGTCTTCACCATGTCCAGGAGGAAAATAAAGGGAGAGTTGGTCCTGTCTTATGTACAAGGAGCAACCTGACCGGTCAGCATCAGAACATAATTTCCTACAATTCCAAGTAACTGAAGACATCCAATAAAGGTTCCATTTCTCTCGTGTCACCAAACAGCCTCAGTACTCTGAGTTGCCTGAGGTTTTGTAACTCTGACTTCTGCTCCCACTGTCTCCCTCCCTATTCTTTAAAACAATAGAATATTCACCGAGAAAGGAGATCTCCTGTGTTTCTGTGATGTGGCCAAGCCTGGATTATCTCCCGGGGTAACCAAGCATTTGAAACCATGAGTTTTGCTTGTTTTCTGCTGAAAGGTATTGGCTAGCCACTCTTGACCTTGCCTTCCAGGTAGAACTACCTTGAGAACTTTTAACAATCCTGGACCAATTAATTCAGAATCCCCAAGGATGGCTCAGGTATTGGTGTTTTTAAGCTTTCCCACAATTTTAATGAGCAGCCCATGTAAGGGAGTCTTGTGAGACTTGGGGACTCCAGGGGGCACATGAACTGTTAAAGTTAGGAAAGTACTTGATTCTGCAGTGCTTCTTAGATGCTGTCTTGAAAAACCCCACATGTACATGCATGCTTCTATGGGTGGCCCCTTCATTTCCGTCTTATTTGAATAGCTGATAAACGGACATGGTGTTCTCTCTCTGCCATCCTGAGTTGGTGCTTCGTCTGTTTTGCCTCCTACAATGCAGTTTATGTCATCGGGATGTTTCCATTTACAATTAACATATACCCCTGTTCACGAATGCCATGAACATTTGTTATACTACCTAATAAAACTGCTGAGTAGGGCAGCTTCCTGAATGTGCCAGTCAGCAGCTCAATGATGTCATCAAGGACCCAGATTTTTCTCACCTTTCTACTTTGTGATCTTTCATGAGTCTGTCTTTTTCTCAGGCTTGCTTGATTGCTCTTGATCAGGCAATATAGAAACATGTTAAAAACAATATTTATTGTTGTTCAGGTTTATGAATGAGAACGTTTTTGTTTTGTTTTGTTTTGTTTATTTCTTCCCCTCAAATACTGTTAGTCAGAGATGGATCACAACCACATCCCTCAATTTCAACACACTGGAGTGTGACCCATTGGCATATACTTCTCCAAATTAGGGCAGGCATCAGGATGCAATAATTTTCCCCAAGAAGTCTCTCTTTCTACAAATGTAGGGTACTAAGATGGTCTGCATGATGGAATGGGAAACTGTTGGTTAGAAGTCAGCCATGTTTGATAAAATAGGTTGGATTTGTGGGTGAAATCACTGTATTTTTTGTTTTCACTATTGTGGCTTTAAATAAGTCAAAGCCTCTCTGAATGTTAGTGTTCTACAGGGTGAGGTGGTGGCTATTGCATCTCTATGATAGCGGCTGTTACTACCAGATATATGAGTAGCCCTGGAAAGTACTGGTCCAGGACTGTAACATGCTGGCCATGCCATACATGCCAACCCCCCCCACTCCTTTTTGAGTCTTTTCTACCTTGGCTTGTGTGTTCACACACAAGCAGATATGCCAATCTTACTAAGTCTCTACAAAGTTTGGTGGCTCATTTGAATGTAATTGCAGTGAAGTGATTTACCTTTGCCTCCATTGCATGTGTACCCAGACCCAGAAGGGAACATTCCTAGAACATAGTCCTCACTGTATTACCATTATGCCTATGAACATTCTTCAGGCTCTTCCCAGGAAGGTGGGAGGGACTAACCAGACTAAAGTCACTAAGACACACTCTGCAGACATGTGATATCCCATTTTTGTTAATCTCATTCAACAATCATATTACATATTTAGTAAAACCGAGCCTGTCAATTCTAAGAGATCCTTAAATGATAGGATGGGTCTGAAGAAAGATTGAGAGGCAGAAATCACAGATAATTTCTCTTCTCCCTTTATATTCTATTCCTTATTAGGAGTACTTCTTTTCTTCTGTTTTTCCTTGTTCCCTAGTCTCTTCCTCAAGCTCACCCCTTCAGAACCTGAACAGGTTAAAAGATCTCACATTTACACATGCCTGAGCAGAAACGCAAATTCAAGCTTTACTAGTGCTCATGGAAATCCTCATTCAGTGTTTGGAAGAGCTCCATGACTCCTTTGAGATTAGATTGAAATCTGCAATGTACAAAGGCACCATTTCAAAACTCAAGTGATGCTTAGTACTCAGTCTTCCCTCAGGAGAAGGGTCATTAGGAGGAGTCTGGAAGGGAGATACAGTCCCCCTGGATTGTGTAGGGAGTTTGCAAGCCGAGGAGAATCTACAATTCAGGAAGAGGAGAAATGTAACATGATAATTAATCTCAAAACACAAACCAAAGCCAGTTAAAAATAAAATGTAGGTGGTGGACACAATAGAGTTAGAAGATGGCAGGGTATAAATAAGGCAGAAATAAGCACCCATGTGCACAGACTATAGTCCAGAGGCAGAGGAAATAATTGTATTTCAGGCTCTATGTACCTCTTTAGGGGTTTCTCTGGTAGTAGTTGTGTTTAGCAAATGCAGTATGACATTTATCTGGACTCTTCTTAGTTATTTCCATTTCTTATCCATTTGAAAGATTCAAGATTGTTCTTTGTAAAACAAGTGATAGTCTAGACTTCTGTCTAAAAAGCTGGGATTTTTCTGTAACATACCAAGTCTTAACATGTAAAATACTACAAAGGAAACTATGGAGAGGTGGTTACTGAGTTCAGGTCTCTCCATATTCATGGTGGGAGAGGTTGATTTTAGAAGGTAATTAAAATTCTTTTAGATTTATGTATGTGAGTGTTTTGCCTTCACGTACCTACATGTACCATGTGGGTGCCTAGTGCCTGCAGAATTCAGAAGAATACATCAGATGGCCTAGAACTGTAATTAGGGCTGGTTGTGAGCCATCATGTGGGTGTTGGGAACCAAAGCTCTGCAAGAGCAGCTAATGCTCTTAACCACTGAGCCAGCTCCCCAGGCCCTAGGAGTCGATTTAACATTCATGCTTTATACATGACACAGCTGAACATTTGAAGTAATAAAATCCTTGCCTCAGGTACGATAAGTAGACTTACACCACAACAAAGCTTATATTCTGTATTGCCCCCTACCTCCAACCTTTCAGGATGTAAATCAGAAATTCCTGGAGACCTTTTAGCCTAGACCCACATCAGAATCTCCAAGAGATAATACTGGGAGTGTGCTTTGGACAGGTGCTTGGTAATTCCTAGGATTAGCTGTGTGTGGAAGGTTGCTGCTTTGTGAACTGCTTTCCAGCTAGGGTTTAGCTCACAGTCCTTGCCAGTATGGTAGCTTTGTATTTTGCGAGTTGTGTTAAGAAAAATAGACTTCTCCTGCCTTAGGACTTTCTGACAGCACATTCAAGTACTGAGGCCTGGAAGAGACAGGAGACTCAGGCTGGGCCTTCTCTGTCCCTGTACCCAGCCTGCCCTGCATTCTCTCCAAGCCCTCAAGCCCTCTTGCTAATGTTCTAGGACTTTAGTTCTTGACCCTGTGTGTTCTGCCTGGGCCTGGCTCTCCGTTGATGTTCTTCTGTCTGGATCAGGGCACCTTTGTGGTTCTACATTGCTAAGAGGTGTCTGAAGCTAGCCATCCCTGGCTCATTTCCTCCACAAGGAAATATTTTCTCTCTTTCCTTTCCTGGTGGTTGGTAAGAATGAGTAAGAAGCATGGCTTCCTCCCACTTTTCCTTGTACTTTCACCTTCAGTAAAGTAAATATGGACATTCTGAGAGAACGAGGGACAATTCAGTGTTTTTATTTTGTATATGGTGGCTTGAAGGGGTTATGTGTTCAGATATTAGATATGATTTCATGCTGCAGCATTATCACATAGATGACAGTGCAACAACACTGCCAATGCTGTATAGTCTTTGTTCTTTTCTCCTATAAGGACTGGGCTTGCTCCACACAGAGATGCCCAAGGAAGGACACCAAAGCCTTTCTTCCATCACCCCCTCTTCCATCTTCTTTTTACAGGCCATACTGTTTGAAATGTCATTATTCGAAATTGATGGCTTTGAGGAAATCTCAGAGTGCTGTGCTTCCTTAGAGAGACAGCAGCAGGATGCTCTCCAAGCGTGTGCAATCATTACTGGGACTTCACTGAGTTATTGTGTGTTACCATCTGAATACTAGGGGAGCAGGAATAGAACTGGGAGAGTATTTCCTAACTACTTCAGGACTGTACACAAGAGGTATCCTATGATACCCAGACCCTGATCCTGAGCAACATTTTTCCAGATAACTTTTCTGAGTTTTTCTTTGAGTTGAAGTGTCTTGGAATTAGTGCAATCATATCTAATATCTGAACACTTAGCGAAGGTCATATGAACACTTTCAACTCCCATACATTTGCTCTTTGGAACATTCTTTGTATGTAGCTGACGTTGCTCAGTCTAATAACACTCTGCTCACCTTGCTTTCCATTAGCAGATTAATATAAAAGCAATCTTTAATGGATATTGCAGATCTTCAATTACTACATCGATGCTAAAATTTATATTGATGCAGCTAGAATATATTAAATGTTAATGGAGATCCCAAGGAACGTTTTGGCAGGGTTTTGAGACATTAGCATAAATTAATTTCTTTTTAACAACTGGCTTACTTTTGGAGCTGCGGAAATGGGTAAGTGACTCCCTCTAGAGTGGCTTTGCTGCTATTATGCAGTATCTGCCAAGGATAAGCTTTGGGATGATTAAAAAAGATAAGAGAAAAAGCAAATGAAACAGTTGCCCTAGTTTTAACCCACAGTCTCCTTGCATTAGCTCATTATCTACAGAGGCATTTAATTGCAAAGAAAAGTAATTTTTCCCACTTTTCTTCTTTGAATGGGGCCCTCTGGTTAGCCTGCATTGATGCTTCTGAAGGAAAAGGCATAACTATCCACACAACTTATTTTCAGAGTGGAGGAGAGCTACTTCTGAAGGTTATAAATTAGTTTTTGCTTAGTTGTAGTCTTAGTTACTGAACTGAATTAAAGCATCTGATATTCTGTTGACAGATCTTTCTGGAGACCCTATAAGTAAGAAAGCATAGGACTGGAGTCAGACTTTTTGGTTTGAATCTGAGACATAATTTGTTCCTCAGGTATGTGATGCTGAACACAACCCTTGACCCACATCAGGGCTGATTTTCTTCATCTGTAATTCAAAATTATGATCACAGTATTTCAGCTGGACTTGCAGCCTATTAACCCATCCAGAAGGCAACCCTGGACTGTTTTCTGTGTTTTGGGCACTCTCATGTCCTCAACACCTAACAGATTCATACCTGCTCCTGGATTTCTCTGAAATTTGGGACCAAAAGTCAGTGTTGGCATGGTGCATGCAGACTGCATCCTCCCATCCACTCTTATGATGAGTACTGCCCAGGCCTCGGATACTGCTGCTGCAGATCAGCTATGACCTTATACCAGAAAGTCACCATCTCCTGAGGTTGCTAAGACTGACAGATCACATCGTTGCTGACATCAGCACTGATGCTGTTTCAGATTGCAGGGAGGAGCTGGGAAGTGGAAGAGTTAGGTAATAGAGAACAGCAACCAATCAACTTATGGAACCAGTTGTCACACACACCATATTCATGGGGCCCAATGTTGAACAAGAAGTCTAATTTCTCAGCAGTACTGATCATCACCTTCTCACTCCACTTAGAGTCAAGTTCATTACTGCAGAGGCATGAGTCAGTGTAGTTTGTGAAAGCTGCAAAGCAAAATTGAACAGTATTTTGCAGTATGAATTGATTCATATTTATTTAAAATTTGCACACATGTCAGAGCAGATATATATTTGAAGCATGACTTTTATCTTTTCTAATTACAACTGTAAATGAAATTACAAATGTAAATGAAAAAATATGAAGATCAATTTTACAAAGGATTTAATTTTAAGTGAAAGATTTATCTAAAATTTCAAGTTAAATTAATTATTTTACTGGGTTGTACTAAGGAAGGCTTTTGGGCATTTTATTATCTTGATCCTCAAATAGAGCAAAGGTGAAAGTGAACTTCAGAGAACCCAGAATATAACTAAAAGCAAGAATATAAACAGATTTCAGATGCACAGATGTCAGGATTAATGAGACACTGATTATTCAACATTCACAATTGTAACACTGTTAAAACGCTTGTGTTTTCTTACATGAATTATATCATGGACCAAAATTTGTGCATAGTGAAGCAGTATACAAACGCAGAAGATGGGAAAGATGATTGCTGGATTTTAGAGATTAAAATGATCACATTGCATATATTTTAAAAGACCAGTGACAAGCTGAAAGAGTTATAGAATTGTGATGAACTAATCATAAAATGCATAATGATATTCTCAGTTTATTGATGGCTGTTTTCCAGAATTATGGTGGAAGAAGGCAGTTAACCCTGAATGGAGAAGTGAGTAGACCAGAATGAAGTGTAATTAGATTATTAAAATAATGACAAGGAGCAGAGGACGAAGATAACTAAGCATCAATAGCAATGGTGCAACAGAGGAGGGAAATATGACAATTTGAATACTTAACAGTGGAAGGGGAAATGAAATAAAAAGGGGGGAAGGGGGAAGGAACGAGAGATAGAACAGAGATGGAGAATTCAGAGAAGAAGCTGGAAGAAGCAGCTCTGAAACGATCAACAGAAAGTCATGTGCTTTTTTTTTTTTTTTTAATTGAGAGAATGAAAGAGTTTGGAAATGAACACAGACACTCCCATCATGGGAGATGTGTGAAGAATGTGTAGCACCAATGGGTGAATGGGGCCAAATCGGTAGGAACATCACAGTTGGTTCCACCAATAGTAAAAAGACACAAGGTGGAGAAATTCCTAATAAAATAAACTGGCATAGCAGAGGGTTTGGGGAAAGGGTTAAGTGTTCAAGAAATCAACTCCTAAGAGCAGATCCTTCTTAAATGTCAGAGATACTTTCATTGAGTTCATACACCCCATATATGATTTGAGAAAATTGAGGTTACATATTGATACCCAGGCTCACTTGGGAGATGAGTGCTTAAATCACATGATGTCAACTATTCTGCATAGACTTCTTGGGATGTCAGTTTTCCATCAAAGCTCTCTGCCGTGCACATGCATATATGTATGAACATGAAAGCAGGTGCCAAGCACTTCATTATTGCCAGCATAGCTAATATATTCATCAAGGAATGCACTACAGTTTATTGATCTCTTAGAAGCCTGTCAAGGTAGGAGAAAAGACAGCTGGATAGAAACTTATTTGTTGCTAAATCCTTGAAATGTGGGGGCAGGAAATCACAGAAGGGAAAATTGTCACTCCGTAATAATGTTGTATTCACACATGACTCAGGTCTTCTGCTAAGGAAAGAGTGAGGTAGTGAGGAGTAAAATTGCAGACATACAATTTCAATATTTTCTCTTTTTAAGTTTTATAATTTCATTTTTTGTTATTTTTATTTAAATTGATGACAAGATTGTTTTACAATATTTTTAATTTAAGAAAAATTAGAGAATGGAAGAAGAGCCCCAGCAGTGCCTCATCGGAGCAGGAATAGCTGCTCCCAGGCTGGAATAAGATAGACACTGATTACCAATTTTAAATGTCTTCTGTTGTGTTCACAAGGCTGCTGGATCCCATTTCTGGGAATTTGCTTTTCAAACTAAAAGCAACATTAATATGTGCCACAAATAAACATCAGAACTGCCGATCTCAGATTATAAAATGTTATAGTGAGTACTAGAGTGTAGTTCTAGTCTGTGTTTTCTCTTTCCAACTTCTGAAGGGTGATGCTGTTTGCTCCTCTACACACCTCATGTTGCATGCATGCTTACACATATGCCAAAAATGGTGTGTAAATTGCCCTGAAGCATGCTTAGTCGAACTACCTTAGGTCTCTATACTAGATTAAATTTAAAAAGACTAGTCTCAGATGGGCAGTGGTGGTGCATGACTTTAATCCCAGCACTCGGGAGGTAGAGGCCAGCCTGGTCTACAGAGCAAGTGCCAAGTGCCCAGACAGGCTCTAAAGCTACACAGAGAAATCCTATCTTGAAAAACCAAAACCAAAACAAACAAACAACCCCCCCAAAAACAAACAAACAAACAACAAAACAAAACAAAACTTTAAAAACCAAACCAACCAACAAACAAAAACCAGTCTCAGTGTTACAAGCACCAGTAGAACATACTATAAAAATGACAATGTATTACTATTTTAGTAATTCTTGGGCATATATGTACCATCCCTAGGAGGTTTCGTGAGCTCATAAGTACTGAGAATTCTTTGAGCTGTACTTAACTAAAACAAGAGGGGTTGGAGAGATGGCTCAGTGGTTAAGAGTACTTGTAGAGGACCCAGGTTCAGTTCCCAGCACCCACATGGTAGCTCACAACTAATTGTGACTTGTCTCAGGGATCTGATGCCCTCTTCTCACCTCTTCATTTGGCTTGCAGACAAAACACTCACCCATAAAAAGTAAATACCTCTTTAAAACACGAATTAAAAAAAAAATGAAGCAAGACAAATGGCACAAGAAGGGCAATGGGAGCAATACAGAATACAAAAGTGTAATTAGCTTTGGAGAAAAGGTTGCAACAGACACCGAGGATTGAGGCTCCATTCTTCAGAGAACTGAGAGAGAGGTCCTGTTAAAAAAAAATGATGATTTTCCTCTAAGCATTTATTTCATCCTTTTTTGCATCTTTTTTTGATCAGGTTCCCATTACTTGTATTTATAATCATTTGAGGAGGAAAATATTTTAGTCATACAATTTATTCATTCAAGACAACTAAGCAAAACAGCCTATTAATTTAGTTGTAGAATGTGTGTGGGAGCCTTATTTGAAAGCAAATACTTGGATCCAAACCCTAGAATTTACAGTTTAATAACCTGTAATTTGACTAAATTTATGCCGTTATAATTTTCTAAGTGCCATTCAAAATAACCCTTTCAGGGCCAGTGAGATGTCTCAGCAGGAAAGATGCTTGTTATTAAATCTGGTACAGGTATTTGCCCAGAGGAAGGAGAGAACTGACTACCCCAAGTGGTCCTCTGACCTTCACACTTGTGGAGTGGCATACTTGTGCATGGATTTATATATATATATATATATATATGTATGTATGTATGTATGTATGTATGTATGTATGTATGTATGCATGCATGCAAGCACCCACACATATGAAAGCACACTAAATAAGTAAATATAAAACAGTTTAGAAATGATCTTTTCATTTAACACATTTAATTTAGAAAAATAGAAAACCTAGATACAGTCTAGCCTAAGAAAAATCTCTTTTTAACATGCTGAGATCCAGCCCTTCAAGTGCATATGTAACACAATACAATAAATGAATGCTTGGATTTCCTCTAAAAAGCAACTCCCATGAAGCTGTCAGTGCACAACTGAATGAGTAATGTGTAGCTAATTGGATTAGAGCATAATGTATAGGCAATTCTTTAAACATTCTGTTTTTTTTTTAATAAGGTGCATTGCATTAAGTATTTAGTCACTAGTCACATATTTCTGTTTTTGCGATGGATGCTGAGGGCTGAGCTCAGGACATTAAGAATGTGGGTATGCACTCAGCCACAGAAAACCATCCCCTGCCCAATCACATACTTTCCTAATTTTTTCAATTTCAGTAAAAGAGGTGTATATGTGCATACGTGTGTGGAGGGGCAGGCTTTAGCCTGTGTGGTGTACATGGAAGCCAGAGGTTGATGTCTGATGTCACAATGTCTTCTTCAGCCACTTCTTTACCTCATCATCATTTTGTTTTCTTTAAAAAGTTCATTCTTGCCAGACTATAGTATGAATGTTTTTAATCCCAGCACTTGGGAGACAGAGGCAGGCAGATCTCTGTGAGTTAAAGATCAACCTGGTCTACAGCGTGAGTTTTAGGACAGCAAGGGTTAAGCAGAGAAAGCCTGTTTTGAAAAACAAAAGCAAAAACAAACAACACAACCAACAACAACAACAAAAAAAACCCCAAAGAATTCATTCTCATATACGTATCCCATACATATACATAATGTATTTTGATTTTATCAATTTCTCATTTCGTCTCCTCCTGGAGCCCAAGACCTTCTCATCAAGTCCTCATTCCAACTTCATGTCCTATGTGGTCCGGTATAGGACCTGGAGAATAGGTACCCTGCCATGGCCCGTTTCCCTAAAGAAAACCAGCTCTCCCTACCCTAGCAGTCTTCAAGCAGCTAAACTCCTCAGTGAGGGGTGGGGCTTTGTGCATGCCCACCCCACCTATGAACGCCCTACCACCCTATCAGATGTGTGATATCCTGCCCCATCTAGGAGGTGGTTTTGTAGTATTCCTCCTTCTCAGCTTCAGCCTCTTGTAATCTTCCTGCTTCCTCTTCTGAGATGTCTCCTGAATCATTCCAATGTAAGGTTTTTTTTTTTTGTTTGTTTGTTTGTTTTAAGATAAGGGTCTCTTGCTGAACCTGGAGCATACCACTTCTGCTAGACTGACTGGGCAGTAAGTCTGTGGAGTCCAAGTTTCTCTGCCCTTCTGTACTAGGGTTACAGATATGATCTTGGAATGACTTTTATGTGGGTTCATTCCAGAGATCCAGACTCTGGCCCTCACTCTTGTGCAGCAAACATCCCCTGAGATGGCTTGTCAGCCCCAGGCACATAGTTTTAATGACTGTATGTAGCTACTTGACTTTTATATGTTTTTAAATGTAGACATTTAAATGTATAGTTCTTTTGTAATGCTAAACAGTACTGAGACTGATATCCTTTGGGTCATCTTCGGCTATGTGTACAACTATGTTAAAATTATTCCTGGAAATGGGAGAGCATAAAAACAGGATGACCATTTAAAACTGTGGTATGCATTTTCAAATGGAGCTAAAAATCATTTGTTCTGTTGATATTCTCCCAGGCAGTACATGCGAGGAATTATTGCTTGACTCTTGTTAGTGACAAATTATAATTCTGTAATTCTTTTAAAACCGGGACTGCCATAATTCACTTATAGAGTGTTTATATGTTTTAATGCTGTAGTTGATGGTCATCAGGAAAGTTTTATGATTTCATGTTTCTCACAGTAATAAATATTATTCTTTGTATTTTAGGACTTTGGTCATATAGACCCCAGTGTAGCTCAAATACTTTCAATTATATATTAACTTTAACATTTTGCTTATCTACCTGTAAATTTTTATTTTTTAACATTTTAATATATATTTATAATACAATTTGTTTTTAAATCCATTGCTCTTCTCCTTTTGCCTTTGGAGTTATTTCAGGAGAACTAGCATTTATAAGCACTTTGATTTTCTTGTGTTTCTTTCTTTCTTTTTTTTAGCTTAAAAAGTTATTCCATTAGTAAGTTAATTTTATGTTAGGGTGTAAGTTTCCACCTTTATGTCTTGAACTTGATGGAGTTTGTTTTGTTATTGTATATGAGGTCTACTTGGTTGGCATTGTGCCTACTAAGTAGTCGTTGTTGGCATATTCAGAAGGCATCATACCTTCTTTCTCTGGAACTGGGTTCATTTTCTTACCCACTTAGGCTAAGACCCAGGTGAAATGAAAGCTCAGAATAGATGAGGAAGCCTGTGTCAGCCCTGCCAAGCTTTCCAGACAGTATTTGGTTCACGTTTCATCTTCTCTATTCTCTAGGTGATTGTAGGGTTTGCTTGGGTTTTCACACCTTGTACTAGCTTTCATCCATGAGAAAGGCTGTAGAGAGCAACATGCATGTCTGTGACTCCTCATTTTAGACTTGCCCAACACTAGTCCTTGGAGAATTTTCTTGTAATTGTTCACCTGTGGATGATGTGTCTTTGGTTTTAGACATAAGCATAGTTTTAACTCTTTGACATCCATTTTTTCATGTTCATGAAACTGAAAGGGAAGGGCAGTTTAAATATGTAGCTTCTGATTTTGCTTTGAACTGGAAACCTTTAGTCATGTTGGTTATCCTGCAACTTCCAATGTCAAGAGTTAAATGAGTGGAAATTGAAACACTTGCAGCAAATAGTTACCTCCAGCAGCAACATCTGCCTTTGCTTGGGCTGCTTCCTACTGCAACTCTAGGAGGTACTGTAGTGTAGTCAATGGGCAGTATCCTTGCTTAGAGCAGGATTCAATGCCTGTTATCTTTCATCTTGATTTCTCCATTGCAGGGGATTCTCATTTGGGGTGGGAGGCTTTGCATTCTTTTCTGGCACAAGTGTAAGTTCTCAGTCACCTATCTTGGTTGTATTTGAAATACTGATCCTCATTTATAATGTTAGAATAAAACTTTAGGATGTAAATCTTGTATTAGTGGCTTCCAGATCTTTCAGGTGGGGAAGTTGTGATGTTGAAGAATAGAAAGCTCTATGACAGAATCAAAATGAATGAGACATAATTAGCTATGTGATTGATTGCCAACACCTTAGCCACCCACATCTGACTTCAGGGAGGCTCTCAGGTTTGAGAAGGCTCTATTCTTTCTAGAATTGGTGCTACATCCCTTGATGAATGGACTCAAAGTGAGCAGAGGATTCTACCCACAAGTGCGATCCTCTTTCGTGTAAAAATGTATGCTCTAAATTGCTCTAAACAGTGTGATCATGGATGTGGAGGCTGTTAGATAACTGGTTGCTCTGAGCTGCAGATATGAGAGCTCAGGTAGGGTAGCTGATTTTCTTGCCTCTCAGAACAGTTATCTGGTGTAAGGATAAGATATAAGATATAAAAGGAGATATGTTTTTGTTACATTCATGTCCCATCAACCAGGAGATATAGTATCCAGCTAGTTCCTAGATTTCAGGTCACTGGAACCCAAGGATAGAATTTGTTTTCTCCCTTTCCTATAAATAAAAATAAAAAAGCCAGTGTGATGCACCGCAATGCACCCTCTGTCCCTGGCAGCGCGCTGGGCTGTGTGGAGCTGTGGATCTGCTGAGATAGTTTCACTACATGAGCAAGCTGACTTCCATTCTGAATATTTCATGCATTCTGTGCATGCTTGGCAGAGTTGAGAGCTCTCACCAGTGGTGAATTCACAACACACACACACACTGCTGGCAGCTTTCCTGAGCTGTTTACTTCAATAACATCATCAGCAATTAGCCCATAGAGTGGAAATTTAAACGGGTTCTGCAAACAAACATGCCTTTGAATCAGCTAATAACAAGATGGGTCCAAAGAGGCCTGGTGTAATTAGGCAGGACTATAGTTGAGAGGGAATTAATCAAAGGTGGGGAGGGGCTGCATAAAAAGCATCCGGTTCTTTCACCATAGCTTTGAAAGATGATGTAATTCCAAAGGGAACATTGGAGGGTGGAATAGAATATGTGCAAAATCCATCAATACCAACTTGTCCTGTTGGTTGACATTTTTAGTATTTTTCCAAAAGCTATGCTGATCACTGGTGATGAAAAAGACAGACAAGTGAAAGGCTTATTTATTCAGTCCCTTAGGCATGGAAAATGTATATTTCGAAAACACATCATAGTCCTTAATTTTGTCAGTATTCTGCAAGCTAAGGATTTTACCAATATCGATTGTGTGGGTATCGAGTCACCTAGGAGGTGGTCAGTACTGCACAAAAGAAAGTTGCTGTGGCTGTCACTAAGAAGGACATGGCACCATTCAAAGACAGGCAAAATGCTACTATAGCTGCTACCTACATTCAGTGAAGAGAGAGGTTGGTGTGGGCTGACACAATCTGCAAAGGGCTTGTGTGTGGAAATGGCTCCCAGCATACAGATAGGTGGATGGATCATAGGCAAGTGAAGGGCCAGATGGGATGGGTTTGGGGTATCACTGTTTTCTTTTGCATTTTTGTTGTTGTGTCAACAGTTTTCTTCTAAAGGAGTGACTTATACTAATGAGGTAGAGGAGACAAGAGAAGAAAGGAGGGAGACAGAGAGCACTTGAGGGAGAAAACTAGTGAATGGTACTTTGTATGAATTTTTGAATAGCCTGGAGGTGATGTACAGAGCACTGGAGAACAATTCCTTCCTAGACTCAGCTTCAACTTGTGGCCCTGAATGTACATATTCAGGTGATGTGAGCTACTTGCTGTGGCATTTTCGGGGATCCCCAGCATGCCTGAGTCCTTGGGGGAGCTGATTTAGCTATAGCCAAAGACTATGAAATTATCTCCAAAGTGAGGTGAAAAGTCACCTTTGTTCTGAAATGATGTTTTTTAATTTACAAAGGCCTTTTACTAACTCAGCATCCCTCTTTAAAGATATTGTCTTTGCAAAGATATTGTTGATAAGGCAATGCCTGTTTTTTTTTTTTTTTTTGTGTGTTTATTTGTTTGGTTTCTTTTTTTATTTCATTTATTTATTTGGTCTTTTGAGATGGTTTTACTGTGCAGCCCTGGCTGTCTTGGAACTTGTTTTGTAGACCAGGGTGGCCTTGAACTTAGAGATCAACCTACCCCTGCTTCCTAAGTGCTGGATTTTAAGGCATGGGCCATGTCTGTTTTATCCTGTTTCACATTGGATGAAATCATGGCCCTGGGAAATGGTTTTGTTTGGCTACAGACACAAAGACACATGTCCTTTCATGGAATAGCAACATCAGTGTTTCCACAAAGATTTTATGACACTTAACTTTTAACCATGACATGGTGTATGACTCTTCCATGTTTGCCAGTTTTTTAAATAAAAATATTTATTTTTATTTTATTTTTATGTTTGCTTACATTTATGTATGTGTCCAACATGTATACAGCCCCATAGAAGACAGAAGAGAGTGTCACATCCCTTGGAATTGGAATTACAGATGCTTCTGAAATGCCCTGTGTTTGCTGGGAACTAAACCTCTGCTAGAGCTGCAAGTGCTCGTAACCACTGAGTCATTTCTCTAGCTCTTATGCTAGTTTTCTGAAGTACACTCTACATATTAACATTTGTAGAATAAGTGGTTTTTACTCAAAATGCTTGGGACTTTGGAATTATCTAAGATGGCATGTTTTCAGATCTTGCAATATTTGCATTTTTTGTAGTGAGCTATTTAGTCGAGCAGGAATGGGATCCAAATCTCCACACAGCACTTGTTTCTGTGTCAGAGACCTCTGATGCACACAGTTCATAAATGCAGTTTTACATACAATCTTGGCACACTTGCACTTTGGCTACAATTTATCACATGATGTCAGATGTAGAACTTCTATAAGTGGTGTCTTGCCAACATGCAGAAAATTTCATGTCTTGGAGCCTTTTTGATTTAGGATTTTGTGTTTCCAGATTCAGGATGGTTGGATGCTTGCTTTTATTGCACTGTATGACTCTTACTACTTATTCTTATTGCACTGTTCAACTCCAACTGCTTTATTCAACTCTTTGCAAGGGCAAAGTTGATGTTTTCCTGCCGCTGTGTACCAGTACAGTATGTGAAAGGAAAATACTTCTTTTTCTTTTTTACATTTATTTTATTTTATACACGCTGGTGTTTTGCCTACATGTATGTCTGGCTGAGTTGTTGGGTTCCCTGGAACTGGAGTTACAGACAGCTGTGAGCTGCTATGTGGGTGCTGGGAATTGAACCCAGGACCTCTAGAGGAGCAGTCAGTGCTCTTAATTGCTGATCCATCTCTCCAGCCCCCAGTAAATACTTCTTGAACAAACTGCTG